>NC_052056.1:40087432-40387432 GCF_903992535.2 Arvicola amphibius
AAAATAATAAAGATACACATCAAATAATAAAAACAATAAACATAATTTTAAAAAGTACTCAAGATGGATTCATGGGGTAGACTCTAAGGAACCTGGGAAACCTCTTATCCAGCAGAATGGAGAGCAGGACTGTTGGCTGCAACCGTATCGAGCAGCACCAGGAACCTGGTACAAGTGAGCAGGCCTGGGGGTGCTGCTGTCAGCTCTACCCCAGGGGCTGTGCTCCATGGAATCTGTGGACTGGTTGTTCCTCAGCCACCAACCTCCACAGTGAACAGACCCCTACAAAATTGAGTCCCTTTGAACTCAGACTATGAACCTGGTATACTATATCCATCATTACCAGCTACCATAGCCAGGACTTGGGAAGCGTTGGTTTAAATGAGTCAAGGGCCCATCGCTAGCACAGGAACAGGCACAGCTGTGATAGGAGTTTGATCCCCAAACATTCATAGGTTGGAAGATTAGATCAGGGTTGGGAGGATTTGGGTTATGGGGGCAGAGACCTCATAAATGGCTTAATGACTTTCTTCTTGGGATGGGATAGCTACAGCGAGAGTCTGTGCTTTCTCCAGTCCAGCATGAGACTCTCACGAGAAGTCAAGGAGGTGCCAGCATGGCCATGATCTTAGACTTCCTAACCTGGAGAACTATAAATCACTATTCTCTATAAGTTACCCAGCCTCAAGGATTCTCTTACAGTACAGGAAACAGGATTAGGACCAATATTTCTTCCTGGTCAAGCCTGCTAAGAAGAAGACGAGAACCTGGAGGCTAAGGACTACAGAACTAACTGCCATTAAGGTAAGTCTAGATTTACACAGATCTGAGTTTGAGTTATCTCTGTCACTTTAAGCTGTGTATCCTCAGACATACAACTTTGGGGGGGAGCGGGTTATACATTTTTTCTTTCTTTTTTTTTTCAAGACAAGGTTTCTCTATGTATCTCTCTCTGTCCTAGAACTCACTCGACAGACCAGGCTGGCCTTAAAATCACAGAGACCCACCTGTCTCTGCCTCCTGAGTGCTGGGATTAAAGGCATGCTGCACCAAGCCCAGCGGACTGTATCTTTTTCATGAATAAAATAAAACAGAGTTGTTAAGACTGAATGAGAAATGACTATAAATTATATTGTCCTAAATAGAACAGATACTCAATTAAAAATAACACATAGTAGTGAGTTCCAGACCAGCTAGGGCCACATAGTGCGAACCTGTCTTACAAAACAGAACATACTCTTTGTGTCTGTTCGGATCAGCCAGTGCTCTCACCACAGGGGAAAACGGGAGGCTGTTCCACAAGAAGCAGTCAGTGTTGGCACGAACTCAAATTGGGCAATAATTCATGCCTGTTTTTATTTCTCTTTTTAAAAATTCCCCCTTTTACCCCCCTTATTCCAAACTCTCCTCTTCTAAGAGGTTCTGAATTGAACAGCTGGCGTCCTCTGCTTGGGGATTCTCTGACCTGGCCACATGGGAGGACTGGCCTCGGCTTCACGCAGGCTCTCAGAGTGCCTCCAACCTCCTCACTCTAAACAGAATGCCAAGATTTTTACCCTTGGAGAGTGGCCGTCTGTGCAGGATTGTGAACTGATTTATCATCCCAAAGCTGCCTGGCTGGCGTCCCTCCGTCTGTGTATTCTGACAGGCTTTGCCTTTGCTTTCTGTATCTCTCTGTCTCTGGGCTCCGGTTTTCATGTGTTGACCTTAAGGGGCCGGGACCAGGTAATCATGAACTAACCCCGAGTCAGCCCCCTCCATCCGCCCAAGCTCTGTAGCTTTCAGCAAAAGCTCTGAAGCCTTCCAAAGCATCTTCTCTCCATCGTCACTAAGAGTTCGCTTTGGACCCATTGGCTCATGCCTATACTTAGAGGATATTTTTGCCTGAGGTGCTGATCTGGCCTCCTGGAGGTCCACCCACTGGCCCTATATTTTTTTAAATTGAATCTTATGTAAACCAGGCTGTCTTTGAACTCACTATATAACTGAGGATAACCTTAAAATACTGATTCTCCTGCCTCTACCTCCTAAGTGCTGAGATCACAGGCAGGCGCTACGGTGCCAAGTTTGTGCAGTGTTGGAAGACTGAACCTTGGGCCTCCTGCATCCCAGATAAGAACTCTCCTGAGCTTGTCCTCAGCTGTTGCCCTCCAGTTATCTGGTAACCTTTGTGGTCTCTTCTGATCATTCTTTCACTCAAAGGTGAAATCTCCAGCCCTATGACTTTGGGGTTCCTCTGCTCAGAAGTTTATTTTTATATAAAACAAAATTTAAATATTGAAACCAGTGTCTGGAATTTCTTCAAAGCTTAGGCATCTGTGTTGTCACAAGCGCCTTTGTTTTCTTACGCTTTCTCATCTGTTTAGTTTTTTAAAGTGTGCTTGTCCCTCTCTCCGCTGCCAATAAACTCCCAATACTATTCATGGCCAATCAATTTTTTAAAATGCCCTTAGGGGGCTTAGGAAATGGCTCAACACGTAAGGTGCTTGCTCTGTGACATGGCAACCTGAGTTTGGGTCCCCAGCATCCATATAAAAGTCAAGACTAGCTGCATGGGTTGGGAGGTGGATACAGATAGTATGTGTGTGTGTGTGTGTGTGTGTGTGTGTGTGCGTGTGCGTGTGTGTGTGTGTGCTGAGGGTGGGGTTTCTGGTCATCCAGTCCAAAACTGGTCACTGAGAGATCATGTCTTAACATAACAAAACAAAACAAGGAGAAAGCAGTAGAGCAAGACACCTGGCATTAACTTCACAGGCGTGGGCACATGTACTTGCACACATATATGCATGTACCCAAACATACTCCACATACACATACAAAATTTTTGAATACCCTCTGTCATGGAAATGTCAATGTATTGTTTACATATGTGAATCCATTGATTTCCCCTTTCAAGGTCACTCACAAAAGTATTGCAAATCTATGTGCCACCAAGACCACGCTGGAAGATTACGGACTTCCGTGGCCTGCCTTTGAGGAGGGATTCTGTTGGAATTATGTCCACTAGCCACACATTGTGGTCCTGAGCTTCAGAGTCTGGAGTCCTGAGCAATGCTGTTCTGGCTAAAGCAGCCTCTCCTCTAGCCAAAGTTACTCTGGCGACACTGAAGGAGCCACTTGCAATACCATCCTCTGATGTCATTTCACTCCCACCAAGGCTCAGCTGGCTTGGTTCTGTTTCCAATCAGTTGATTCTAAGAACTTAACCCAGTGGCTTTCAAGCCTGGCTGAATGGTAGAACTACTTAGGGAGGTTTTTTTTTTTTTTTTTAAAAAAAGATTTATTTTTATTTATTTATTTATTTATTTATTTATTTATTATGAATACAACATTCTGCCTCCATGTATGCTCACACGCCAGAAGAGGGCGCCAGATCTCATTACAGACAGTTGTGAGCCACCATGTGGTTGCTGGGAATTGAACTCACAACCTCTGGAAGAGCAGCCAGTGCTCCTAACCACTGGGCCATCTCTCCAGCCCACTTAGGGAGTTTTTAAAGGTCACTGACACTCAGCCCTTGCCACTGACCTCTTACGGAGAAACTGCTGTGGCTGTGGGACACTCTCTGGGTGACTGAGACACTACCCTGCTGAGCACATGACACCCCATGAACTCAGCCACCATTTGGCCCAGCACCTCAGATTTGTGCCTTTTGAAAAACCACAGAACTCTTTCTATTTCGAGATCACAGTCCGTCGTTTGTTTCATCTTATTTTGTTCTCTTGGTTTATGTCTTCTTATTTCTGGCCTCTTCCGTTCTGTAACAAATCCTCTCTTTGCTGTGCTGTGGCAGTCTCTCATCATAGACTAGGGGTTTCCTGTCAGGTACTCACACTTCCTCCCACTGTCTGTGGAGAGTCCTAATTTCTTACTTGTATGAGTTTGGCATGCTGTGACACTCCGTCCTCCTCATTTGAACCAGTTTTGCATTTGATGAAAGGTATGTTAACCGCACAACTGTTACAGATATCCACCCAGAATCCCCCTCCCTTTGCCCTCTTTACAAAGCTCTTGTACTTCTGTAAATGCAAAGTAAATGGTTTAATTTGCATTCCTCGTGCCAGTGGTTGGTTCAGAACCCAGGTTAATCAGCCCCGGGAACCCTTTTGGCCACAGAGCCTGGTCCTGTGGTCCAGTGAAGGTTACTGAGACCAGGGAAGACACGGCAGGACACTTGATGAGAACTGATGAGCAAGTTACCAGAGTGACATTCCTTCTGCCCTTGGGGACAGCGATGCTCAAGGAGAAAAGCTGACTCTGATTACCACAGCCAAAGAAGTCAGCCTAGAACGGTACTGACGCAGAGAGGACAGAATAGCCAAGGAAGACAGATGAAATGGAGACACAGCCTCTGTGTGAGGGCACCCCTAATCCTCCTTGCTACTGGAATGTCCGGTGTTGCCACTGAACTGAATTTATTCTTAATTAGAGCAGAAATCACCATGACTGCTGTCCGCCACACACCTATGCAGAGGTAAACACAACTCAGGTTGCTAGTATTTCTACATTCTGTCCTTTGTCTTGAAATTATCACTCTGCCTGCATAAAGAAGTTAGAGATATTGCCTCTTATTTTCTCTATAGGAGTTCATTTCTTCCCAACACTTAGTTAATATTTCAAACATTCATAAAAATTGAATATTTTTCTAAACCTACCATCTAATTTCAATGGTTGTTGGCATCTTCCTATTGATTTGATTTGTTCATTTTATACCTACATTTCCCCGAATCACTTGAAAGTGAGTCTTGTTACTTTGGCATTTCATTTTAAGTACTTCAACTACAGTGTACACCTCCTAAGAACCATTAACATACTGTACAATTTAATAATTCTTCAAAATTAGAATTTTTTAGATAAAATTAGAACTAGTAGCCAGTGCATACCCACAGTTTCCTATTGGGCCTTAAAATTGTTTTTGTAGGTTTTATAAAATACAGGCAAACGAACAAACAAATAAACCAGGATACAGACGAGATTTGTATTTGTGCCTTCGCATTTCGCACGAACTAAATCATTGTAGAGGTTTTCCTTGGCCTTCCATGACAATATTCAGGATGGACCAACCAGATTCTGCATTATGTAGTGGTTCCCTCAATTCTTTTTTTTTTTTTTTTTTTTTTTTTTTTTTTTGCTCAGGAATAAATCCATGGGGAAGCACCCATTAAAATCACAGCACTGAGGGTGAAGGGACAGAACTTCTACAGCAAAATTCCAACTAATAGACCATAGCTATTTGAGAAAATTACAGAAATAACCGTTGCAGGCAAGATCTAACCAGTGCTGCTGAAATACACGACACACAGTATTTTAACCAAGTAATCCAAATCAGCTCTACAAACAATAAAGCACCGGCATGGTGTACCTCTTGACCAGAGGCAGGCAGCACACAGCCTATGTGGATTCTTAGCTTCAGTCTAACCATGAGAAAACCTCAGACACACCCACATGGAGGAACAGCTCTACAAAATGTGTGCTGGTGTTCTTCCAATGTATCATGTTGAGAGAAACTAAAGAACAGCTCTACCATGGAGGAGACTGGAGATGTATGACAACCACATGAAGTATGGACCTTAGGTTTGGACTTGGACCAGAAGAAGGACATTAGGGGGACAATTGGTTAAGTATGACTCTTAAGGTACATAAATCAGTCAATAGTATTGTATTCATATTATCTTTTTGTTTTGATAGTGGTTCTATAGTTGTGATGTTAGCATTAGAAGATTTCATGGAAGGTGTAGACACTGAACATTTTTGTAAGTAAAACATTATCATCATCATCTTAAAAAAAACCTTAGTGAATCTGAATTATTTTTTACTAGTTAATGTAAAGTGATCAAATGTGAAACCCAGCTAAGAACCACAGTGTGTTTGCCAGAAGCCATGGTGTTTTTCCTCACCTGAGAGCCTCTGCCCTCTCACGAACACACTCCCGTTTCTGCTCAGCTTGGATTTCGAGTCCGATCCAGAACGCCCCAGGTGAAATATTGATTTCCATTTCTTTGATTTACTGGAAAGCTTTCTCCTGAAACAACCAAGCCATACAGGTTAGTCGAACTTGTCATTTCAAGGCAGTGTTTTGTTTTGAGGCACGGTCCACAGTAGACCAGGCTGGCTCAAGCTCATGCTCATTTCTGACTATGTCTCTCAAGGGGGACTGCAAATCCAGGGGGGAACGTTACAGTTACAGTTTCAGTTATGAGTGGCTTTGATAGTTCTAGAAGTTTCCCTCTAAAAGCCAAGATGTACCTGACTGTAGCCTATCTGGGGATGCCCTGGGTGATCAAGCAAGTGAAGGCAGAGACCCTTCTCCTCGGAACTACAACCAAAGATTGTTGTCTATCAAAGGCAGGGATGGGAGGCCAACAGAGGCAGTGGTCAGTGGAACGCTCAGAGATCACAAGCAAACACACAGTTCTGAAACCCCAGAGGAAGTCCATGAAGCACCATAGTCCTAGCTCTTCAAATATGCCCAAGTCTTTTTTGAAAAAAAGAGGCGTAAACAAGCCAGAGGGGGTGCCTTTAATCCAGGCACTAGGGAAGGAGAGGCAGGAGGATCTCTGTGAGCTCAAGGTCGGCCTGGTCTACATGGTGAGTTTCAGGACAGCCAGGGGTATGTAGAGACACCCTCTCATAAACAAACAAACAAACAAAAAGGAGTGAACAGCTACGGCCACAGACCCCCCAGCTCTGTGCTCTCTGCCTGGTGACTATGTGACTAGGTTATGTACCGGTGAGGTGAGGGCTGATAATAACTCAGGATGGAGGGGTGGTAAAGAATGCATTCTGGTGCTGATGGGAGAGCTGTAGCTTGCCAGCAGGGTCAGGGGTCTCGGTAAAGAAATGCATCAGGGTCAGGACACCTCCCGCTCAGCCTCCTACCAGGCTGTTTGGGGGATGTGGGTAGGTGACACAGCATTGGGCTGGCTCGTGAGAACCTGGTACCACCAGGGGTCACCACAGAGGCAGGCCCTGCTTCGGATCCACCCAGCCAGGATCTGGAGTGAAGTTCAGGGTGAAACCCTGCAACTTGGGGCTCTCACAAGGCACCTATATCCACAGGGCTCGCACTGAACACTGGGTCTTCAGGATCAGTAAGAGACAAGCTTGCAAACTCGTTGCCTTCTCCCTGGCTCGGCTTGATAGCCTGAGCACTTAGCCTTGGGCTGTATTGTACAGAGCAGCATAAATTAAACTGGCTTGGCGGCGCTGGGGCTGAAAGCAGAGACAATGCAGCGGATGGTCCCTCTGAGGTTTCCCTCCTCATCCCCGGGAGGGAGTCTTATTCTGCATTGATTTAGAAAGGTGCTGGCCATTTTGCTGTAGTTGGGTACAATCTGTCTGCTCTAGGAAGCAGTGTTTTCGCAGGGAAGTTGAGGCATTCCATTCCTACGGCATAAGCTTCCTTTAGTTAGCCAGGGTGGCAGATTTCTCCCTTTTTAAACAGCTTGCTATCTTGGGGAAGGGACTGGCTCGTGAAACAGAAAGGATGGCACCATCCAATGAAAAGGTGCCTTTGCCTTTCACCTGGCTAAGGGTGCGAGACTCTGGCTCCAGTCATTGCCTTCTTCCGTGGTGGGGTACCATGAGGAGGTGGAGACTAAGGTTGTGACAGAAGAAGAACTAAGGACAGAGGATGCCCTATTGATACCAATGATGACTTGCTTTGAAAGGGAGAAGGACCAAGGAGATGGCTCAGTCAATAAAGTGCTTGCCACTCAGCCTGAAGGCCTGAGTTGGATCCGAAATCGCAAGTAAAAAGCTGAATATTACCCGACAGGCCACGGGAAGTGGGCAGCTTGGCTGTTCAGCCCTTTGTGTGTCAAGTCTCATGCACACACGGTATTGAGTTTAGTCCAATCAGCATTATTTATTTAAGGAGAACAGAGTACACGCTTGTAATGCCTGTGCCTGGAAGGCACAGACAGGCAAATCCTTTGGTCTCATGGCCCAGCCAGACTAGCCTACTTCACGAACCCCAGGCCAATGATGGACAATGTTTTAAAAAAGGAAGGGAAGAAGAAAGGAGGAAAGGAAGGAAAGAAGGAAGGAGGGAGGGAGGGAGGGAGGGAGGGAGGGAGGGAGGGAGGGAGGGAGGGAGGAAGGAAAGCATCACCATGGACGATGGTGAAACCTGAGGAGATGGCTCCCTTCCCTTTTAGCACATCTCTCTGTACCCTACCTGGACTGCACCCCAACCCATACCGCTATCATTCATGGCCCCGAGACTGGACGCCTCATCTCCTTTGTCCCCCTCCACCCACAAATCCTTCAGAATTCTGAAAGAATGCCAATTACTTGCTGTCTGGTAACTCAAGGACCGTGTGGAAGAGGGTGCCCATGGGAGGGACGATCTCAGGCAGGCTGTTCTCTCGTCTTTCCTTTCGAGCAGGGTGGTTTGTCGCCAGGCTTCGGGCCTGAGCCTCCTCCAGGCTTACCAACTTCATGGGCAGGGACAGGGCTGGCAAGGTCAGGCTTTTGGTGATGACACGGCTTTCTGGAAACCAAAGAAAAGGGTTTAGCTCAGGAACAGGTCTGAGCTCAGGCCCGGTCAGAGCTCTCATCTTTAACCCTTCCACTTGAACTCCCTGACGCTGGGGGGGGGGGGGGGACGGGGGCGGGGGGGACACCGTGCCAACTGGGGCTTTTTCTTTCACAGGGGAGTCTAGGGCAGAGGTTGTGCAAGGAAACTGTCGGCTCTCCTGCTCACAGCTGGTGGAGAGCAGAGAGGGGCGTCAGGGGGTTCCTGCTTTAGTGACTCTTCATAGACTCGCTAATTCATCCCACACTATTTACTGGGTGCTTACTGTGATCCAGAGTTTTGGCAATGGTTCTTTAATCCCCCAAACTCTGCTAAGTGCTGTGGTCAGATAAGAAGGTGGCTTAACTCGAATAAGATGGAGGAGGAGGCTGTCCCTCCTCCCACAGCCGAGGACCACATTCTTTAAGGCCATGGATGTCTGGAGTCTACTATTCCTAGGTGTCTGTCTCTAGAGGGACAGAGCATTTATCTAGCGTACTATTTCCTCAGAGAGGGGTGGCTCTTTCCTCAGCCTCTACTTGGAGTGTTTCTATTACAGTCATTGTCCCCCACCTCTGGGGTGTTCCCTTTAGGGTGGACGTGATGTACAAGGGTCTCCCTTCTCTGACGACGGTAACTTGAGGCAGTTTTACACACCCTCCCCTCACCCTACCCAAGGACATTTGGTGACATCTGGAGATTGGTCCCACACTGTCTATGCAGCCTAGCCTGACCTGGAATGCCTGCTTTTCTGCCTCCACTTTCAAATTCATTTGGGGGCTCTATGATTAGGAAAATAAAGGAGGTCGGGTATGTGGGGCATAGACCAGGGCGGGGAGCCATTACCATCCTGCTGCAGAGGCCCTGGAGCACCACTGTTGAAGATTTGATCTGCATGATTCAGTATGAATTCAATCACCACCTGCTGGACCCGGACTGCCAGAAAGGCTGCGTCTCCGTTGCAAATAGTGGCTTCGATTTTTTTACACCTGCGCAGGAGAAACACATCCAGAATGATTCTGCCTTACAATAGGGGGCAGTGAGCACAGCTGGTGGGTCTTTTGTCCAGGCCACATGTTTTGACTTTTCATGACCAATCAGAGAGTGTCTCCCAACAGAAGCGAAGCACAACCCACTGAATAGACGGGAAGTCAGTGTCACATGCTCTATATCACAAGACTATAGACGCTGTCCATAAATGCACAGGACGGACTTCTTTTTGCTTCATGGGATTCCCTTCCACCTTTATCCAGCTGTCTCACGTGAGTCACACATGAAGCAGCTGATTCAAGTCACAGGCATCGGTGGCCTCACCAAAGCCAAGAGAAGCCAATGAGCCCCAGAGACAAAAAAAATAAAAGCCTTTTTGAGAAATGGTAGTAAACATAGAGACCCATAATTTTAGCCACATTGGGATGACAGCCAACAGATGCCTTTGGAACCAGAGTTTCCAAGCTGTAGCAGGCCAAGAGCTTAGCTTTTAAGGCCACTCTTAGTTCATATATGCTATAAAAAGATCCACTGAGCCTTTAGGGCTGTCTTCCAGAACTTTCACTTTGAAGCAACCCGGGCTTTGTTTCCACTCAGAGTATATGAGCCTTGTTCTGAGCCCACGGATGGTAGTTACCTGAGGAGGTTTGGGGCCCACACCAGGGCCAGGTTCCTGGCGTGCATGTTGGTCTTGGCTGCTGAATGAGGGCATGTGGGCCAGGTGTCGAATCAGGTTATTCCAAGGTCCTGAAATGGTTCATGTGTTGGTTGGATGTTTGACAAAGTAAGAATGTCAGCACCCGTGTGGAAAGCCTGTCACTTGACAGGTCACACCCACAGCTGGGATGTAAGTCACCCTAAATTATGAACTTTGAAGGAGTAGTGGGAAGAGATCAAGATGGATAAAGGAAGCTTTCTTGACCCCAGGGCCACTGACTTGGGATGGGGACAGGTGTCAGTGTCGTCAGATGTCAGCTGTAGTTGCTGGGGCAGGTCCACAGACGGAACCAGGGAAACACCCTGCATACCCTCAGCTGGTAGTGAACAACTTGCTTCTTTTCCACCCTGGGAAAATTTACCTCCCCACGATCCTCAAAGAGGTTCTCCTCGTGATTGCCTGAGGACATCCATATGGCTACAGATTAACTTGCTAGCAGGCTCATCTCAGAGACAGATATTTGTCAACCACAAAGAAGCCACTAGAGATAATACGCTCAAGAATCATAGGCACCCACAGCTTTAAGGCCATCTGGAATTCCGAAGGTTTGCTTATAGTTTAATTCTGGTTCTGACCAAGGATGTCACCCTGAGGCTGGCTTGTGTGATAGCGAGGACGATGACTTTCTTTGGGACTCTGATGAGTGCCCTGCAAATGGAGATAGGTTTCCCTTGGCTGCCACTTGCCCCTCGGTTGGATACCTGCCCATCCGTTCATAACACTGACTGCTCACTGATTTCCAAAGACATCCAGGGAAGCCATCATTTGTTTATTTCAGTGTTGACCATGCATCCTCACTCCCCGATGCTTTTTACCACATCAGAGTCTGGTGGTTTTTTCTACCTATAATAGGGCGGGGGGAGCTCCTGGATAACATTCTGGATTCGGGCCAGCCTGGCCTTCTTCCGGGCAATGAGGACACTGCTTCCTGTGGGGAAGAAAGTGAAGTAGGCCAGTGAGCCACCCAGGGGCCAGCACCTTCCTGCACGTGCGGTCTATACTCAGTGACCTCAGGTCCTCCAGGCCTTACAACTGTGTGCTTGCTAATCCTATCCCAGAGGCATTCTGGTCTGTGGCAGCAGCCAGCCACATGCCCTTTCTGAGTTTTCACCGAGTCAAGGTTCTCTACTCTGTATTCACACAGCAGTGGGTTGGGCCTCCGTGTGCTCTCAGATTGCTGTTTGGTGTCTGAGAAGAACGGATAGCATCTAAAAGTTGTCCTGCAAGGCAGAGAGTCGTAGAGAGTCACGTTCAGAGAGACAGCATTAGACAGAGACGTCCCCAGGGGTGCCACAAGTTACTCAACCCTTCTGGGTGGTGAATAGTGACTCACTTGTCACCTATCCTGGGACTATTCTAGACTTTCAGTTCTCAGCTGCTGCCTGTTTGGGCTGCCAAGAAGCAGAGAAGACGTGCCTTCCTTATCATGGATAAGGTTTGTCCCCAGGATATGGTGGCCTTGCCCTAATTTGCTATCTGCTTAGATCCTGTGTGGGCATTTTGTTCTCGTCAGTCCAGGGCCTTGCTGGGAGGCAGGAAACACCATGACGACAATGATGATGACAGCCTGGCTCGTGTCATCTCTCACTAGCCTGAGGGCTGCCGCGTGACACTAACATCCCTGAATGATTCTTCAGTCCCAAACTGTTTCCTATCTTAACCATAGATCCTACCTGCGTACGATGATTGCAGTCGATGGTCAACTTGACAGAATCTCAAAGCCCTGACAAGTCTTTTGGCTGCCTGTGGAGGACTATCTAGATTAGGTTAACTGAAGCAGGAGATGCCACCCTAATATGGCAGCACTGTTTCCATAGGTGCCCTGAATACAAAGGAGAATAGAGCTGACCTGCTGGCCTCAAGCATCCTTGCTGCTGCCTGACTCAGTGCAATGTGACTAGCAGCCTCTTGCTTTTGCATTTACCTAGATACTCACCACTGGTAGTCAGTTGCAATAGAAGCAAAAAGGAAGATTTGAATCTGCGAGCTTTGTACACTGTGTTTGCCCACATTTATTAACAAATTGAGCAGCCATTTCTGGCTTGTGATTCTGGGGTGCTGGGTGTGGCTTAGTGGTAGAGGCATTTGCTCAGCATGCACAAGGCTCTGTCAGCCCAACAAACAAATAAACACCCAGAGTTCCTTTATGGCACTGTAGGATTTGGTGGTAATTGAAGCATCTCAGAAGGGTGAAGCAGGAAGGCCATGAGTTCAAGGCCTGCCTGGTTCTATAGAGTGAGTTCCAGGGCCTCCCTAATAAGATATCAAGATCCTGTTTTCAAAAATCACTGTCTTTATTCTTGCTATTTGTGTGTGAGTGTATTTGCACCATGGTATATATGTGAAGGCTGAGAACAGCAGTGGGAGTTGATTGTCTCTTTCCATGCATGCAGATACCAAGGATAAAACTCAGGTCTTTGAGCCCTAGCCCTGTCTTCTTCCTGGAGTGTTATTTAGAAATCGAATCTCAGGGACCCACATTCCCAGGAGGCAGGGGGAAGCTCACAGGAGAAGGCAGCAGAATACAGCATGGGTCTTCACAGCTTGGTTCCATGGAGCAGCACACCCCGGGAGAGTTCGGGAGGCTGTAGGACTGTCCTTGCACAGCCAGTACCAAGGTCTACTGAGCTTTGTGCCACTCCCCTCTTTATAAAAGGTGTCTTCACGCTGAATGTTGGGGCCCTGGGCAATAATAGCAATGGAAAACTGAAGCACATATTTGGGAATAAAGCGCAGGTGGAGATAGCAGCCCTCATGGAAAGTTCTTCAATATTTTAGGGAGCAGGTCAGTCATTGTCATTTTTAAAGCCAGTGTTTCTCAACCTGTGGGTTGTGACTGTGTGTGTGTGAATGTGTGTGAGTGTGTGTGTGTGTGTGTGTGTGTGTGTCTGTTACGGGGGTTGAATGACCCTTTCACAGGGGTCGCCTAGGACTATCGGAAAACCCAGGCATTTACATTATATTCACAACAGTGGCAAAATTACAGTTATGCAGTAGCAATGAAAATAATTTTATGTTTGGGGGGTGAGAACAACATGCAGAACTGTATTAAAGGGACAGGACAAAGCACTAGGAAGGTTGAGAACCACTGTCTTAAGCGAAGGGGGCAGGATGACCCCTGATGCTTGCTGGGCCCAGTGGAAATTACTTTTTATTTTCTTATTCACAGTCTCTCCCCACTGCATTCCCATTCTATCCAGAAACTTACTTTCTTTTTCTTTCCATTTAATTTTTCTTTCCATTTATGGGAGGTGATACCAAGCTTGACTTAAATCTTCATTTTTCTCTAGCGGGAGATCTGGCCACTGCAAATTCACTTTGGGTTTGTGTTCCCCAACTAAGACAGAAGGTCTTGTTGTGGGCATTTTGGGGAGAAGAGTTTAAGTTTAACACACTCTAATGTGTGTGTGTGTGTGTGTGTGTGTGTGTGTGTAACTGGAAGAGAAAGCTGGCCAATCTGATGAATGTTAGTCTCTGGGATGTAAGAAAGATCTGGGATGAGTCTGCCCTGCCACTGCTTGGTCCCTCCTTCGTTGTCCAGATGACCGTTTTCCTGACCTTGGAGGAGTCAGGCAAAGGCAGGGCTCTTCTCCTGGCGGTGAGTCCTTACTCTAGGTTTCTGTTTTTCAGAAGCCACCTCTGCCCTATAGCTCAGGTCCTCCTGCCCAGACAGCCGTCATCACTAGGGTGGCCCAACACAAATGAGCCAGAGGGACTTTCTCTAACTGCACCCTGGAGGGAATTAGAAAATTAATACGTGTGTGTGTGTGTGTGTGTGTGTGTGTGTGTGTGTGTGTGTGCAAGCCAGAGGACAATATGCCTTTAGCCTGCTGAGCAGCAGGTCACCTGGCTACAGTGTTAAGTGTTATTACTTACTTAAAAATAACCACAAACCATTTTATTAAATTATTTGACACCATAACTGCATTTTTTTTTAAAAAAAAGTGATAATCAGAAAAAAATTTTAGAAAAAGGTCATTTTCCTTGGAACTACAGGCTGTCAGTCTCTGGGGGATAGTTACTGTGTGGCTTCTAGATAGTCCTTGTGAGTGTGTCCTTGTTCCATTTATGCATGTAATCAACCCTGGGTGACCACGTCCTCCTGTAACTCCTCTGTCTCGTCTCCCATCACGGCCACCTTGCTCGCTCCACGCTGGTTCCTGGTCTCTACGGCTCAAGCTCAGCATCTTCCCCGCCCCCAAGCCAAGGCCTCTGGACCTGCTGTTTCTTGTTGTCACCCACTTGACCAGATACTGGTATAATCTGTCCCTCACTCTAGCCCTATCTGCTCAGACTCTGCCTCACGGAGAGAACGCTGGCGATCCTAAAATAGCAGTCCCGGTCCATTCATATCTCTCCAGCCTGGGGCTAGTTTTCTTCGCGGTGTTAGTAACACTATGTTAGTAGTCCATAGCCGCCCTAAGGAAGCATCTCTGTGTTAAAAGAGTTTGTCATCTCTCTCTCTCTCTCTCTCTCTCTCTCTCTCTCTCTCTCTCTCTCTCTCTCTCTCTTTCTCTCATCCAACTAGAACTAAAGTAACAATAAGTAAGGCTCGTATCTGTCTTCTTCACCATTAGCTCTCCAGGCCCCGGACTGAGAAGGTCCTAACAAACAGCCCTTGAATGGAATAAACAACCGAACGAGTCAATATTCTTCTCCATGCTTAAAGATGGCCGACAGCCACATGTGAACCACACCTCGAGGACAGTGCCACCTGGGAGCACTCTCCATCATGCTAAGCACTGTCTTGCTAGGATCAGCCCCTCAACCTAGGCTCCCGGCAGGGCGGCCAATCAGTTTGTTTTCCCCAAGGTTAAAAGTTTCTGAGATTAAGGGTTTTTCTTTTTTCTTTTTAAAAATCTGTTTCAAAAGATTCGTTTTTTTTTTTAAATTTGTGTGTGTGTGTGTGTGTGTATGTGTGTGTGTGCTTGCATGAGTTACATATCTCACTTGCACTGACTGATTAAGGAGGCTAGAGGGCATGGGGGTCACCTGCATCGGGTGGTCATGATGCTCTGGTGCTGGGAACCAAGCTCGGGTCCTTTGCTAGGGCAGCAGTAAGTGCTCTTAGCTGCTGAGCCACTGCTTCAACTTCTTATTTTATTTCTAATTTTGTATGATGTGCATGCACGCATGCGTGTGTGTCTGTGCGCATGTCTGTGTGCATGCTTGCGTGTGCGTGTGCGTGCGTGTGCGTGCGTGCGTGTGTGTGTGTGTGTGTGTGTGCGTGTGTGTGTATGTGTGCATGAGTGCAAGTGCCCACAAAGGCCAGAGATGTTGGATCCCCTTGGAGCTGGAGTTACAAGTGGCCGTGAGCTGCCAAACTTTAGTCCTCTGGAAGAGTAGCACTAATTCATAACTGCGGAGCCCCCTCTCCAGTCCCAAGCATCTTTCAGTTTTATAAAGGTCCCTGGCAAGCCAAGACAGTTGCCTTCCACTCCTCTGGCTCTAGAGCCGTCCTGCGCTCATAACCCACTTGCCATTGTGAGTCTCTGATTAGCCCCAAGCTGTATTTTTGGGCGATTTATTTGAGTCAACAAACTTGTAAGCAAACATTTGCTGAGTAATCATTCCGACATTTTCTTATCGCTGGAAGGAAGATGCAGGATAATGAGTTAAATAAATACAATCCTGGCCTTAGGTGGAATTCTAATTCAACAAAGGAGATTAGTGCATAAAGAACGGATTTAAAGGGGGCGGTGGAGATGGCCCAGAGCACTTGCCATCAAAGTGTGAGGACTGAGTTGGGATTCCCAGACCCCGTGTAAAGAAATGGCCACCCAAACACGTATAAACCCACCACTGGGGTGGAGACTGTGGAGAAAGTGTGTCCCTGGAGCCCCTGGCTAGTTCACCTGGCCCAAACGCTGAGCTTCAGGCTCAGTGAGACTGCTTTAAGGGACTAGGGGAGGGCAAGAAAGAGCAACACACAAGGCCCTTCTGCATTTACAGACATAGATGTATGCAGCCAACCCCCCCAGGAAATGATCTTAATACAAATGCAATACATAATTAAGCCACCATTCCCCAGGACCTCCAAATTAGCAATGTTCATTTGAGTTTAATAATTTTAATTGGATCAATGAGAAGAAAATTTGAATTTTTCCTAAAATGAATGTTGCATTTTTTTCTCTGCAAAACAAGGTACATTAAATAATTGTGCCCAAAGATGCCAGGTTCTGCATCCTGGAACGTGGAAACGTTACCTTATTTGAGAGAGAAAAAAGGGGGGTAGCCTTTGCAGCTGTGATTGTGGACCTTGAATAGGGGAATGATCTTAGATTCTCTAGTTCATCCCCAAATGCAATCTCCTCTGTCCTACAAGAGGGAGACACAGCCAGGAGAGAATTCCATTTGACTCCAGAGGCAAAATTGAGGGACATGCCCAAAAGCCCATAAATGTCAACAGCTATTAGGGCTGGAAGAGGCAAGAATTACCCTTTTCTCCATGCCTCTGAAGAGAACAGGGAACCTGGAAGTCACCTCCAGGAAGACACTGTTTTTAATTCTTGGCTCTCAGAGGTGTGACAGAATAGATTAGCGTCGTGATTGGTTTTAATTGTCAACAATTAACACAATCTGAATTGCCTGGGACGAGGGCACGTCATTGAGGGAACTGTCTAGAGCGGATTGGTTTGTGGTACATCTCTGTGGGAATTTCTTCTTTTCTCCCTCCCTCCCTTCTTTCCTTCGCCTCCCCCCTCCCACAAACAGGGTCTCACTGTATATCACTGGACAGCCTGGAATTTACTCTGTAGACCTGACTGGAATCAACACAGAGGTGCACCTGCCTCTACCTCCCAAATGCTGTGATTAATGGTGTGTGCCACCACCGCCTGGCCAGAAGGGTTTTCTTAATTGAGCGGGGAAGACCATACTTGAATGTGGGAAGCACTGTGGGTACATGTGACAGTCAAGGGACAATCTGGAGGGGTCAACTTTCTTCTTACACCACATGAGTCCTAAGGTTGAACTCAGATGGTTAGGCATGGTGGCAAGCACCTACGCTTGCCTCCCGAAAACCCCTAGCGTTGCTTTCTAATATTTTATTTTATTATTTGTATGTGCGTAGGTATTTGTGCATGTATGTCTTTGCCACTTGCATTCAGTGCCCTAGGGAGCCAGAAGAGGGCATCAGAGCCCCTAGAACTGGGGTTAAAAGACTGAGTGGCCATGTGAGTGTTTGAAATTGAACTCAGGGCTTCAGGAGAGCAGACAGTGTTCTTAACCTCTGAGCCACCTCTTCAGCTTTAAACTGGTTTTGTTCAAATCTTTTTTGTCATAGCAACAGGAAATAAAACTAGGACAGTCAGTTTGTGGTAATTCTGTTACAGTAGTCAACTTGAATAACTTGAAAGTTGCAGGAAAAAATGTTTTTTTTTCTTACTACTTAGAAGGGATCACTATCAACCTACTTACCCAAGAAGCAGAAGAGAAGCCCCGCCGCCCCGCATCCTCCAGCCCCAATATGAGCACCGTCTTGCCTTACTATGCACCCTCACAAACTGCTTTCTTTCTATTTAGTTTTGTACCGTGGCCAGTAAACAGTCTTCAGAGCAGTCTTCCTGCCTACACAGTTTTGAAACAATAGATTTGCCATTTATTTGTCTTTGATGGTAGTTATGTAGCTATTCTCCAAAATTGGGATGCTATGTATAATACCACAGTGAATATAGTTGTATATCAATTATTTGAGTTAACTTCTAATTATTATCCTCAAATTGGGTCCTAGAGTTACTGGATTAAAGAGCACAACATGTTTATAACCTTGATCATAATTTCAAATAACTTCCTGGGGTGCCCACCTAATTTACTTTTCCAGTAGAAGATTATAAAAAGTGGGTTTTCTCACAGACTTGCCAGCATGAAATGTAATTTTGAAGTTTCTTTTTAAGTGTGATCATCAGTTAGAGCACATGCTGGTTTTGCGGAGAACTCAGTTTTATTTCCCAACATTCACACAAAGCTCACAGCCTCCTGCAACTCCAGTTCCAGGGCTCCAGTGCCCTCTTGGGCACCCACATGTGTATGGTGCACAGAAACTCATGGAGGGACACACATGTACACGTAAATTAAAACAAACAAATCTTTAAAAATTAACATGCAACCTGGGCAGCAGTGGTGGCACGTGCCTTTAATTCCAGGACTTAGAGGCAGAGGCAGGCAGATCTCTGTGAGTTTGAGGCCAGCCTGGTCTACACAGAGAGTTCCAGGACAGCCAGGACTGTTACACAGAGAAACCCTGTCTTAAAAAAAAATTAACATGCAAAGATATCTTTCTAGTAGTTTTTACATAATTATGTTTCTCTGAATTGTCTGTTGAAATTTTTTACTTATTTATTAAGTGAGGTGTTGTGTATTTTTTTATTGATAAGGAACAGTTCTCTACAATTAAGGAATGTTATTTTTTGTTATTTATTAAGAATGGTGTGTTTTTAAAATATTTATGCACATGAGTGCTTTATTTCCATATATACCAGCATGACAGCAGAGGGTGTCATGTGAGCCACCATGTGGTTCCTGAGAATTGAACTCATGACCTCTGACAGAACAGGCAGTGCTCTTAACCACTTAGCTATCTCTCCAGTCCGAATGGTATATTTTTAACAGATGGTCTCACGTAGCCCTGACTGGCCTCCCCCTTGGCATACGGCTACAGCTGACCCTGAATTCTCAATCCTTTTCCTTCCTATCCCAGTGCTCAGATTACAGGGGCGCACCATCATGCCCTGCTGAAGACTATGTATACAGTATGTCGAAACCCCTGAAACTGGAGTTACAAATGCTTGTGAACCACCAACCATGTGGGTCCCCTGGGAGAGCAGCCAGTTCTCTGAACTACAAAGTCATTTCTCTAGCCCAAGGGAAGAAAATCATTGTGTGTGTGTGTGTGTGTGTGTGTGTCATTTCTCTGGCAACCTAAAATAGTTTTTATAATATTTGCGTTTTAATGTTATCGGTGTACTTTTTTAGCATAGGAAAAGATAACGCATATGTGGTTCAGATTGTCAAATTTGGCTTTTGTTATCTTTCCCTTTGATTTTGTTGTGCAGACCTTCTTCAGCACCCTGAGGCCTGCAAATGGTAAGAAGGCAGGTTGTTTTCCCCGGTAGTTAGCCGGCTCTTAGCACTGCTTGTGGACTTCGTCCTTCATTGGGTCTCCTGCTATGCTACTTAGTAGCTGAGACTTTCCAGATCCCACACTGTATCTGAGGGGTGTGGGAGTTGAGCGGAACTTGAGTCTTTATTGCCACCTATGAGCAGCACTCATCTGTGTGTGACTGACAGTTAAGACCGGCTTCACAAGGAACTAAGGGAGATCCTAACAGAATAACACGTAGTTACGCGGCAGCTGTTATCATTATTAACATTCCTCTCCCATTAATGTCTTAAATCCTCGTATTAATCCAGTGAGGTAGTATTTGGCTTCAGCCATGCAAGTAAATTGAACAAATTGTGACAGTGTAATCATACTGGAATTATCACTTTTCCAAAGGGGTGCTTATAACGTCACCTCCTCCATTACTGCAGTCAAAGAAATCCACCAAAGGACAAATTTGCAACATCATTAATATCAGTAGGTTTTATCTCTGCAGAGATTAGAAACCAAAACAACACATTCCCCTTTGACTTCTTAGTGTCCATAAACTGTTTAAATTCAAGTCATTTCCTTCGATCAGATGAAAAACTGACCAAATGCTGCCTTCCGGCTTTTTTTCCCTTATTTTTTCTATTCTCCCAGTCCCTGTGAAAGGACCAAAAGATGAACACTGTCAGGGAAGGAGTGGGGACGGAGGAGTTGACCCAAGGCTGTTGACAAGATTAGGAAGAAATGGCTTCTGAAGTTTCTTATCAAGAACTCCGCTAGCTCTACGTCAGCAGCTACAGGTCGGTGGAGTCGCCAACATTTATAATAAGTGTTTGTGTGCTTTGGGCTAATTTTCACTAACAATCATGTGTTCTGTGGATAGGTTATGAAAATTAGTATATAAAAGAGTAAATACTACAGTCATACCATTAAGATAAATACCACCCTTGAATTTCCTTCCTTTTAAGCCTTTTAAAAATTACTTTTTCTTACAATATTACTTGCGGTGTGTGCGCGCATGTGTGCGTGTGTGTGTGTGTGTGTGTGTGTGTGTGTGTGTGTAAATGTCACAGGACAAATTGTGGGCACCGGCTCTCTCCCTCTACTGTGTTGGTCTCAGAGACTGACCTTGAGCGTGGGTCGTTAGGGTGGCTAGCTGAAACACTTTACCATCTCGAGCCTGCCTTTCTTTCAGGATTTATTCATATATATGTAATTGTGCCCTTGTGAGTTTATGTGCACCATATGTGTGCTGGATGCCCAAGGAGGCCAGAGGGTATCAAGACTCCTGGAACTGGAATTACAGGTGGATTTTAATGACTGAACCACCTCTCCGATCTTCCCAAGCCTTTCTTAATATACATTTATGTTTTTTCCAACTTTTCAATTATCACTGTAACCTTGTTCCTGTATCAGTGAAAACACTTAAATCCATTGTGAGGTTCCAAGCCCAATTCTTAAGAATAATTTTTGTTGCCAGGCAGTGGTGGCACACACCTTTAATCCCCTCACTTGAGAGACAGAAGCAGGTGAATCTATGAGTTCGAGGCCAGCCTGGTCTACAAAGCGAGTTCTAGGACAGATAGGGTTACACAGAGAAACCTATCTTGAAAAAAAATCCGCCCCTCCAAAAAAGAATAATTATCCATTTATTTTTGCATAATTTTGAATGAAGAAACTTTTCACGTGGTCCCAAGTTTATTACAGGACATTGAGAAACATCCTGTCACACCACTAGAGTCCAGATCTTTCTATCTCTGATGCTAATTCAAGTGGTCCCCTGACTCCTGCCCTCTCTCACTCTACTGGTCTTGTGGGGACAAGCAAGTGCTCAGCGTACCTTCCTCAGTAACCCTCTGACTTGTTCTAATTTCTTTCCTCTCCAGACTTAGTTCTGTGGTCAGTTATTTTAGCAACTCCCATCCCTCTCCCCTTTTGCTTTTCCATTAAACCATCTATTCTATAATCTATCTATGTAGGCAGGCGTGTTACACCCTATTTTAGTCTTTTTATTTGTTAAAAATTTTAATTGACATGCTTGGTATTAGCTTTCACTATAACATTGTCAAAACAAAATCCATTCTTGTCGAGTCTGCCCTCTGTCTGAGTTCCTCTTGTCCCCTTCCACCCACCAAAGTCTCTTTCTACATTCATGTTGCATGTGTCCTGTGGCCTTCCCCTATTTTCTGCGCACCCTTTCCCCCTTTCTGGGTCTACACTCTAGTGTCCTAGCTTGTACCTACACTTACCCACCCACTGATACACACACACACAACCATCACGAGCTCGCATCAGAATGTGAGAGAAAACATTCAGGTTTTGTCTCCCTGCGCCTGGCTACCTGACTTTACTGTTTGCTTTATGCAGGTGTTTGGGGCCATTGGTCTCTTTTCTGCTCACCCATGGGCACCTCACCGGTTGGCCATGCTGCTTGGATGTAGCTATTCTGTTCTTGCATCAGCAGCCCACTGGCCTGGCCCATCCTCTCTCCCTCTGGTCCAGGTGCTTCTCTGTTTCCCTTCTCTTCTTATCTTTCGGACCCATCTTTTTGATGTTTGGGGGGTGGGTTCTCTCTCCCTTTTCTACCTACTGGTCTTTGTCCTCAATCTCCCAACAAAACCAGAAGGAACGCTCTTTTGAAAATGAACCATCTTGCCCTATAGCAAGCGCTGGGGAGGCCCTCAGATTCCTGCCCTGCCTCTGTTGTGTGACCTTGGGCCAGCCACTTTACTTCTTTGGTTCTCAGTTTCCTCCCTGTACAATGAGGCACATTCAGTTGAATAAACAAAGAAATAATTTAAGCCAGCTCTTAAAACAAACAGCACCATTCTGAAAACTCAAGAAAGAAAGAGTTAGCAAACTGCCCTCCTCCCCTCACCATCTTACTTCCACCACGATGCTAAGATAATGCCAACCAGCTGGTGAGTTTTCTTATTGTTATTTCAGTGTGGAAACTGCCCTGGGCCGGTCCATGCATCCCACCCGCTAACCACAATGAAAATCCAAACACTCACCGTGAATTTCTCATAGAGCTCGTAGGTCAGGAGGGGGTTGGGCAGCTCCCTGAAGTAGAGCTTGCACAAGGAGCCCACACAGTGGATGTCTTGGAGATACACTTCCCTTGTCAGATCTGGACATTGATCTGAGCCGAACTCTTGCCTGAAACAACACAGACGGAGACATAACAATCCCAGGGAACAGGCGCTCGATGTCAGCAGCCGCTCGGAGGCACGGGGGGGTAAAAAGAGCCTACATGGCTGATCTGCCTGTACTCTTGACCTCCCTTCTGCTCCGGGCACCAGGAGGCCCTTGGAGAGCCACCACTTTCAGAGGCTGAAGCTTGCATGGGAGTAAGCTGTGACCTGAAATCAGAAAACTCATTTGAGAACAGATGTACCCACGGCACTGTACCCGTGCCTTGGTCACAGGCACTGGGAGGGCATGAAAAGTTTGCCAGAAGAGCCTACTGAGATTTCAGCTTCCCCTAAACGTTACTCAGAATCAAACTCTTTTTTTTTTTTAAAAAAACCAGTGATACCCAAAAACCAGAAAGTGGGGTGAGGTGGGGAGGGCCAAAGTGGGGAGGGTATCATGTCTCATCACAGACCTCCACAGGCATATCACAAACTTTCTTCATCTGGATGCTCAAACTCAAGACTTAAGGACCTAAATCAACTACCTCTCTGATGCTCAGTGGAACTTTCTGGGTTGCTAGTGGTGACTCTGGCATGTCACACAAGCATGGGACTATCCTAAGCAGTTCACAGTGGGGTCGTAGGAACACACCAAGGTCATCTGGCTCCGGCTTAAGCTTCTGTGCTATCTCTTTTCTTTTCTTATTTTACTCCATGAGTTTTTGAAACAGGAACTCACTGTGTAGGCCAGGTTGGTCTTGAGCTCACATCACTCTTTCTTCAGCCTCCTGAGTTTTGGGGTTACAGGCCTGTGCCACCAGCTCCTGTTTAGGCTTGGCATCAAGGTTATGTGATTGCACTGCCTCAAACAATACATACTTGTAAACTACAAATATGTTTTTTTTTTTGTGGGGGGGATTTATTTATTTATTGTGTATACCGTGTTTGGTCTACATTTTTGACTGCACACCAGAAGAGGGCATTGGGTCTCATCATAGATGGCTGTGAGCCACCATGTGGGTGCTGGGAATTGAACTCAGGACCTTTGGAAGAGCAGTCAGTGCTCTTAACCTCTGAGCCATCTCTCCAGCCCCAAATATGGTTTTTTTTTTTTGGTTTTGCGAGACAGGGTTTCTCTGTAGCTTTTGGAGCCTGTCCTGGAACTAGCTCTATGACAAGTTTTAGGAGTTTTTTTTCCACGTTCAAGAGATCTTTATTTCAGTTGATAATAGTTCCAAAGCACAAAGGCAAGTGGTACTGTTGATTATGTGTGACAAAGAAACAGTAAATTGTGTATCTGAATTCTCGAAAATAGATAGAGAATTATTTCTCATGAATATATATATGTGTGTGTATATATGTAAAATAGACAAAGAATTCTTATGAATATGTATGAACATATAGGAAATTCAGTATATAGAGTCTATCGTTTCAGGCATCATAGGAGTCATCAAGATTTAAGTGCTTGAAGCAGGACACATCAGTTTTCTCCCAGTTAGGGTCAGAA
This sequence comes from Arvicola amphibius, assembly GCF_903992535.2. NCBI lineage: Eukaryota > Metazoa > Chordata > Mammalia > Rodentia > Cricetidae > Arvicola > Arvicola amphibius. The sequence goes on from NC_052056.1 coordinate 40,111,388, forward strand.
TTTGGCTGAGACTTTCCTGATGATTCTGCTTCTGAAATCGTGGGTGTTTGGAAGCCGAGACCCTGTGACCCATGTCCAGGGAGGCTAGTCTCCCTGATGTTGGCAGAGAGCCTCATTTCATGGTGAATGTCACCAGGATGCCCAGTGTGTAGGTACAAAATCTTCACATAAAGCTGCTTGAGAGTCTTATAAGATGGTCACTGGCCTCTTTTTAAGTGATCCAAATTCTAGACTTGATTAGGGAGTCTGTCATCCTCCTACCTGTAGTTATTCTCTGAGTAACACCTGAATGCAGGGCAAAACAACGGGACGAGTGTCAGCATTTATTGAGCAGACAAGTTTTAGTTTTAATATAGAAATCAGGCTTCTAAGTGTGTCCCTTGGCCAGCGTATTAGTGGTAAATTCTGAGAGTCCACATCTTCACAGCAGCCGTTGCCCACCTCTACTCCGATTTTGTCTCCTCAAAGAAGAGTGGGGAGTTCCCCAACACTGGAAGAACCTCAAAGCGACTCATGAGCCTTGGTAAGAACCGTCCTGTGAGTCTGTGAACACATGTGCATGTGTATTTCTGAGAGCAGAAGAGACGACTCTAGAATGTGTTCACTTATTTTGTCCAGATTTTCCCTGGTCAAGGCTAAGGCAATTTCTAAATAAAAAAGACTTCCCTCTACCTAGGTGTCTTTCTGGATGCCAGGCACCATGTCAGCCACTCCAGACCAAGAGTCAACCCCTTGGGAATCCTACTGGGTGTAGAGGCTGGGAGTGAAGCTCAGTGGGAGCCCTTGACTTGCAGACTCAAGGCCCCTGCTGATCCCTAGCAAGAAAGAAAAATTGCTGTCAATAAAAGTCTAAGTCATGGCACCCTCTTGCCATGTGTGGTGACAGACACCTTTAGTCCTAGCTCTTGTGAGAGAGAGGCAGGTGAGTCCCTGTGAGTTTAAGGCCAGCCTAAGTCTACAAATTCTGTCTCGTAACAAAACAAGGCAAAATCTTAACAACAACAATAACAAAAAGCATACTTGCAAATTAAATTGCATGACACAGATCTGTGAAAGCACAATAGGGGCTGGGGTACCGCACAGCAGTAGAGCATTTGGCTGGCATGTCCATAGGTTTCAATCCAGCAGCACAAAATTAAAAAAAAAACCATACGTGTAATAAACCAATTTATTTTAGCATCTGTAAAAGTGTTTTATTCTTTCTATAATTTAATTATAAGTGATATTGGAGATGAAAGCCCAAAGAGAAGGGGGAAATACAAAACCTAAATTATATAATATACAATCTGCATAATGTATCACAATTTGCATATTGACTTTGCAATAGGAGTGTTCTACAGAAGTAGGAGGATTTCCCTGAGTTCCAGCCTGGGCTACAGACTAAGATCCTGTCTCAAAAATAATTTAAAAAATATATATTTATATTAAACAAATATGCAATAAATATATTTTTAAAACCACTAACTATTCTTTTGGTATTATAAACAATGAGAAAAATAATGTCTATTAAATTAATCACAAAAATATGTATTTCAATATATTTTATATTTCTATATATAGTATATACATATATATATTTAACTTAAAGGCTCTTATGGATCATCCATTTAAAAAATTACTGGTGTATGAGGGAGGTGGAGGACACACTTGCTATTGGTTGTGTATGTAGTCTCTCTTTCTACTCATGTAGGCTCCAGGGATCGAACTCAGATCACAGGACTTGCCTGGCAAGCATCTTTACTTGTGGAGCCTTATCACTGGCCCCAAGTAACTTCAGAACATCAGCACTGATTAGAGACATGTACAATTACTTCTCATTTCACAACCACCTGAAATATCGAGTGTATCCAAAGAAAATCTCCCCTAAGGGCCTAAGAGTTCTGAGTATGGTGTGAGGGGCCCAATCTAACTGGGCTTTAGAGAAAACAGGTTTCCTAACTTGTCATTTAGATCATGGGAGGCAAATCCAATCCACCAGAGAAGCACAAACCCTACGCAAGACAAAGGAAAAGGTGCTTTCATTGGAAAGAGTTTCACCAGGCTGGGAGCCCCCTGATTAGTGTTAGAACTGCCAGGCAGCCGTGCCTCACGGAGGCCATCTTTCGTTTCCTGGGACTCCCAACAAGTGCCCGCAGGGACCTAACAAAGGCAGGCTCACTGGGGAAGTCTGGGCTCTTCTGTCGGCTTACCTTAGCCGCTGGATGTTTGAGGTGACGCCCGAAAGACGGTAGATTCCATCCACAATGCCGTGAGTCTCTATAAATTCGGCACAGCTCTTCAGCACATATGGAACTGTGGATGAGAAGAGAAGAACAACCGATATTAGACATAAATCTGTCCTGTAGGGATTTCCCCTTCACCATCCAGGTAAGTTCAAAGAGAAACAGGATGGGGTTCAGGATAGTTACAAGGGGGGACAATTGCTCCTCAGAGGCTTAGTAAAGTTTCAAATTCTCATGTGTTTGAGGTCCAGTGGGTGTGGTGGTGCACATCTGTAATCTGAACATTGGGGAGTTCAGGTTCATCTTCAGTTGCACAGTAAATTTGAGGATAGCCTGTTTCATACAAACATGCAATCAAATAAAACACCCCCCCCATCTTCATATGTCTTAAGAATGTTTTTTTCCTTCCTGTGAGTAACTGATGCATGCCCTCCTTTGAAAGTCCTTTCTTCTAGTCGTTTATTTAAATGGGTCATCTATAAAAGGGTCTGCTATGGCCTCTTGTATTTTCATCCGCCCCGCCCCCAGTTTCAGAGCCCCCTAGTGGTAGGGAATAGCTGCGCGGGTTCTCTCCCAGGTTGTCGTTGAAGGGCCATAGTCAAGAGTGGCAGAATGACACATGTCTTTGAGATGCACAGTAAGTTATTTCTACTTGGGTCCCTTGAACAGTCTGCCTGAGGTCCCCTTGTGAGGGTGTGGTGAATGGTGACTTGGTGTGGGATAGCCCAAGTCTCAGACTAAAGTGTATTATGGTTGCTGGATGCCTAAGGGTGACTGACATAGGTCCTCCAAGAACTAAGGACTGGTTAGTGCTGTGCCACTACTCCCAACACACACCCAATCCTTTCTTGGATTGGACTAATGCCATTTCATTCTTGTTTATTGCACAAGCTTCCTCCTAAACGCAAGTTCATACTGGACTAGATCTTTCTCATTTTGAGATAGGGCATTGATAGCTAGGCCAGGTTTGCCTTGAACTCACCAAGCTTCCCAAGTATTGGGCTTAGGCAACCACCACCACATCTGGCTTAGATCGAACCTTTGTCTAGGTATTACTAGTGATTCAAATCCAGCACTCTACCTAGACACAAGGTATTGGTTTCAATAGTCTCATTATTACTACGGGGTGCTGGAAGATCTAACCCAGCGCTGCTTGGATACAAGGCATGAACTCTGTCACTACGCCACAACCTCACCCACCAAGTTCTCCATGACAACGTCTTTGAAGCATTTCCTTTCCCTTGCTGCTTTCAAATAATTGTTAGTTAGGCCCTTACTTAAGTCCATCATTCTTAAAAATATCCTGCCCATCCCTACAGGCAAACACATACCAGGGCCTCTCCCTTATTTTGTCCATGGATTATCCTGCAAGATGGGAATTGGAGAGAAGCTTCCAGTTAACCCAGGTACAAAGAGGTCAGGGAGTGGATTTGGGGTTGGAAATATCAGAGGCCAGAGACCGCAGAGGTGGATCCACTTCCTATGAGTGAGTTGAGGGCGGGGTGGGGTGTGAGAGCAAGCCAGACTCCCAGATCCTTCTCCCATCTCTGAGCAGAAAAGGTACAGTTGGATCTGCTTTATTACACAGGAACTTTGCTAAGTCTGTGTGTCTTACTTTAAAGAGAGAAACACAAAAAAGCCAGTGCTAACACACACACACACACACACACACACACATACACACACACAGAGAGAGAATGAAATTTGTCATATAAGCAATAACTGACTCTTGCAACACCACTCAAAGCTCTTCTGTAACGTGTCACATGTGGAGTATGGCTGAGAATTCAGAGATGCCAAGCTGCCTTTGTGGCCTGGGACTACATGATGAAGTCATCAGTGACATTACCCTCATGGTAGGACTGAAATTATCCATTTATCCCAGATCCTGGACATCAGACATACTCTGGAATGACAGCTGTTATTTCTGGTTTGTGGCTTATGTAAGAAATGCCTTTCTAGTTTGCATTCTCTTGGTGACAACAGAGCTTAGCTCCTCCCTTCCCAATGAACTGTCAAAATTCATCTCTACTCTCTGGAATGACAGCTGGTCTTATTTGAGAGTAATTGTGCTTCTGTGTGGTCTCTGTGCCCTTAGGTGACTCTGTGGGGGGCACACATGCATTGCATACTTTATTATTTATTTATTCATTTATTTTTAAGTATGTAGTCCAGGCTGATCTCCAACTCATGATCTTCTTGCCTTCACCTCCTTCAGCAAATCCTACCAGCATGCACCACCCCAATGGTGCATATGGCATCACATACTTTAGAGATAGGGAAATATACAGGAAGAGTTCACAGCTCTATGGGAGAGAGAGGGACTATTATAACTCCTCCCCGAAAGGGGTCACATCCCCAGTCCCAAACTTAGCTGTCCTGGATTCCCATCTTGAACCAGGTGGGAAGGTGCAGGTCTCTCTTACTTTCAGCAGTGGGAAAGGAGTCTCTTCATCTCCCGACTTAGGCAGCCAAGTGTGTCCCCTAGCCACCAGAGCTGAAAAGCCACTGGCCCAGCTTAGTGCTTGTGAAATGCAGATGTACATACACACCACGGGGACCTTGTCAACCTTCATATTCCAGTTCAGTAAGAAACTGGTGGAGAGAGTGTCAAGGAATTTACTTTTTGAACAAATTCTGAGGTGACACTGTGCTGCCCTGCCAATCGGCAATGACACTTGGGGCAGTGAGGGCTTAAAGGGGGATGGTACTGGGGGATGGGGTTGCTGAGGCCACTAAGATGGAGAGATGGCTTAGCAAGCACTGTAACTTACTCCTTTTCCAGAGGACCTGGGTTTGGTTCCCAGCACCCACACTGAGTGGCTCACAACTACCTACAGTTACAACTCCAGTTCCAGGGGATCTGACACTCTCTTTTGGCTTTTGTGGGCATCCTCACAAACATGGCATGCACACACACACACACACACACACACACACACACACACACCAAAACACTTCAACAAGAGTTTAGTCTCCAAGTATCAGGATTCCTTGCTGCTTCCAGAGTCCAGCTACATCAAGGACAGTTTAGGATTCTCCTCAGGGTGGAATGCTGATAGAAGTGAGCCCAGTGACTGCAGATGGCTAGAAAGCCTCCCTTGTCAACACGGGGAGGAGTGACTGTGGAGGCCGGAGTCACAGAGTTTGGTCTGTGGGCTCTCTCTGGGTCTCTCCCACACGGGTCCACACGGTTGCTGGCTAGGATAGGACGGTATCATCTCTGAATTGTTTCACGGGCACTTTTCTCCAACTCCCTTCTCTGGTTTGCTTTTGTTTTCCCTGGATCAGCAATCTTGAATGTTAACTTCTAATCAGCACAGAAGTTTTCCTCACATGGCTTCTGGCAGAAGAGAAAGCCTGTCACCTGCCCTATTTACATAGCCCCATAGGGTCCCTTGTCACCTTGCCTCTAGGCAGGCACAGGAAAACACACATTTGCCCTGATGCACCCTGACTCCTCCAAGCGTTTAGAGCAGAAAGGGTCACAGCTTTCCATGTCCCTCCAGAAGCCGTGACTCTGTGAACAGCCTCAGTTTCCTGGTGGCTAGGGTCTGGGGTAGATGGGAGCAGGCAGACTTCTCTTTGGTCACTGTGGGGACGTGTGAATGAAGTCACATTCTTTCGGACCACAGTAAATTGCCTTTGTTAGGGGCACAGGTGTGCTCGCTCCTTCCCTGTTCTTACTTCTTATTGGTCAGACATCATCCTTCTCTGGGTTCTGTATTCCTGACCTTCACGTAAAGTGTGGTGAATTACACCTCAATAAAACTATATATATACAGACACACACACATATACACACACGAACATAACTCAGCATAGCAACAAGTGACAAGCCCAGGGTTATATCTGAAAGACTTGAGGATGGGTGACAGAAGCCATTCCATTCAAGTTCATCTGGCATGATTCCATATATATAAACTCCAGGAAATAGGGGATAGAGAGATGTCATAGCAGTTAACAGCATTTACCACTGTTGCTGAGGGCCTGGGTTCAATTCCCACCATCCTCATGACAATTTACCACCATCCATAACTCCAGTTCCAGAACATCCAACACTCTCTCCTGGCTTCTATGGGCACCAGGTATGCACACGGAACACACACACACACACACACACACACACACACAAATCACTCACACACATAAAATTGAATAAATCTTAAAAAAAAACTGCAGGGAGTGCAAATAAGCTTGCAGAAGGAAAATGGAGGGGCGGAGCCTAGGCAGGCAGGACAGGCTAAGGGGCGGCTGGACTGTTTGAGACCATAGGAAGGTTCCCGGTGCCTCAGGTTAGTGAAGACTAAGGAAGCCTGAAAGGCAATGGAGCAGGAGGGAGACCAGGGGAAGAAATCCTTTGACATCATTGTGAGTGGGAGGGGATGGCTGAGCAACTGAGGCCTCCTTGTGCCATTTCCAAGTGATGCAGACAAGGTTTGCCATGCTCCACCACTTTGTCCATCACCCAGAATTCCCTTAGAGTTTCCTCCCCAGAATCCCAGAGCCGTAGTCACAGTGGCCCCGTTTCTATCTCCATCCGCCCCCCCCCCCCGCCGCTCTCCCACAAGTCCCATCTTCCCCTAAGCCTCACGCACTGTCTCTGTCCCATCAGCTCCGCTCTCCCACAGGTCCATCTTCCCCTAAGCCTCACGCACTGTCTCTGTCCCATCAGTCCCCGCTCTCCCACAGGTCCATCTTCCCCTAAGCCTGACGCACTGTCTCTGTCCCATCAGCCCCCGCTCTCCCACAGGTCTGACGCACAGTCTCTGTCCCATCAGCCCCCGCTCTCCCACAGGTCCCGTTTTCCCCTAAGCCTGATGCACTGTCTCTGTCCCCTCCTTTCCTCTGTGAGGCTCCTGATGCAGATCCCTGTCCCAGTCACTCTGATTCTCATTTTGGTGTCTCCTCTCTTCCTCCTAGCCTAAGGTGGAAAATTAAAGATGTGTAAATTTGTGGTATTTGGTTAATAGAATAAAGTATATTTTCTGCTTTTTTTTTTTTAAAAAATAAACTACTTCCTACTTTTATAAGGAAAAATTTAAAAATATGCGGTTTTAGTCTGGCCTTAGAGGGAAAAAAAATTCTTTAAAAAACTTTTTTTTGGAGTGGTCTATACCTGTAATCCCAGAACTTGGGAGGTGGAGGCAGGAGGATCAGAAGTTCAATGTCATCTTCAGCTACAGAAGGATTATGAGGCCAGCCTGGGCATCACTGAGATTGGAGCAGAGAGATAGCTCAGCAGGTAGCAGGGATTGCTGCTAAGGTTCACAGTCTGAGCTACCATATGGTAGAAGGAGAGAACTCCGGAAAATTGTCCTCTGAGCGCGACCCTACCTGTTGTGGGTGCACATAGGTGCCACCGCCCACAAATATATGAAAAGAGCAAAACTCAAGCAGGGTAAGAAGAGACAAACCTGAGGTTATAGCTTAAAGACACAAGGATAGGAGACAGAAGCCAGTTGAGTTCATATGGCACGATTCCATACATAAAAAGTTCCAAGAAATAGGGGCTTGAGGGCCCCCAACGGAGGAGGCTTCTGATCATTCCACAGCCTTTAACACTTATTGTTGTCTCTTTTCCTTATGTTCATCCTCCTGGGGACACACTGATATTTACTGTGGTTTTGATTTCCATTTTTTTCCAATGACTGATAAACAATAAGATAAATAAATGTGAAAAATTTAAGCTATAACTCAAATGACATAAAACTCATCTTTTAAAGTGCCCGATGCAGTGGGTTCTTTGAAAGTACATTTACAACTTAAGGGACCATCACACATCTTATTGTAGAGCATTTCATTCACTATCCCCCCCCCCCCCGCCCCTGCGCAAAAAAAAAAAAAAAACCCACCAAACTGATTATTACTTCCTTCCCATTCTTCTCCCTGGAGCCCTCGGCCAGCTTTCTATTTCCACGGGTTTCCCTGTTGCAGACATTCTACAGAAACGGAATCTCACAAGGTGTAGTCTCCCGCTGAGCCCTTTCCGCACCTAGCATAGCAGCCTCAAGACCGGTTCACACCGCAGCATGTGTTGGCCCTTTGTTCCTTTCCGTGGTTGATATTATTCTAACCAAATTCCTCATTTTGCTTATCCATTCACCACTTGGTGGAAAATTCATCTGTTTCCACTCTTTGGTCAATGTGAACAAAGAAGATTCCTCCATGTACATATTTTTTATGTACATGAAATATGAGAGATTTTTTTATTCTTTTGGCTATTATCTAGGAATGGAAGGGTAACACTACACTTCACTCTTGGGGAACTGCCAAGCTGTTCTTCCAAACAACTCCCACTGGACAATCTAGGAGGATTCCAGTCACTCCACACCCTTGTCAACACTTGTTATTGTCTGTCGTTCCTTACGGCCATCCTCCTGGGATGCACTGGCATTTACTGTGGTTTTCATTTGCATTTTGCTGATGACTAATGATGCTTAGTGTCTTTTTCTGGGGTGATTGGCCATTTGTGTATCTTCTCTGGAGACTCTTTAACTCTACTTTTAGTTGAGTTGCTTGTCTTTTTGTGCAGTTATAATAGTTCTTGAAATACTCAGGATGGGAGATTATCATCACATCTGCTTTTGGCAAATGTTTTCTTCTAAGTGATGGGCTGTCTTTATACTTAATTTTTTTTTTAAATTTCAAATTTTTGAAATAATAATTACATCATTGTCCTCTTCCCTTTCCTCTTTCCATAACCAGCCCCCACCCCATTCCTTTCTTGGCTCTTTTTCAAATTCATGGGCTCTTTTTTTCATTTATATGATGTTACATGCATATATGTATATACATACATATTCCTAAATATAACCTGTTCGGTCTGTATGGTGGTACTCCCACATATGTGTTCAGGGCTGACCATTTGGTTTTGGATAGCCAACTGGTGTGTTCTTCCCCAGAGAAGGCTATTTCCCCCTCTCTCAGCACTCCTTAGTTGCTTCTAGTTCCCTGGGTAGGGTTGAAGCCTCCTGGTCTTCCCTTCCTTCACTTTGGCAGGCCTGTTGGTGTTGTCCTTGTCCAACTCCTTTCTCGGCAGTCACGCATATGGGTATAGCTTCTACCATTACAGGGAACTACAGTATCACTGCAAACTCCCCGGTCCTCTGGCTCTTGGAAACTTTAACCTCTCTCATCCACAACGTTCCCTGAGCTTTAGGTGTGGGAGTATGCTGTAGATGTATCTCTCGGGACTGGCCTCCACAGCTCTGCAGTTTGATTGGTTGAGACTTTCTGTAGCGGTCAGTCTGTTGCAGAGACGTTTCCTTGATGAGGGGGCGAAACTACACTTATCGGTGGGTGTAATGATAAATGTTTACAGTGTGGTCAGGGGGGTTGCTGGTTTAGGAAAGTGGTGGTTGTAGGATCTCTCCCAAGATCCATGATTTCATGAGCACCGAGTAGCTTTTAAAAATTTTGAAAAGTTTTTAAAAATTGATTTATTTCATTTTAAAATTAATGTCTTTCCAAGCATAGTGGTACGTGCCTTTAATCCCAGCAATGGGAAGGCTGAGGCAGGCAGACCTGTGTGTTCAAGGCCAGCCTGGTTTATGTAAAGAATTCCAGGACAGTCAGAGTTACACAGTGAGGGTGTGTCTTAAAAAATAAGCAAGTAGAAACTGGGTGGTGGTGGCGCACGCCTTTAATCCCAGTACTTGGGAGGCAGAGGCAGGTGAATCTCTGTGAGTTTGAGGCCAGCCTGAACTACAAGACCTAGTTCTAGGACAGGCTCCAAAGCTACAGAGAAACCCTGTGTTGAAAACACACACACACACACACTAAAAAAAGCAAAAACCAAAACCAAACAAAAAATAGAGAGATAAATAGATAAAATTAATGCCTTAAGCTAGCAAACAAAACCACCTTTAATTATATAAAATTTTAAAACTCAAGTTGTCATTGGCAACACTTGCACTTATTTATGGTTTTCTTTGAAGCAGAGAGGTTTTAAATTCGGATAAAATTTAAATTTTCAATTTATCTATTTTTTTCTTTTGCTGTTTGCGGTTTTGGTATCAGGAAGAAACTTATCTCTGATATGTTGTCTATATGCTTTGGTCCTTTGCTGTCGCATGCACAGGAAACGAAGCTGTCAACAATGCAAGTTGCTGACTGTCACAGATCAGGGCACACAAATGCAGAGGCCAGTTGTCCTTTGGGGTCTAAGTCGTTCTTCCATTCCAGGAATTCTGGAACCTGCCTTAGGAAGCTGTTAGAAGCCATACACATTCAGCTCATCAAGAATTAGAGTATGAACTGGGCATGGAGACTCAGGCTTTTTGTCTGGTACTCTGGAGGCTGAGGCAGGGGAACAGCCATGAGTTCGAGATCCAGGTCAGGTTCTAGCTTCTTTGAAACAGCTGCTTCCTCAATGCAGTCTGCACCCCCATGTGCTGGTGCTGGGTTTTACAGAGGGCACATCCCTGCTTTGGCCTACTGCCTCTTCTCCATGGGGGCTCCTCTACCTGCCTAGCTTCGCTCTGATGCCTTCTTAAGACAGAGCTTCCTACATGAGTTTATATCTCTAGTGCCTTCTGACTTGACAGCACTCCCTAGAACTGTCTTAGCTCAGTTCAACTTCAAATATACTTATATATTATGTACAACTTTTTAATACACACATGCACACATAAATGATTTTTCAGTTCTTGTATTGGCAGAGATTTGATAAGTTTTCTTATAAACTATGTTGGCAAACATTTGGAAAAAGTAGCTTTGCCCGTCATGGCAAATAAAAGAAAAGAAAAAAAAAAAAAAGAAAAGGAAAAAAATCACTAACATAAAAAAGAACATTCAGATTGTAAATATTATATATTTAATAAAAAGACTACCAAAATTTTCATTTTCCTATTGGTGACTGAATTTATGACTTTCTTTTATATCCTTCCCTATATATTAACTCATATGCAAGTGAATACATGCTTTTTCTTTCATTCTATAAAGTAAACAGATGCTAGTTAGCATATTGTTACATTCATCTAATAAAACAAAAGAAGGATATAAAAGAAAGTCGTAAATTCAGCACCAATAGGAAAAGGAACGGGGAAGTATATTCCTCCAGAATACATCACCTTTAAATTATTTCTTAAATACGAAAAAAGTCTACTGTCCAGGGGCAAGGTCCTGTCTATCTCTTTGCTGCCCCATTCCTAACTGTGCTCCGCTGAGATGCGGGACCTCCAGGGACGGAGACATGTCGCATGTCAGGCACTACTTTTAGGTGGCCTTTCATTTGCTTGTTTTGTCGTATTTTCTATTCTACAAGCAGAGTCAGCCCAGCAAGCAGATGAAGCTCCTCTCCCTTTTGAAACAAGAAAGTTGATTTAAGAGAGGTTGAACGAGTTGCCCCACACCGCGGAGCTACTCAGTGCTGAGCTGGGCTCCAACCCCAGCTCTGTCTGATGCCACAGGCCATGCCTTTTCTATGACATCACTGGGGAGCCCTGAAGACCAGAGGAAACCCCAGGCCTACCGAGATTCCCTTCAGGACAGGGCCTGTTAGTTCTGCTGCCTGGGGAGGACAGAAGAGTGGTCCTTTATCCTCGGTTGCCAAAGTGACAAGAATTCCACCGCCACAGGCCGACCTAGGTGTTAAACATCTCTCCTCAATAACACCACTTAAAGTGTCTTTGAAAAGGTTACAAAAGAATACAAGTGGCTTTTAAAAAATGAGAACTACTTCCAGAACTGGGTGTGGTGGTACACCCCTGTAATTCAGCTGGGGAGAGGAGGTCAAGGGCAGACTGGAATATGAGAAACAGTATCTGTCAACTAACAACAACAAAACCCAACCAACCAATCGACCAAAGAAAAACATACCTCGTTTATATATTAAGTGGGGGTGGTGGGCTGTTGGGACATGACACGGAGACACTATCAGAATGTGAACAGTGATTGCTAGATACTAGATCTGTATCTAGAATCTAGATGGTGGAGAATAAATGCCTCGCTTTTCTGAGTTTTCTGAAGCAGCAGTGCTTTCTCAACCTGGGGTTCCGAAGAGCAAGATGAATTAAAAGAAGTTGGAGGGGTTCCCGAGATCAGTGAGGCAATGCAATGTTTGCGGAAGTCCTTTCCCGTGATCCCATGAGGCGATTGCCCTCATTAAGCAGAAGTGTTTGCCTAACCTGCTGGCAAGGCCTCCAAGGGCTGGCTCTGCTTAGCTCAGGCTCCCAGGAAAGACTCCAGTCATGAGCCTGTCCCTAGAGCTAAGGGACCAGGGGGCTCACTAGGTCCTCCCCTCTTTACCTGCCAGGTCTCAGATGCTAAGTCAAGCCACATGGGCCTTGATACTGTGACTCTTTTTCATCCATTGCTGTGCCTTGTGCAGTCCCAACAACCACCTTATGAGGGTGGTATTCACCCTGTTATACAAATGAGGCATCTTAGAGGCATTGAGCAACATGGCCCATGGGAAAACATCCAGCAAAACCCATTAAGGGCTTTAGACAGGCACAAAACATTGTAACCGGTGTTTTTATTTTTATTTTGTTTTATTAGTATTTATAAAGACTGCACACAGTGGTGGGGTACAGGCGGGAATTTCGGATTTTGGCCAATTACAGGAAATAATGTGCAATTCGCAGTACTCCAGCTGTGTGAGAGGGACCGCGTTAGAGAGTGCTGAACCTGGGTCTTCGCACTCAGGGTTTACTGTGTTGTGAGACAAATGGGTAAAGGTGTGCGTGTGGGGAGACCCCGTCAGAGCCACGCAATGGAATTCTAACCCGGGGCAGGAGTGATTTGAAGTGAGGGGATATGCACTATTTGTCTGATGAGTGCTTGGTCAGTCGGCCCATACCAAGCGCTTGGTGCATGGTGAGCAGAGAACGGCATAAACAAGGTAGAACCAGAGAAATAATGCGGCGCATCCCAGGAATGCTGCCTAGACCAGTCTGGTGGAAGGGTGCAGGTTAATGGGGGAATTTGGAAACGAGGGCCAGGGAAGGTTGCAATAATAGGCTTCCTCTTTGCGCGCATGCCCCGTGGCTTCTCCAGAGTCAGTTTCCATCCCGGCGGCTCCCTGGCTAGATCTGCAGCTGCCTTTCCCGGAAGACTCTGAGAGGACCGGACGGACACAGGGTGCCTCTGGGTGTACGCATTGGGGTGTGGGTGGGTGTACGCATGGTGCTGAGCAGAAAGTGTGGCGGGGATGAGGCTGCAAGGTTTACCCTGCTTGGGGCCTTGAGCTGGCCTAGTTCACCTTGCACACGGCCATTCAGGACTGCTGTCTGTTTGCTGACAGTGGAGGCTGCTAGACTGTGTTTAATTTGAAAAGATTATTTCTTTTTTTAAGCGTCCTTCCCACTATCTGCCCGAGAATAAGGCTTTGTTCTTAAGGGATGCGTACAGAAGGCTGCCCTTCTATCAGGCCAGGGGAGGCTCACAGGACAGAGAGCTGTCAACCCCCAGCACATTCCCAAGCCCAATTTGTGAGTAAGGACAGATCATTTAAAATGCATAACACTCCAGCTTCTCTGCTTAAGGACATAATCATCCTGTATTTGCAGGGACCAAGGATATAGCTCACAAGGCCTGGTGGCTCATGCCTGAAATCCCAACACTTGGGAGATAGAGGCAAGAGGTTATCCTTGTTTACATGTCAAGTTCAAAGCTAGCCTGGGAGACCACCCCATCTGTCTGTCTGTCTGTCTATCTATATCTATCTATCTATCTATCTATCTATCTATCTATCTATCTATCCATCCATCCATCTATCCATCTATCATCTATCTATGTTTGCTGGACAGGTAGCTTTTGTCTGTCTGTCTGTCTGTCTGTCTGTCTGTCTGTCTGTCTCTATCTATCTATCTATCTATCTATCTCTCTCTCTATCTATCTATCTATCTATCTATCTATCTATCTATCTATCTGTCTATTATCTATCTATCTATCTATCTATCTATCTATCTATCATCTATCTATCTATGTTTGCTGGACAGGTAGCTTTATGGCTACCAGCTTCTCTGAGAACCTGTGGGTGGAACCCCCTCCCTGGCCGTGGACAAAGAAGAGGGTCATTCATACCTACAGACAAAACGTCTCAGGAAGCGGAGGACTATAAACTCAGAAGGTCAGCAGAGGCAAACAAGAAAATAAACCTGTTTCTCAAAATGATGCTTCAGACATCAGTCACCTTATATTGGAGGGCAACGAAACCTGTTTCTCCCTTGGTTATGTGTCCAGGCCACTGTTAATTGTGTGTTCCTAGGGCAGTCGGGGGCAGGTATGACCAAATGTTCTTGGAACCACAAGCTTTGCTATTATTTTATTTAATTCTCATAACCCTGAGGAGGAGGTATTCTTATTTCTTATAAAACAAGAAAACTCGTGTGTGTGTGTGTGTGTGTGTGTGTGCGCGCGCATGTGTGTGTGCGTGTGTGCACGCGGACGCATGCACACAGGGACATTTTCCAAGTCATGAGGGCTTAGGTGAGGAAGTAAGAAGCCTGGCCTCTTCCTGCTCCACAGGAATCAGATTTAGAGCTTTGAGGATAGCAGTTCACCCCTTCTTTGACATGTGACAAGAACCACTCAGGATAGCAACATGAGCCAGCAGAGGTCCTGAGGCATCAGCTACTCGACTCTCAGACTTTTCTCTCTGCTGGGAGCCAGTTCTGGATGGAATGAGGGCCAATGTTCCCTTCTGAACTAACGTCCCAAAGTCTGTCAGCTTCCTGGATGAAGCTGGGAGGAGAGGCTTGGTAAGAATCTAGAGTCCCGTCCACCTGCTGATGTTTGGGTCCTTGCTCATGGTGGTTTACATCCAGGTCTTCCTGGACAAAGAAGGGCAGTTATTCTTGTTTGTTAGTTGTGTTTTTGTTTCTTGTTTGTATTCTTCATGACTCTCCAACTCACCCCACCCATATGAACGGAAATTTCTATTAAATAAAACATAAACTTTGGCCTTGGCAGGTTTAAATGCATCTGCTTCAGTGTGGCTGGACTCCCACTAACCCCAATGCTATATTTACTCTGCCAAAGTCGGAGTCCTCCAGGGACTTAACTGTAACGTAGCTCTTAGTTCACCTAAGGGCCTGCCCTCTGCTGATGTCACCGTCCCTTTCTTATGCTTATTGTGCCCTCTGGTTTCCTGGGTGGTGCAGCTTCCTAATGGTTTCCAGACCCGTGGCACTGCGGGCTTCTGCCAGGTCAGTAGCTTTCCTGACATCAGTTTGGTCACTGGGAGATGGGGAGAAGTCAGAGAATGTGACTTCATCTTCGTGAGCAGGCTAAGACCCTGTGAAGAGCTGCCAGGTAACAGCCCAGCAGCTCCTCAGTGCCCCACCCCCACCCCAGCATCTCTTCATTTCCTGCCTAATATTCCTGAGCCACAGGCAACCATTGTTTCCAGAACAGCTCTGATTGGAAGCCTTGGTACTGAGGCCTCCCAGTGCTTCCTGTTGTTACAAGACTTCTTTTTCCTGCTGAAAACAAGGGCACCTTCCTGCAGCCCGTAACCCTTTTCAGGCAACTCATGTTGTGCCACACGCTTGTCCAGTGATGCGAAACACGTGGTGCTCAGTACACTTATTCCATTTAATGTGTTTTAAAATTTATTATTCGAGGCCGAGCAGTCGACTCCACCAACCCTGGTGACCTAAGTTCCATCCCCAGGCTGCAAACTGTTGAAGAAAAGAACCAACCGACTACCGCCAGTTGTCCTTTGACCTCCAAACCCTCCAAGCCCCAAGTATTATAAATAAAATGCATTTGCAAACTTTTAAATTATTACTGTGCAAGAACGGCAAGTAATCACTAGAAAGAAACTACAAGTGGACGTAAGAAAAAAGTCAACCAAATCTCATCTTCTGCGACAGCAATGAAATCTCCTCACGTGTTTGTGACTCAAGAAATGTGTCTACAGCCACAGTTTACCTCCGGACTTGGGCCTTGCCTCAGGGACATTCCCAAGAGTCTAAATGAGGCAGGGAGATATCTGTCCTGAACCAGCGTCCTGAGCGAACAGCCAGCCTTCTGGAGGTTCTCCATTATCAGTGTACCAAAGCGTCTCCTCCTCAGAGCTGACAGAAAATGCACACTTAGGAAGCCTCCCTTGAAAGATCTCAAGAGCACCCTTGGAGAAAGATCTTTTTAAAATAGTGTATGTATGTATGTATGTATGTATGTGTGTATGCAAGTATGTTTGTATGTATGCATGTATGTATGTATATATGTATGACATGAAAGGAGAAATGGGCCAGTTGCTACTCCAAGCTTTTGAAGACACCGATCTGCCTGCTCTTGAGGTAGCAGAGAACTTTGAGCTCCCTCCTGCAACATCACTCTCTAATTTACAGACAACTTTTTGCAGGACTCCGGAGACCACCCCTCACGCCTTTCCTGGATTGAAAGAGACCTAACAGACGCTGGGACGCTGGGACCGTGTTCTTCACCAACCATCTGAGAGACACCATCCCTAAGGCTAGTCTTGCCACTTCAGAGGAAGCCGATTTCAACGTGACTCCAGTCACCCCAGCACTGCTGAAGCACTCGCTTGTGTTACAAGTCCTGAGAACCTGAGTCCTTTGAGCCTTGGTTTTGTGGCCCTAGGGAACAGAGCTGAGGGTTAAGAGTGACCAAGGCAGACGGCGCGGCGCCCATCCCCCTTTGCAGATCACTAACTAGTTCTCAGTGTGCTTCTGCTGAAGGGTCACCCCTGCACCTCAGCAGACAATGCCTTATCTCGTGGAAAACCAGGCAAATGCTGGCAGCAATCCGTGATTTGTTAAAACAGGGATGGTGATTTCCAGGCTTCTGTCCTGAAGTTTTGCAATCCGTTGTACCCTCTGAAACGTCTTTTCTGAAGGCTAACACCCATCCAGAGACCCGTCCTTAGAGGACCCTGACAGCTCCCTCCTCGTCTGCTCTCTGTCTCTTCTGACATCAGGACTGTCTTCAGAAGTGATTTTTGCCAGATATATTTAGGATTAAGGCTGAAAGATTATGAATTGGAAGGGACTTTGATAAACATGGTTGACTCTGTGCCAGGCAACTGAGGCCCCAGGGAGTCCAGGACCCTAATTAAGGTCATCCAGCTCCACAGTGGCAAAGCCCCTAGCTGGAGGGAGACTGAAAAGGGCAAGTGTACTTGGTCAAGTGCCTCAGATTCCCCTTCTCTCTAATTTCCAGAATGAAGGCCTAACTACCCAGGAGGCTTCTTTTTGTCCAAACTAACACATGCTTTTATGGCAATGTAATTCAGGGTGTTTAAGTTAAGACACGCCCTTAGTGGTCAAATCAAATTAATCATGTTTATCTGATCCCCACATGTAAAGCCCTTGTGATTCAAAGACTTCAGAAGATACTGCCTGTGACCTCGACCTGCAAGTTAGTTCAATTACATGCCGCTAAATGGTGGGTAGAACAAAAATATCAGGCAAAACCCTTGTTCATTCTATAGCTGTGGGCCAGAGTCATTGGACTTAATGATATCTTTCTGGAGAGGAAAGGGAGTGGGCTGCCAGAGAGTGCCTCTCCTCTGTAAATATGCAATATTTTGGGAAAAAAAACAGTCCCTGATCCCATGCAGAGAGGAGGGGTTCATTTATTTTTGTAAGGCTCTGGTGATTCCTGTTTGAAGAGTGTGCAGGCATGCAATGGATTGTCCTAGGCTTAAATTTCCTGCAGAGAGATGGAAGTAGCAGGGTGTGGTCACAGCTGGGAGGGAGGGGACTCAGGTTAGGGGCTCTGAAAGCCTGCTGAGGACAGCAGAGGAGACCAGCTGGGCACCAGCTCCATAGGGAAGACGGGGCATTCCCTGGCCCAGGGCCCAGTGAAGCTCAAGGGGACTGACTGGTCAGGCCCCAGGAGATGTGACCCATTCCCTGCCTCCAGAGAGAGGAGGCGGTGAGCCCTCGAGTGAGCACGGAGACAGCCTTTATGACCTGGCGGGAGAAAAAAAAAGCCACTGGCTTCTGTCCTGTGATTTGCAGCCCTGTGCTGGTCTCCCTTAGCGACCAGCTGTAATGCTATTAAAGCAGCTGGGAAGGGGACAGAACAGGGCCAAGTGAGTTTACTGATTAGGTCCTCTGGTCACATCCCACCCTTCCCCAAGGCTTCCCAGGTGTATTCACCCAGCAAGTACTGCTTGGCGCCTGCTCTGTGCACAGAGACTGAGTACTAGCACATAGCTGGAAGCAAGGGTGGAATCCTCACCTTCAGGGAGCCTAGTGTCTTATGGGAAGAAGTTCATGCACATAAATCTTTCTCTGGTTTCTACTTAAGCGAATGGGGCCCATCTGCTTGGGTTTTAACCCTTCCACTGTTGAGACCAGGGCATGCATTCTGTAGGTAGAATATCATCCTCCTACTGTGCAGGGGCAGGCCCAGTTTATGATAGCTTCCTTTCACTTTAAAATGTTTCTTGTTTGGAGTAAAGACTTTGTAGGATCACCTTCCTAAGAAGGTTTGGCTTGCTTGTTTGTAAACTGGGGTTAATAATAAAAATCTACCTAAGGGTAGCTGAGGGACTTGGGGAAAAACAGTGTGTAATCCCACAGCCAGACATTATGCAGAGAGAGAGAGAGAGAGAGAGAGAGAGGGGGGGGGGGGAGATGTAGAGAGAGAGAGACAGAGAGAGACAGAGAGAGGAGAGAAAAGGGAGAGGGAGGGGGGGAGAGGGAGAGGAAGAGGGAGAGAAGAGAGAGGGAAAGAGACAAAGAGAGAGTCTCTTTGGAAGACACAGTTCTAAAGAAGGTCTCCATTAAATCTCTTCTCTCAGAGCTCAGGGAATCCTTCAGAAGAGAAGGCAGAAAGGGTGTAAGAGCCAAAGAGGGATGGAGGCCTCGAGGAGCTAAGGCTTTCTCAGTCAACTAAGCAAGGCTCACGTGAAATCACAGAGATTGAAGTAACAAGCACAGGGCCGACATGGGTCTGCACCAGGTCCTCTGTGTATGTGTTACAGCCTTCAGCTTAATATTTCTATGGGACTCCCGAGTGTGTGAACGAGTGGGCCTCTGATTCCTGTACCTGCTCTCGGGGCTCCTTTCCGTCTGCTGGTTTGCCAGGTCCAGACTAGATGTGATGGTTTTTGTTTTCTCTTATTATATTTTATTTTGTCAGGTATGGTTGTTATCTCTTAGAAGCTCTTTCTAAGCATTTTTTTCATGGAGAGACAGAAGGGGGTGGATCCAGAAGGGAGGGGAAGTGAAGAAGAACCGAGAGGAGTAAAGGGAGGGGAACAGTAAACAGGATAGTGTATGAGAAAAGAGTCTATTTTTAATAACAACAACAATAATTAACCAAACAGTGTCTTAGAATTCCAATGATATGAACAACTTCCTTGCCTCTCTCTGTATCCCTCAAACCCTTACAAGCAGGGTCTTCATGTCTCTGCAAAGGGCTTCATGGAAGAGTCTGTCATAATGGGGTGAGCCTGTAAGACAGCAGGTCGGTGGGCTGGCCAGGGAAGCTGTGTCTCACACAGTCCCAGACAGAAACACAGGACCATGGAGGTCCCTCATTCCCTTTCAGAGTAGGGCTGCCATATAAGACAGTACATAATCGCTGGTTTCAGTATCACCCCAATGTCGCATGGGCCCTCTGTTAAGACATGAGTTGTTGTTTGCCTGATGTTCAAATTTAGCTGGGTATCCAGTGTTCCTGGCTCCTAACTATGTCTCCATTTCTGAGTCCCCTCTCCTCTGCTGCCCTCAGGCTAGAGGAGGTGTTCCCAGGAAGCCTCATCTCACCAAACTAACTGGCCTTTACTTGCCCTACAGGCTAGCCCCAAGCCTGTGCACTCCACACCTCTCAAATTCCTGAGCTCCTTCCCAGAAGAATTGAATAAATGAGAGAGTGACAGGTACAAGGACTGATGTGTGTGTGGTGTGGTGTGGTGTGGTGTGTGTGTGTGTGTGTGTATTGTGTTAGTGTGTGGTGGTGTGTTTGGTGTGGTATGTGAGTGTATGTGTGGTGTGTGAGTGTGTGTGTGTGGTATGGTGTGTATGTGTGTGTGTGATGTGTGTGCGCATGCATGCATGCACTCAGTGAGCAGGCCTTCAGGGTGCCCAGATCAGTCTGAGGTCCCCTCCCATCCAGAGAAGGGGAAGCTATCCTCAGCTTGGTTCCAGGAAAAGAGAAAGCAAAGATGAAGACAGCTTTGACATCCCAAGCAGGCTTTTGCTTCCCGTGGAAGCCCTGCCTTCCACCTGTCTCAGCGTGCTCCCTGCTTCTGTTTCTTCTTGGCTAATAGGCATGTATTTGATCATAGGAGCGTGTAGACTGACATATATATCTTAGAAAAGGGTTGAGGAGGAATGTACCAAGCTATCTCTAAGTTAAAGGAGCTTACATTTTGAAGTACTTTCCTTCCTTCCCCCCTTAAAATATTAATAAAGTGCTAAACTTTGGCTAAGTGTCTGATAGATAATACTTCACACACACACTGTACACACACACACCACACACGCACATGTGCACACCACACACACACACACACACACACCACAGACACACACACCACACCACATCATCTACACAACATACCACACACACAATCATACACACACCACACATAAACACACACACACACACATACTACCACCACACACACCACACAAACACACCACGCACACCATACTGTACACATACACACACCACACACAGTCTAATCAACCGTTCCTTTGGTTAGATGTCAGATGTCAGGAGCCTACAGTGTAAACTGTACAGCAACTGTAGCTCTTCTCATTTTATAGATGAGAAATCAAAGGCTGAGTGAATTCAACTCCCCTGCTGAATAGCACTCCTATGCAAACAGAACAGCAGGTCTTTAAGGCTGTCTCTCTGACTCCCACTTCCAAGCCATACCAGCCTGCTAGTCCACCCTTTCCCAGTACCCACTCTGGTCCTGATTAAGTAATCAGTAAGTATTTCTTGAGTGAATGCACGATTGAATGTACAAATGAATGTAAACAGACCAGGGGAGGGATGTTTACCTCCGTAGGCTCATCTGACAGTAATTACCAAAAGAATGATTGGCTAGAGTGTATCTATATATTTTGATTAAAAACATCATTATTAATTAATGTGTGTGTGTGTGTGTTTGTGAGAGAGAGAGAGAGAGAGAGAGAGAGAGAGTGTGTGAGTGTGTGTGTTTGTGCATGCACATTGGCTATGTAGAGGTCAGAGGATAACTTTTGGGAGAAGGCTCTTTCCTTCCACCATGTGGGTTGTGGGGAATCAAATTCAGGTTATCAGACTTGGCAGCAAGTACCTTTACCTGAGCCATATTGCCAGCCCATATTTTTGGCTTTGAAAATTCATCAAAGTAACGTTGTTTTGGAGATAATCTAGAGTGTTCTTGAACTTGAAGCAATCCTCCTGCCTCAGCCTCTCAAGTGAGGTTTCAGGTATGACCACCATTCACAGCTACCAGAGTCGTCTGTGATGAGAGGCTTCACGTCTGCTCCATTTGTGACACTATTCGGTCCGCTGCATGCTCTGCTTGCAGCTCCTGCACCACAGCTGATGTGCTTGAGCATCTACCTCACGCACGACAGTGTTTAAGAGAAACGCTTCACACCTAAGCGTTTCTGTGCAATTCGGGAGTCACTGTTTTGTTTGTTTGTTTGTTTTTGAAGGGGGTTCATCCTTTTGGGAATCTTAACTCAGAGCCTCTGGCTAGCCCTTCCATTTTTAAGGATTTTATTGAGACATATTCTGACCTTCAATTTATGCAAAACAGTGGTAACCATGGTCTCTGCACAGTTCTGGGTATCCCACTGAGAAACTTATTTCTTCTTTTGATCTTGCTGTACATTTGGGATTCATTTTTTTCTTGGTGTGTTTTCATTTACACATGAATGACTTCAGTCTGGTTTTAGCTAGGACTAGATGAAGATGCAGAGCTTCCTAACGGAAACCCTTGAACCGGGGGCCGTGGTTACAGTTGCTCTTTCAAAGCTCAGACAGTTTGTACACATTCTGTTTTACACATGCACACACACACACACACACACACAGAGAGAGAGAGAGAGAGAGAGAGAGAGAGAGAGAGAGAGAGAGAGAGAGAGAGAGAGAGAGAGAGAGAGAGAGAGAGAGAGTCCCAAGCTAGCAGGGTGTGAAGCAGAGGTCTACTTTGAAGACATATATATGACAAGGAATAGGGAAAACAAGCCCGCCATCTTGAGAAGGAAGCAGTAGGACCAGGTTGGTTATAAGCTGTGACATCAGGTCTGGGATGGTTTTGATCAACATTCCAAGAGTGTTTACAATTCCCAAGTCTCTCGACAGAAAGTGACAGGACCCTTGGGAGGGCCTGGCGAGCTGCAATGATGGATTGCACACAGATTTCTGGTTGTCTCATTATACCAGTGATGGACATGTTCCTACCCCCAGAGCAAGTGCACAGCCACCACGGAGTGGTCCCATAAAAGATGTTGCCAAAAAGGCTAAATATAAGCAGACAAAGAAGTACTGAAAGCTGGTCATGGTCACAAGTTATGAAAGAGGGCATAAAAACGAATTGTTTTTCTAATTCTAATTCTGTCATATTTTTTTGGTGGTAGATAAAATATAACCAACAGTGAAGGTGTAAAATTTAATGTGAAGCCCCACACTTTCTATTCTGTATGCCTAATCTAACTGTATAGAAGTTCATTAAGCTATAAGAAGTTCATTCATAAATTATCCAGACTTTGGATCTGGATAATTTTTATATGTGATTTTTAAAAAAAATATTTGCAAGTTTTTCAAAATAATGAAGTTTATCAATTAAAGAAATTAAAAGACAGTGCTCATGTTGGTAGGAATATGCTTTTGAAGGGTTAAGAGTCATGCTTTTCTCAGCAGATGGAACTTCTTGCTCATTGATAGAACCACATTTGAAAGGTTAGCGATGCTCAGCTGGGAATATTTTCTCTTTGCTATCTATGTGACCTCTTTGTGCCTTAGTATCCTCATTTGCCAAATGGGGGAACGTAACCATCTCATACAGTTGCTGAGTCAGCAGAGTGCCTGGCATGTCACAGCACTATGGACAGGTTTGCTACCATCATCATCCATGCTACCACCACCACCACCATCATCACCATCATCATCACCATCATCATCACCACCGCTGCCAACATCATTATCATCACTGTCACCATCATGACCATTATCATTGTCCCCACCACCGCCATCATCACTGTCACCATCATGACCATTATCATTGTCCCCACCACCGCTACCATCATTGTCACCATCATGACCATTATCATTGTCCCCACCACCGCCATCATCACTGTCACCATCATGACCATTATCATTGTCCCCACCACCGCCATCATCACTGTCACCATCATGACCATTATCATTGTCCCCACCACCGCCATCATCACTGTCACCATCATGACCATTATCATTGTCCCCACCACCGCCATCATCACTGTCACCATCATGACCATTATCATTGTCCCCACCACCGCCATCATCACTGTCACCATCATGACCATTATCATTGTCCCCACCACCGCTACCATCATTGTCACCATCATGACCATTATCATTGTCCCCACCACCGCTACCATCACTGTCACCATCATGACCATTATCATTGTCCCCCCACCATCATCATTATCATCATTGTCACCACTATCATCATCAACACTGGTGGCAGAAGCAGTAACTTAAAGTGACTCTAAACGCTGTGCATCTTGCCTGTGCTCCAGTTAGAGAACCCTTCTCTCCATCCTGATGTAGTCTTCTCTCCTATTCCATCCAAATATAAACTCTCGCACATCCTTGTGCTCATTTCCCTCTCCCCTAGTAATTATCAACAGCACTGCTATTCTGTTCGCAGAGCCTAGCATATAGTAGTTGCTTGGTAGGTAATTTTTATTTGATTCTAGTCTCTCCAAACGCTGTTTGGATGTGCCCTGTCTCCCTACTCCTTGGCTGCCTTTGATCCCCAAAAGCTTCTCGACTAATATAACATTCCATGTCTTCTCATTCTCCATTTTCTTTTCTTTTCTTTTTTTTTCTTTTTTTTTTTTTTTTTTTTTTACAAAATCCAAACTTTTCTTTTTTCATTCCACAGGTATTTACAGGTACATGCTTTGTACAAGCCCTGCTAGGCACTTGCAAGAAATCTTTTGATGTTCCCATACAGTTCACACACTGAAGGAAAAGCTCTTGTAGACCTTTGGAAAGCTCCATCCACCAGCTAAATGAACAAGGGAAGAAAAGAGGTATAAAAGAGATCTTTTATTTTTGAAAAATAACCAAGATACATACCCAGACAGGCATGAGCAGTCTTGTGAAAAACAGCGAGGGGAAAATAATACAGCTGAGACTATCCTAGATATTATTGACCAAGATGGTCAACAAAATTACTCTTCTCCACAAAGACTTCTCTCTGAAGGTGGCACCCTTGGCTCTTGTGCAGAAGTGATATGTGAGCAATGGACATCTGGAGGCTTCTCACATCTCCATGGTGTTCGACGCACTCTTCCCTGCACCCTCTACACTAAGAATTACTGTTCTCATTTTCAGAGGTGAAAACGGTCAACAAAGTGGGTTCCTTGTCCTACCACACAGCTGAGAAGTGGCCCAGGTTCTGCCCATCCTACATGGCTGCCATGACTGCTCATTGGGTCAATTGGTGCCAATTTTCACAAATACTCTTGTGTCTAATCAATGTACTCTTATGTCTAATCAATCACCAAGCCTTTCTGGAATTAGATGTTTTGAAAGGGATGCACGACACTCCAGCTGTGGGACGCTACTAGAGCACTTAATTTACATGAAAAAGAAAAAGAAAATAAACTATCTTTAGCATGGCCACCAGAGTCACCAGCTCTTAACAGCTTAGTGCCCCCACTCAATTCAGCCTCTTTACTGGAAAAATTACTAATTTCTACATATCAGACACACCACAGAAGTGCACTAAATATATGGCTCAACCAAAATAAAAATACTAGAAGACACGTGTCTCACTGTGGATTTAATTTTTATTTTGTAGTGATGATGCACATGTCTTCTTGGGTTTCTCCTCTGGACACCCTCCTCAGTGAAATGCCTGCTCCTATCTTTTGTCAATTCTGTTATTGGATTGCTCTATTTTTTTTTTTCTGCTGAGGTCGAAAATTTCTTCCCACATTCTATGCACCAGTCATTTGTCAGTTCGTGGTTGGCATATATATTTCCTTCCTTTTTGTAGATGATCTTTTCATCTCTTAGCAGAGTCCTTTGTTGAACAAAAATATTTTATCTTCAGTGAAACCGGATGTATCTGTGTTTCTGTTTATAGATGATGCTTTTGGAGCCAACTCTAAGAATTTCTTTTCCTAGTCATGGATTCCAAAGATTTTCTTTAATACATTGTAAGACTTATGGTTTTGCACTTTATATTTAAGACGATGATCACTTTTCAGGGCTGGAGAGCCGGCTTGGTGGTTAAGCTCATACACTCAGACTGCTCTTGCACTGAACCTGAGTTGGTTCCCAGCACCCACAATGGCAGTTCACAACCTCCTGTAACTACGGCTCCAGAGAATCCAGCACTCCCTTCTGACCTCCTCCAGCACCTGCCCGCAGGTGCACATTCCCACACACAGACACGCAGACATTATATATTAAAAATAAAATCTTTTAAAAAGTCTGTAATCACTTTCAAACAAAGTTTTATATAAAGCATAAACTGTACATTAGGATTCTATTTTAAGCCAGACCGTGGTGGCGCATGCCTTTAATCCCAGCACTTGGGAGGCAGAGGCAGTCGGATCTCTGTGAGTTCGAGGCCAGCCTGGTCTACAAGAGCTAGTTTCAGGACAGGCACCCAAAGCTACACAGAGAAACCCTGTCTCAAAAAACAAAACAAGACAAAACAAACAAACGAAAAACAAAGATTCTTTTCTGTTTTGTTTTCAGGCAGGGTCTTATGTAGCCAGGTCTAGCTTCAAACTTTGTCTGTATCTAAGAATGGCCTTGAACTCCTGATCCTCCTGTCTCCACCGAAGTTCTAAGTTATAGATTTGTTCCACCATGCCCAGCTCACACTTAATTTTAATCCACGGATGTGAATTTCTCTAGCACCATTTCTTGAAAGGGTCTCCTCCCTCCATCGTGTTACTTACATACTCCCATAAAAATAGTTTGGTGGGACTGGTTTTGGCAGCTATTCCTAGCTTTTCCATTCCACTCCACTGATCCACATAGCTACCCTTCGCTAATACAGCACTGTCTTTAGACTGTGGCTACATACTAGGCCTTCATATTGAGAAGATTGATCCTTCATACTTTATTCTTGTATAAGGTTGTTCTAGACCCTTCCCTGCCTGTGTTTTTTTCACATGAATTGTAAAATAAGATTGTGTTTATTTACAAAAAGAGAAAAATTGCATGTATTAAACAAAGCAGGTCAATTTCAGGAAAAATTGATATCTTTCCTATGTTCAATTTATAAGATCTTTTCACCCATTCCTTCTCCATTCCTTTAACTACCAACCTGGCTGGGCGGTGGTGGTGCACGCCTTTAATCCCAGAACTTGGTAGGCAGAGGCAGGCAGATCTCTGTGAGTTTGAGGCCAGCCTGGTCTACAGAGTGAGTGCCAGTACAGGCTCCAAAGCTACACAGACAAACCCTGTCTTGAACCCCTCCCAAAAGGCAACAAACAAACAACAAAAACAAAACCCTATTACCCTGCAAGAAAACATAAGTAGCTAATTAATGCCCCTACTCTTGGCCAGTCTTATACCCGCACTTCGGGTTGTAGTCTTCTGCTGTCTCCTCTCCTGCTAAGTGTGGATGAACCTCAAACTCTCCTCCACCAGGGTGCTGTCTTATTTAGGAATCCCCAACTGCTTTCTGCTCTAGACTTGGGCCTGGTTTTACCCTTGTATTTAAGCTCATAGAGCTTCTAATTCTCAGTTGGAAAGACTCTACCGTCTTGGTCTTGAATTCCTGACTGTTTCTTGCCTTCCAACCCAAGCTTACTCACAAATAGTTAGGAAACAACTCTCTGGGTTTGTACATGTTTGTGTACAGTGGTTGACTCAACATCTGTCAGCAGAGCAGGTCCTTTGTTTACATCTTTGTTTGACATACGGTCTCTTTGTAGCTCGTGAACTTGTTACCAGCTGACTTTGAACTCTTGATCCCATTCTTCCACTTCCCAAGTGCTGGGATTACAAGTGTGTAACCATGCCAGGCCAGCTCAGGCCATTTGTAAGACTGCTCTCTCTGGGGAGTGGAATCAGGCTCAGTAACAAGCATGTCATACAGTAGCAGTAGTAACTGAAATTTTATTATCTCATTTTTTTTTACTCTCTTAAGAAAATTGGCTAACAAGTAATATAGCTTTATTTTAACCAATTAATACGTTACTGTTATAGGCACGTGTGGGCACTATTTCCACACTCACGTGTGGAGGTCAGAGGACAGCTTCGTGGCGTTGCATCTCTCCATCTGCCTTTCTGTGGGTCCCATGGATTGACTTTAGGTTGCTGGGCTTTTGTGACAAGTGCCTTTCCTGGCTGAGCCATCCCACTGGCCCCCAAATTCTATTTTAAAGTTATATAAATTCAGCAAAATAATTACTTTGTGTGTGAAGTAAAATCTGCACTTGTGAAATAAAGATATGGCATCTTTAGGTAGGCAACATTTCATTGTTCTAAGTCTCTGTCCTACGAAAAATACTTGGAGCCGTTCCACACCAAGTCATGCTCTTCTTTCTTTCTTTCTTTCTTTCTTTCTTTCTTTCTTTCTTTCTTTCTTTCCTTCTTTCTCTCTCTCTCTCTCTCTCTCTCTCTCTTTTCTTTCTTCCTTCCTTCCTTCCTTCCTTCCTTCCTTCCTTCCTTCCTTCCTTTCTTTTCTTTTTTTTTGGAGACAGGGTTTCTTGGCTGTCCTGGAACTAGCTCTTGTAGACCAGGCTGGCCTTGAACTCACAGAGATCTGCTTGCCTCTGCTTCCTGAGCTCTGGGATTAAAGGTGTGCACCACCACCGCCCAGCCTCATGTTCTGCTTTTCCTCTCTGTTTATAATCATTGTGCTATTTTGACTAATTTCCCAGTTATTATTTGAGTGCAATCTATATAGAGCCAGGGACTGGAAGCACCAAGCATACGTACAGTGAAGTTAAACTATTTATGCCAGGATGAATGAGTGCAGCATTAAAGGGAATCCACGTGTGTCAATCAGGTCTGCAAACCACAGTCAAAGAGAGTGCAAAGCTTATTAAGGAATAAATGCTAAGAGCCCAACTCGTCTGTTCACCAAAGTACTAGTAAAGCTACACCAATATGCTGATTTTATTTGCACATGTTATTGAAATTGATGGGCTCCAAAAAATGCTAACCTAGTTTTAACATGTGACTATAAATCCCATCCAAGAGAAATAAAAACATACATTCAGGGCAGTGGGAGAGTGCTTGCCTGGCTTGCATATGGCCACGGATCTGGTCCCTAGAAACTCATAAAATAAAACTCAAACCAAAACCAACCAAATGCTCATATAAAACATTATCATAAATGTTAATAGCAAAAGTAGGAAAACCTCATATGCCCATCAGATGATGGATAAATAGCCTCTGGTATAGCCGCACAGTAGAATTCAACCTTGCTATAAAAGGACTTAAGGCCCAATACATGCTTCTGCACAAATGGATTTTGAAAATAGTACGTTATGTGCAAGAAGTCACATCCAGAATATCACATACCGTATAATCCCACTCATGCAACATGCCTGGAGTAGGAAATCTATAGAGAGAGGCAGAATGTTGGTAGTCACACAAGGAGGAAAGAGTAGGTGGAAGGCAGGAATGGAGTCCCTGTGAGGGCAGTGAAAACAGTCTGAAATAGCCGCAGTCGGTGTCCGCACAGCTACGGACTCCCGTACACTTTCAGAGGGTGAGTTGTATTGTGGGTAAATTATACTCAACACAACTTCTTTTAAAAGCAACAACAGTTAACAGTGCAACTGTTCGGAATTGAGACAAATAAAATATTTTGGAGACAAAGAGCATTTTATCATGGGTATGGCTGGATTAGGGATGCATGGTGATTATGGAAAGTGGAGCTTTTCCTAGTTGGTTACACTGTCATATTTAATGCCCTTCCAGACAAGTGGGTATTATTTATTTCAGGTGCGTGGGGAGGCTCTCCCAAGGTTCTCCCCAGTGCTTCCAGTTTGAACTATCATCATATCATCATTTTCATGGCTCATTTGGTGATAGAATGATGGGAGAAGTTACTTTCATGCAGAAAAAAGTTCAACTTGAGACCTGTAAGACATTTTGAACGAAAAAGAGCGAGCCTCCTGTCTGGAATCGGGAGAGCTGAGAGCCAGCAAGGCTTCTGTCATTGATCTAGAAACCGCTGTATGCAAGCGCAGTTAACCCAGGGACTAGATCTCTTGGAGCAGTGAGCTCTGCGTTCAGGACCTGGGAAGCGTGTGTTGGAAGGGAAGCTTGATGATTTTTCTAGTTCCAAAGCAGTCAGAACTCCCGTGTCTGCAAGGGTGAAGGTCATGAGCCATCACAGACCAGTGCCCTTACTTTAGAATCTGGGGCCTCTACAATGCTGCTGCCTGAATCTTCCTCTAAAAGTCCTTTTTCTCCTTAGTTCCTCTTTCCCCAAACTCACCTCCCCTACCCAGGAAGGCCGTCTTTCCTTAGAGTTTCCCAATCCTGCTTCATTCTGGCCATTTCCCCTCTCTCCCTCAACCCCACTGGCTAGGGAAGTGTATGTCTCTACTCTTGGAAACCTTACTTGCTCTTTGGCAATGTCGTAAACATTGGCCAGTTCCTATAACATCATAAATACTACTATTCTTTTTCTTGAGACAAAGCCTTGTTTATCTCTTTATATGGCTTCATAGTTGAAGATGACTTTAAATTTCTGATTCTCCTCCCCAGAGCCCTTGAATGCTAGGTTTACAGGCACACACCACCATGCCAGAGAAGTGCTGGGGACCACACTCAGGGCTTCATTGCATGCTGGGTAAAATCTCTACAGCTGAACTCCGCCCCCAACCCCAAATGCTGTTTTAAGAGAACCTTTTACGTACATTATCTATGAGTCATGCAAATTTTGGAAGTGAGACCTGATCTCGGCTTTGAGAAGTCTGTGGCTTGGAGAGTCTAAAGAATTTGTCTCAAGGCACTCAGTCAATCACCGCGAGAACTACACATAGTTTTCGCTTCCTGTTCCGGTTTAGGATGGCACAGAGGAGCAGACCTCAGGGAAATTACAGTCTGCACAAACTTTTGTGAGTTGGGCTTGGAGCCTAACCACTACTTTTTCTTTTTTTAAATTTTAAACCATGGGAAAATACATTTCAGATCCCAAACAATCAACATACAAATAAATGTTCCTCTAAAGCAGAGCAGTCTTGAATTTGGGAACTGTGTCTGTTGTCTCTCATTAAAGAGCTGATTTTTATTGATCCATTATCATACTGGTCAGGGCCCAAGGGGAAGATTGGAAAATAAAGGCCCCTTACCAATGAGATGTTTCTTCAGACTACTTTTTTTATTATTTAAATGAAAGATTTATTTAGAGTATATAGTTTCTCTTGTTTGAGTATCTCAGTGTTGGGGAAGTAATAGGTCCTTGATGAATATTTATTGAATCTATTAAAAATATTCTTAGGTTGGTTGAGAGGGCTCAGCAGGTAAAAGTGCCGGCTACTAAGCAGACTTTGATCTCTGGGACCCATGTGCTGAAAGTGGAGGACCAACTGGGGACCCACAGGGTAGGAGGAGAGAACTGACTCCTTCAAGATGTTCTCTGCCTGTGACGCCATGGCCTGCACGAGCGCACACGCGTGTACACATACACTCTCACATACTAATCAAAGTGTAATAAGACTATTTGCATTTTATTATATCTCTAAAATTATATTTATTTTGTTACAGTGTTTGTGCATATTTATGAGACCCAATGTGACATTTCCGTGCATGTACGAAACGGGTAGAGAGTAAACTACTTCATTTCCTGGAGCCCCTGTTTCCTTTGTAGGATATAGGCAACGTTATAAAAAAATTTCTGTAAGGATTACATAAAGAATGCCTGCTTGTCCTAAGCACCTTACGTAGTTCAAGATCAGCTTGCAGTGAGTGTGGAATACTGCTCTTGCTTAAAGTGGGAAATCCACCTGAGTGGCTGGAAATATGTACCTGTGAGAATCACCTGGAACCCTCCCAAGTGGGCAACCCTTGTTTATCTGCGGTGTTGTGGGAGGGTCTTAGGAGCACTCTCTTCTATTCTTAGTGTTCCGCAATATGGATGGTGAGTTAAACAGTCTCCTTACCTAGAGATGGGTGACTGGCAGATCCCAAGAGTTGAGACTTCAAAGGGGCAACATAGACCCAAGGACAGTGGCGAAATCTGGCCTTTATCAAGAGTATCGCCAGTGAACCGAGAGCTACTGTTTGGATGTTTCCAGAAGCAGTGCCCAGGTTCCTGTTGAGAGTCTGAAGCCAGGGTAGAGCTTGCCAGGTCTAGGGAGCCCAGCCAAAGGAGCCAGCAGTCACACAGTTTCTGGTCAGGCAGAAGCTTTGTCAAGGAGCCAGGCTGTAATGGTAGGGTGTGGGGGGGGGGCGGGAGTGAGGGCCAACACAGCAAGCCAAACAGGAGGTAAAGGGAAGCCAGGAGACAAGGTGTCAGGGACACTAGTCAGGGAGGCCAGCGAGGTGCCCAAAGGGCAATGGGTTTCACTAGTTTGGGCATCAGTCATTCCTCTGGGGCCTGGCTCCATCCTTCCTCATTTTTAAAAGGATTGAGGCATTGTCTAGCAAATATCCGGGTACACCCTCTAGATGAGGTTGTGTCCGTGTGCCAGGGTTGAACAGTGACGCTGAGGAGACTGGGCTAAGAAGGAGCAAGCTCTAAGTGGCAGAGCCATTTAAACCTCCTGTGGCCTGACTCTTTTCCATCCGGTCCAGAGCTACATTCTGTAAGCAGAGTGGGAGGACCGTGTCGGTTTTATCCAAGTATCAAAATTCTCACTAAATAACTGCAGTGAATCGCTTCTCACAAGGGAAGCGCAGTGGTCAAAAGCCCCATTAAAGGTGTGAGGATCTGAGAGAGCAAGGAACAGGGGCTGGAGGCAGAGCAAGGTCCCATCAGCTGCTGCATCCCTTTACTCTCTTCTGTCCATTGTATCACCTGCTGACCCAGATGTCCACTGTCCTCAGGTCAAGGACAGGGTACAGGATGATATGCAAGCATCCCAGAGACAGGGGCTGCCACACGGTGCCCCCACACAGGCAGGGACCAAAGTATCAGTCCTTTGTAAGACAAAGGCCCAGAAAAAAAGCACATTATATTTTTAAAAGAATGCAATCCTGGTAATTATGACAAACACATTCTAATATTTCTCCAAGTATCAAGAAATTATCTCTTTAAATTGTGGGTAGTGTGTTTGTGAGAGTTGCTAATTCTGCCTTCTTCCGTAAATACAAAACAGAAAGGACAAATCTCAACCCGAAGGGTGGGATAGCTATGTGGATGATAGTGCCAGGGTATAGTATTAATATGTTGTGTAGGGATGTAGAGGTGTATGCAGTTATATACATATATGCAGGTGTCTCACCCATGCACTTGTGTGTGGAGGTCAGAGGTTAACACTGGCTGTCTTCCTCTATCGTTCTCTACTTTTCCTAAATATTTGTTTTATTTTATTTTAGGTGTATGAGTGTTTTGCACACAAGTATGTATGTACACCACATGCGTGCACAGTGCCCACGGAGGCCAGAGGAGAGTACTGGAATATGGAACTGGAGTTACGGGTGGTTGTGAGCCACCATGTGGGTGCTGGAAACTGAGCCTGGTTGTCTGTAAGAGCAACAAGCGCTCTGGACTACTGAGCATCTCTCCAGCCCCTCTTCCTTAATTGTTGAGATAGGGCTTCTCACTAACCTGATTTGGCTGCATTGGCTAGACTGGCGGTCCCACCTTCTCTGTTTCCCCAGCACTGCATTACCGATTCAAGCCCCTGCACCCGGCTTACATGCGGGTTGCTGGGGACCTGAACTTAGGTCTTCATGCTGCACACCAAGCAGTTTACCCAGTGAACCATTTCCCCAGCCAACTGGGTATTAATATTAGCTGAAACAACTCAGAGCCTTCTTTTGAAGAAGAAAGGAAAATCTTGTTTGAGCCAGAACACTAGGATATGTTGTTTTGGGTCATGGGTTTCCAATATGTTGACCAAACAGCACCTTTCATCAGGGCATCGTAGTGTTTCACAAAAATAATCCTGAGCCCTGCAATCTGATGAGCCTGGCTCTTCTCCAAGTTGGCCCTGGCTGGTTCTGTAAAACCTAAGGCAAAAGCCTCCCGCATCCCCGTGCCCTCCTGTGGAAAATGGAGACAGCTGTGTCGGCCTATTGGGTTAAAGGGAGCAACATCTGCTTGCTTTCTATGACACAGAAGAGGACACGGGTAAATGGAGGTTCTCATCATCCTAATGGAAGAGCCTTGACCTCCTTTCTAACATTGCCAGGATATCAGAGACAAAGACCAGGGCAATTCTCTGCTACTCATCGGTGTGAGTGAGCGGCTGGGCTAGGAAGCAAAAACAGCCAACACAGCCAATCCACATTAATAGAAGAACAGGGTCTGGAATGTGCATGTGTGTGTATGGACATGGGTGTGTGTGCCCATGAGTGTGCTATATGTGAAATGTCTGCAAAATCCTTTTCACTGCTTGAAGAAGCTTTTTTAAAATATAATACTGAAGGATCCAGAAGAGCCTTCCTAATGCTGTGACCCTTTAGTTCGGTTCCTCATGTGGTGACCTCGACCGTAAAATTATTTTCATTGCTACTTCATAACGGTAATTTTGCAACTGTTATGAATTGTCATATAAATATCTGATGTGCAGGATATTTGAATTGCAACCCCTGTGAAAGGGTCATTCAACCCCCAAAGGGGTCACAACCCACGGGCTGAGAACCACTGACTAAGAGACAGTCCCATGTGGAGAAGGGTGAAGGAGTCTGGGAAATTTAGCCTGGAAAGGGAGAATTCTAACTGTAGAAAACTACTTTCAAATATTTGAAGGTTTTCAGTAGAACTAGGTGAAGCAATATTCGCTGCGTCTCTGGAACTCGAAACAGAACTCAGAGGCGGAGTTGGTGAAGCTGCAGTTTAGCTCAGTCAGGTGGCACTCTCCCCCAGGGCATAGGCTGCTCTCAGGTGGTCAGCACGCTGTAACTTCACATGACTGAGTGAAGCTGTCGGCCTCCTGACTCCAAAATGTTTCCCAGAGTCAGTTACCCTATGAGGTGTCTTTGTCATCCATTGATTCTTAATAAAATCCTGGGTCCTACAATCCTGTCAAAACTGGTCCCTGTTAAATCAGATTTTATAAACGCCAAGTTTCTCAAGCTGGTTGTTCAAGGTGAATGACTACCCCTGAACATCGTTGGTGGATTCTGGAACCTCAGAGAATTGTCATTGGTATAGAACTAATATTTACGAGTTCCCCGGAGTTGTCCATAATACCCTCCCAAATCACCAGCCCAGGCCAGAGTCATGGTTCTGTTTATTTACTGTTTTGTATAAAATGAAAGTAGTTTAAAATGTAGTTATGTGCTTGTCTTTTTGCTTTATGTAAAGCCTTTAATATCACTTTGCTTAACTCCTTCCTTTTTTTGTCTTTTCTCTCATTTTTCAAATGTTCAGCGCACATTAGCGCATACACGAGTACCATTCATGGACCTAGGGATATACCGCAGACAGAAACAGTCAAGGACTCCTTTTGAGCACCTTCTTCTTACAAACACAACAGTGAATGTTGCCTCAGCTATCTCTTGTCAGGCGTGGAGCCCTTTAGCAATGTGACTGAAGGCAGACACAATGTTCCATTATTCATCCCAGGGACCCTGGGGCATTAAGAGGACCCCGTGGCCCAGCTTGTTTGGTTAAGAGCAGACTATCAGAAGTGGACATTCGAAACATGTCAGCAGTTTCAGAGGCGCACCCAATGACATTTTAATCTGAAAAATTATAAACAACAGCCCTCCTCCCACTGGCCATGCCACCTCCCGAGGAATGCACAGTGGGACGGATGTGAAGGAGTCATTGATAAGGATGGCAGCTTTCAGGGCCCCAACCAGGCGAGAGTTTGACAGCTAAGATTATTTTGAATGCTTTCAAAGGCACACACTCCACAGACACATTGAGACACAGACCACAGATCTGCTGTGCACAACGAGCGTGCAGTACACCCATTTAGTTCCGACTTGATTCTAAGTGTGGGGAAGATAAAGACATCAAGAAGCCAAATCCTCCTTCCTGGTGTAGATATTTGGTTCAAGCATAGGTACTTGGAGGCTGTCTGTCTTTATCTTCTTACAGATAAGGAAACTCGGGTTCTGAGAGAGGGGAGGTGACTTCTTTAGTGTCATTAGACACTTAGGTCTAGAAATTCCTGATTCTGACTAGAGTTGATTATGTGATTGTAGAAAGTAAATATCTGCACTAAATCACGACAAAACAACCCTAGAGACAGCCAAAGCCACTGGTGGCTGGACAATACTGGTTCATCTCTCAGAAGTCACGTGGCATCTCGCTGAACCAATGCAACACAGGCCAGAGGGTGCTCACAGTGGGTCAGGTGACAATCCGTGTCTTTCCTGTGAAGCCAGCAGACTGAGCATCTCACGAGGACTAGAAATGGCTACACCGTCTTTCATCACCCTGGGGGTCTCTGGACCCTCTGAAGAGAAGAAACAGCACACAGGGAAACTACCAATCCTGTCTCCTACATTTTCCCCTAGTGAACCCCGTGCCTTTTTCCACATCACAACACTGGCTGGAACTATGAGATCAGTTGGAATAATCAGATAATTGATGTATCTACTCCCCTCCCTCCCAGCCCATTATATGAAGCAACTGGTTCATTGAGTCACAGATGATGGCGGAAAAGCCGCCTTGCAAGGACACAGCCCCATTCTCTTATCCTCTTTGACTGGCCAGTGTCTGCCTGTGTATCCAGACAGGGTCTTCATTTACCCGTTCTTCAGCGCTAGTGGGGACTTGCACAATAAGGCTTGTACGGTGCTCCAGTGAGGGCGCTGTGGATGGACGCCTCTCAATCCGCTCATGTTCGGCCACAGAACAGTCTGTCCTTTCATGGCACGGTGGAATGAGCGCCAGCTCTGTGCGCGGGCACGCAGGGCATCCTCTGTCTGAGAGCCAAGGCCTGTTCCCAAGTTCCCCATGGTAGCCTTGGATACGGCCGCGTGGGGGTGGGAGGCCTGTGAGAGGCCTTTGTCCCCCCGAGACGCTGTGGAAGGAGGCCATGGACAGCTGGCTTCTGGGCCCGCCAAGGAGAGGAAAGGGACAGTAAGGAACTGAACCAGGTGTGGAGGCACTGCAGCAAACATCCCAGGCTCCCCAGCTCCCCTTGAACACCGTTGCTGTTGTGTGGCAAGTGTGCGTGGTTCTGGTTATGCAACAGTACATAGGCAAGCTCTGGTGACATGATGCAGGCTGGGTTGACATGTGGCTCATGGGGATAGGGGAGACAGAAAGACAAGCTTGGAAACTGTTTGCCACCATGACCTAAATGACAACGGAGTGACAGGGCCCCCAATGTCTAGTTCCTGGAATTCACTCGGGACTGCGCTCTGGGCTCACCTATATGGTCTCTCTTGCTTTTCTGTAGACGTTTTCGGTTCCTTCCAAAGTAGATGATCATGTCCTGAGGTCCCAGCATGGGCAATGTAATTGCCCAGTAACATGTTATTGGGATGGTAATATGATTATTATCTTCTGGGCATCTGTTTAAATCACCCATCCATTGTATATCAGTTATTGCTTATATGGCTTCATAACCTTCTAATGGCAATCTTAAAATGGGATTTATTATTTCCTTTAATAAATAAGAACAGCAGCAATCTTTTTTTCCACTTGGGGCTGTTTCCAAAGCTTGTATTGTCATTATATGTTGGTGCAAAAGTAGTGAGGAAATACTGAATTCAGTTTGAAACTCTTCATGGGCCTCTTATTGTCACATAACACGAACTCAGTTTTGTCACCACCCCTTCATCTCGGAGGTACAAACTTGTCTGAAAGGTGAAAGCAGTTACAAGGACACTATATTTAAAACGAGATGTGGCTGACAAAGATATTGTTACCTCTTAGGCTCTAAGAAGAGGGAGTGGGAGACCCTGCACCATTCAGGATGCTTTTCTTGGTGACACACAGAGAAGAACAGACAACCTGGCATTCCAGAGCAGTTTGAAATGTTAAAGGGGCATCTGACTTCGATAGCAAACCATGCAGACACACAAAGTGGAACCCTCTCCTGTGCTGAAAAAAAAACTGAGGAGCCGAGGTTACTCGGCTTCAACAAGGGTCCTGATGCCTGAGGTCGTGTTGTGGCTAAGGTGGGCTGACAGAGAGGAAGTGGCGATCTTCAAAGTTTGAAACATTGTCCCAAGAGTGAATGGGGTAGGTTGAACAGGCCTGTACCCACCTAAGGGTACTGCTAACTGTTCAAGGGAAGGTCTTGCCGGTATTTGGAGCTGTTCATGAGGGAAGAGTCAGCTGTGTGAGTGAGCTGGAGGTGTCTAAGCAGAAGCAGGAATGGGTGATGTATGGTTAACCAGAGTAAAGTACCAGGACTTCCAAACCCGACTTCCGCAGTCATGAGTTACTTCCCCATGAGAAATGTCGCCTCCCTTCCCATTTTCTCTCTAAGGTCTCATTTAACTATAATCTGCTGTATTTGGAGACCTTTACCTTTTCTCTTCATTTGAGACATAACTGTGTTTTAAAACATGCTAATACTAATCACTGATGGGGTTTATAAGCCTTTCCTGAAGTAATTTGTTTTAAATAGCAAAGCTCTTTGATCACACATCAGGCTTCTAACACAGAACATTTAAAAGCAAATCTCCAGCCCACGGGGAGGGCAATTTATTTTTATGCACTTGCTGTTTCAAATGTTCCTCCCTAATGACCAATTCCTGTCTTAATTTCCTCTTCTTTGAAGGAAGAGTTGCAAAATGGAGTCTCTTGGCTTCTCCTGCCTGTGAATGTTGAATTTGCTTGTGCTGAAACATATATATATATATACATATATATGTATATATATATATATATATACATATATGTATATATATATGCTCATTCATTCATTCATTCATTCATTGTTTCATTCAACAAACAGGTACAGAGTATCCAGATTGTTCCAGGCACTGGGGAAAGCAGTACACACCCCCCAACAAAATTCTCTCTCACCAATAAAATGGAGCTGCATTTATGGGAGGAGACAGGCAGTAAGTAAGACAAGGTAAATATATACAAGACGAAACATAGAGTTGATGGTGACAAGCTCAGAAGGAAGAGCTCCAGCAGAGAGAAGTGTGTGGGAGGAGGGAAGGAAGAGAAAGAGGATGCCGCCATTTAATTGGTTGAGCAAATCCCTTGAGCTCTTATTTAAACAGTAGGAGCCTCTCTAGGACGTGACAGGCTTGAAAGAGCCCCAGCATACATCACGCAGTGGGGACAGCAGAAGCAAAGCTGCAGCCATGTTCTGAAGCCCTGCCAAGTGCTTAGCATCATGTATCAGAAACAGAACTGAAACGCCCGCCCCTGAACACCAGGATCTTGAAGAGGAAAGGACACATCTGCACCCCACACAATAGGCACTTCACTGCCAAGTGCTAAATTGGGTAGATCAGATCAGTTTATTTGTGCTAGAGCAGCCATTGTCCCAGGAACCCCTCCTCACATGCCCCCACCCCCAGGACTCTGAGTGTACCACCTCCTAATCTAGAGTGCCTTCCCACACTTCTGCATTAGATCTCAGGTACCCTTTGAAACCCACCCAAACTCGTCCATCTTTGCTATGGTAAGCATTTTGTGACCACACAGCATCCAGTGTTTCTCTTTTTTCCTGACTTTAAGAGGTAGCAGGTCTCCCACAGTCTACAGAGCCAGAACTCCAAGTGCAACACACTCACAAGTGGTCAGATGTGCACCCTGCAGTCTGAGAAACTCGGCACACATCATCAAACGTCACTGCCCTGGTAAAGCCCAGGGAAACTGTCAAAATTCCTATGTATTCTCCCACCTTCTGAGATTCCGATGAGCCTCAGTGAAACTGGGCATCGAGGTTTTTTTCCCCAAAAAACTTTCCAGGTGATTCCAATTTGCAAGCAAAGTCTGAGAATGACCAGTAGCTCCTCTTTCATTTCCCTACAACTCTCCCCACCTCTGTTTGCCGAGGCTGTCAAACAGCATGTCTTAAAGCCATGCCATTTATTTTTCTGAGTTAGAGTCTTAGGTATATGGTAGCAGAGGCTGGTTTTCCCTCCACCCTTCCTCCTCTGGCTCGAGGCTCTGAGACTCGTCTCATAGAGGCCTTTGCAGAATGAAGAAGAGCAGCTATGGGCTGAAGCAGGCAGTAGACTCACGGCCTCTGGCAAGTCACTTAAATATCTTCTCCATAAAGGAGGAATGACAGTCTTTCCAGTTCACCTCATGAACACAGAGTCTTGGGAAGAGCAGTAGTGAACATATATGAATGTGTAATTTATTTTTATTAGTAGAGCATTGACAGACATGGAAATTTGGGTGGATTCTTATCTAATAGTCCTAAGATACTTCTTTCAAATTTAAAAACCATCCTAGCTCCTACCCTAGAAGCAGAAGCAAGAATTTTAGGCAAAATTTTATTGTAGCATCCAAAGAAGAACTGTGTATGTGTGGTCTCCGTATTGGCATGACAGGAGCCATGCAGCGGTCATTCCTTCATCCACTCATTGTTAGTTATGACCTGAGATTTAAATTAGTGCCCAACACTAGGAGAGTGGTCAATATAACCGAGGTCCAGTTTAATGGCCTGATATCATTCTCATTCTGCTCTACTGAAGCAGGGGTAGACCTGACTGCTTACCCACAGCACCTAGCTTCTCCTTTTAAGGAAAAGCCCATTTTCAGTTCGTCATCCTGTTGATCTGCTGTCTGAAAGATCCAAAGACCCTGGTTTGTGCAATGCAGGATTTCTGTTTTACTCAAGCAGTAGTCTGTTAAAATTTACCTCTCAAAGCTGAGGGTATAATTTAGTGATGGAGCCCTTGGCTATCTAGCAACCTTGAGGCTCTGGATTCAGTCCTTTGTACAGGATAAGAAAGTCACCTCTCAGTGCTGTATACTAGAAGTTAGGATAGCTACAACTGTACTACTTTAATCTAGACTGGGGGCTTCTTGAATGACTTTTTCTAAGAGAAATTTTTGCCTGAGAAATTTTTATATGATTCCAGGTATATGTAAGTATATAAAGTAGGCATACAAACCAACCACTGAATGGTAATTTAATAATTTAAAAACAATTATTGTCATACAAATAATTTCACCATTTTTTAACATTTATTTTTTAAGCTTTTATTTTATGAGCATGGGTGTTTTGCCTACTTGCATGTCATTGTGAAGGTGTCAGGTCCCCTGAAATCAAGGTTATGGACAGTTGTGAGCTGCCATGTGGGTGCTGGGAATTGAAGCCAAGTCCTCAGGAAAAGCAGTCAGTGCTCTTAACCACTGAGCCACCTCTCCAGCCCCAATTTCACCATTTATTACAGACAGAGGCACATTTGCATACTAATGAGATGGTGTACTTATTTTTGCATGAAGAATTAAATCTTGGCTAAATATTAATATTGCCTGACACAGAGCCTCTCTGATGGTTTTTCAAGTTTACTGCGATTTATTTTATAGTTATCAATGCTGAGAATGCGTCTTTGTAAATACAGAATAGCAGAGGTATCTTTTATTGGAAATTCTGTCCTGATCCAAGCAAAACATTCCTTCGTAATTTTTGTATAAAACTCAAGTCAGAAATTCAGCAATATTTCTTTTTAAAATCAAGCATTTTGGCAATGTATCCAAAGATACATTGATATTTCCATGCTGAAGAATGACAGCAGGAACATATATAAACACTTTGTTTTCTGTAATTAAGCCATTATATTTCTATAACAACAGAAGACTGTGCTGTGTTCATAAGAACACTGTAATTCACACCATACAGTTTGAGGTGAAGGCTTTTGGGCAGTCTTCCTTGGTCCTGTCTGATGTGATACTCACAGGCTAAGCTGTGCAGGCTTTGTGTTCAGTACCAGGGCTGCAATGAAGTCCCTTGATGGGACACTGGTGAGTGATACCAGAAACACTTTGGGTTCATTACATGTTTGATTTTGAATTAATTTTTGGTGGTTGTATGTTCAGATACCTTACACTGTTGTCAAAGTTTCTGGGGCCTCCCCCCCAGATTCAGTTCTGTGACCTCACTTTAAGAATTTATGATTGCCAAGGCTGTTACACGGAGTCACCCTGCCTCAAAAAACAGAAAGAAAATCAAACAAACAAACAAATAAGATCTAGACGAAGTAATTGAGAAAGTAACAGAAAGATTCTTCTGCCTACATATGGACTAAATGGGGAGTGAGACCACTGTCCTTAAGTCTTTTATTCCACAAATTAGGTTTAAAAGATTTGGGTGACCCACATACAATTGTTAGACTTTTCTTTTTCTTTTTTTGAGTGTTTGAGAAAAAACATCAACCAACAATAATGTCAATGACCACCATTTCATACTAGAAATAGTTCAAGATAAATAAAACTACTAAGACTCATGTTTATAGCATAAAGAGCTGCTTGCTCATTCTATGGGAGGGGACTCTAACCTAAAGTTGTGAGGACACAGTGAGGTGAGCATGTGATGTGGCTCTAGATTGTCTAGATGGTCTAGAGGCCTGTATCTGAAAGCCATTGTTCAAAAGTCCAGGAGGGGCTGAATCGAATTGAGAATGTCTGGCATTCAATAGACAGCACCAGAGCTTTGGCACCTTTAACTTCGGTTAAAGGCATATTCTGGAAAAGGGAAACTGCAAGGGCAGAGAAGCATAACCACAATAGTGATTTTATGTAGGATCACCTACAGCTACAGATGACAGAACGCAATGGCAATGGTGTGGGCAGAAGGGCTCTCAGTTCTTGATTACTGGGCAGGCTTGACAGGAGCCCCACAGCTACTACCTACAAAAGAGAACCTTCAGAGGCAGTGCCCTCATGCTAACTTGTCTTTGATTCATGAGCTCATGTCTCACTTTCCTCCAGGACCCAGGAGGGAAGTGGAAATGGAAACAGGGTACAGCCCCAACATAAACTAGAAATGCAGTTTCCATTCAAGGAAGGGTGGAGGAGACAGACTGAACTCAGACGCTGCCCAGAGGGCCAGAAAACATTCTCTGGTATAGACAATCTCTCTGTGGCAGGGAGACTGCAGTTATTAGGACCAGGACCCTCTCCAGGCTGTGCACCTGGTGAGCTCACTGCCTGGGCCTCAGCCTCAGCTCCCAAGGCCACTCTAGGGGTTTTCTTTGGTCTTCTCTCCGGCAGTTCATCACACGTCCCATGAGACAGTTAAACTATTTCCTTAAATTATGACGCATCCTCTCTCTTTCTCTGACCAGGCAGGTTTCGCCTCTCCTCGGATATGGCAAAAAAACACACACAAAACCCTAAGTCAAAACTCTACATTCTTGCCGCACAGCCTTGCAAGGCCAACACCACGGCGGAGCAGCAGACAGGGCCTCTGGGGTGCACAACCCCATCCCAACCCTGGCTTTAGACAGACACTTGGGCACGGCATGCGGGGAAGCATGGCCTGGGCATCAAGAGGGAGGCACGGGCCATTGCAGGCTGAGGGGCCCCGCTCAGCCCAGCACCAACTCTCCTACCTCAGTGGCTTCTCTACCAGAAACTATTTTCTTTTCATTATGGGCCTCTCCAGGGCCATGGGTGTGTGTGGGGGGGGAGTGGTTGAACAGTAGCTGGGACAAAGATGAGGTGCTGGGTGCCCCCTGGCATGGGGAGTCTTCCCAAACTAACTCTTGGGCTCAAGCAGGGCAGTGTGGGAACTAGGCAAAGCAAGCTCATTAAATGAAGCCTTGGCTATAAAACGAGGCTGGGGCACTTACACTCTATATACTCTTAATTTCCATTTATCCCTGAGATAAATGCTGTTATTCCATTGTAGAGACAGGAGAAATCTAAATTCTGGTCTCTGGTCCCATCTTTCTATTCCCAGACCCTGTGATGCCAAGGGATTGTCTTTGTTAGTGACCACTATCACCCGTTATTATTTTCTTTCTTTTCTTTCTTCTCTCTCTCTCTCTCTCTCTCTCTCTCTCTCTCTCTCTCTTTCTTTCTTTCTTTCTTCCTTTCTGTTTTTGAGACAGGGTTTCTCCGTAGTTTTGGAGCCTGTCCTAGAACTAGCACTTGTAGACCAGTCTGGCTTCGAACTCACAGAAATTTGCCTATCTCTGCCTCCTGAGTGCTGGGATTAAAGGTGTGCGCCACCACCG
Source organism: Arvicola amphibius (assembly GCF_903992535.2). NCBI lineage: Eukaryota > Metazoa > Chordata > Mammalia > Rodentia > Cricetidae > Arvicola > Arvicola amphibius. The sequence goes on from NC_052056.1 coordinate 40,154,923, forward strand.
CCCGGCTTCACCTGTTACATCTCATGTTAGAATTCTTTCATCCAAAATCAAGAAAAGCCCAGACTAATATATAACTTTAAATCCAGTAATTTTCTTGGGATAATATATTTTAAAGAACTATTGTAACAAAAGAGCCACATGCTTAACAAAATATTTGCTGTGGTCTTATTTATGATATTAAAATGATTACAAGTGAAATATCTAATAACAGTGACAAAAAGGCACATATATAATATATATAGGTAAAACTATTACAAGGTCTAACGTTATATGTACGATCTTATAAAAAAATACAGGTTATAATCGAAAAAACATAGATTCAAAATAATAAGTTACATGTTATTATATAACACAATCACAAAATACAAAGAACACACACATATAAAGAGTAATAGAATTGCCCCTCATTACAACTATAAATGATATAATTATATCCACTTTTCCTTTCTATGACATGTTTTTCAGGATTTCTACATTCAGGATAAGTATGTGTTACTAACTAAAACAGAAAAGTATGATTTAAAAAATATATATTTTAAAATCACTGCCGAAAAGGGACCTCACTAATCCTCGTGCAAAAATGAACTTGTCTTTGAGCAGTTCTTCTGTATCTTAAAAGAGTACCTGGACATTAAGAAGGATATGTTGATTTTTACCTGGCTGAGACATAAATGAAAAGGAAGGGCATGGCACAGGGTACCAAGCATGGGGGGATCTTTGAGATTTAAGTGTATAAAGAGGAAATGGTGAGATTCTAGTGGATTCCTTATTGGCAAGGGCGTGCCAAGCCCTGAGAGTAAGAGACTGGGGTGGGGGCCACTAATGACAAAGAAGAGATCATCACACAGGTGACTTAAGGAAGGAAGAAGGGGTATGCCGAGCCAGGAGATGGTATCGGAAGAAGATTAAAAAAAAAATCCAGAATTCTTTCTAACCTCAAAACACTTCACTTAATGAATTCACATTTAACCGGAAGTTACTGTTCTTGGGTATACGTGCATGTCAAGTGTCTTCCTCGGTTGCTCTCTAAATTTTCTTCTTATTTTTTTCTTTCACATGTTTTTACTGGTGTGCAAGAGCACAAGCACACTCCTTCCATGGCCCGCAGGTAAAGGTCAAAGGTCAACTTGTTTGACTCAGGTCTCTCCTTTTACCACGTGGGGCTCAGGGATGAAACTCAGGCCTTCAGGCTTCTCAGCAAGTGCCCTTACTAGCAGAACAATCTCCCTGGCCCTCTGCCTTACTTTTGGAGACAGGCAATCTTACTAAAGCTGGAGCTCGTTGACGTGGCTAGACCGGCTGGCTAGAAGTCTCTTGAGATCTTTTTATCTCTGCCTTTTCGGTGTTAGGATTAAAGATGTCACAAGTAGCTTTTTAAGGGAGTGCTGGGGATCTGAACTCAGATACTTGTCCTTCCAACTGAACTATCTTCCCAACTCAGTATTCAAGGATTTTTATCTCAACCCAAGCAAGATGATTGTCGTGCCCATTTGAGGTTGGAAAAGACCTACCCATCAAGTGGTTGCCCTGTTTAGGGCCTACTCCTGTTTGACAGGGAGGGAAAGGAGAAATCAGGATGGCCTCACCAGAGTAGCTGCAGGAGCAGCTACAACTTGGTGCGCTTTACCTTGTCTAAGAACTGTTTCATATTTTGTGAAGATCGGATGGTATATGGAGAATGGAGTGTGTCCTTCATGTAATCTGACACTACGGATAACACTTCGAGTGATTTATGAAGCACACACTGTGACGAAGGCTTGTGTTTCAGGAATGGGACTGAGATCTTGGAGTCTCTGGGTGGTGCATGCAGAATTTACCAGGCCATATATAGAGTTCTCTTTTGGTTTTCAGGAACTCCCAGTGGTGGTTCCAATTCCTTTACCTTACTTCTCCTGGGTGAGAGAGGAGAAGTTGTACTTGAGGGGTTTCCCCCATTACTCAAACAATTTTTATAAGATTTAAAAGAGCACACGGAAGAGGGAAATCCCTTTACCGACTTCCCATCTCACAGTGATCTCAGCGAGAGTGGGCCAGCCCGTCTCCCTTTCCATTTTTTCACCTACCTTTTCTCTCCCCTCTTTCTTTGTACAATCATTTTTTTGTTTGTATGTGTTCATGCGCGCGCGCGCGCGCGTGTGTGTGTGTGTGTGTGTGTGTGTGCACATATATGTAGGGGCGAAAGGTCCTTCCTTCTTTTCTTCCTTTATCGTTTTCCCCCTCCAGTCTTCTGCAAGTTGTACCGTTTTCACTAGGGATAACCCAGGAGGACTCACTAGGTTTCAGCTAAAACACGGACTCTCTCCGAATAGTTGTCAGGTCTACCCTCCTCAAGCTGTTTTCCAGGCCCTGGAAGAGGTGACAAGGGGCAGCAGGAACCGCCCATCATTGTCCCACTTTTGAAAGGAAAGGGTCCTGGTACGGGAGCCAGGATGTGTTCACACTATGCTTTATACTAATCCTGATTTTGTGTTGGGTATGACTTTGTGTTGGTGCCCAGATGGAAACGGTCTTGCCTGACAGCCAGCAACTCACGGAATTCAGAGAGGTGCTACTTTCTTAAGATGCCTCCTGATGCTGCCACGTGCAGTGATTTCTTAACAACGCCATCAACGTTTGTAAAAGGTGGTGCCGGAATCATTTTAACCATCACAACGGAAAAGATTTCTGTTTATTTTGCTTAAAAAAAATCAAAATACTAACCTAAGCATTTGCATGGACACTCGGACTCAACCAAACTAAGGAGTTTTCTGACTTGGCCCTAAAATAAATAAATAAATAAAGCCTCAGCCCAGTTCTCTAAAAAGATCACTTTTTGAAAATATGGGGTGAAATGGAGGAGGTGGGGGGGTGGCTTTTATCTTATAACAGCCTGGCAGAGAGCGATCGATCCCTGTGGTCGGTGTCTTGTTCTGTTTGGGAATGCGTTTGAGTTCAGCTGTGGAATTCTCTCTAGTCAAACATCTGCTCCCCAGTTGTTTAAGTTTGTTTGGTATTGGCCCAAAGACGGCAGCACAAGAGAAGAATTTTTAACAATGAGTCCCAAGATAGATCAGACCAGCGGCAATGCTTATTTTGAAAAAGCATTTTTTTTAGGTACCATCTGACCTGAATATGAAAAAAAAAGGGCAAGTCATTAGAGCAGGGATGGGTGTCCATCTATTGCTGGAATGTAGCTTAACTTGTTTTTACCATTTCTCAAATTTTTTGCTCAGAAATTCTTCATTGAAATATTGCTGTATCATCTACCAGCGAGCTTACCTTTTGAATGTCTGGAAATTTGAACGCTTATCTCAAAATTTTGAGATTTCTTTTTCAATATCTCTTTTGGAGTGTGCAAGAATTAAAAGCTTCTAGAACCAGAAAAATCAATCTCACAGTATCGGTTAAGTGCTGAAATCCCTAGAAATTTGTAAATTTCTCTTAGGAAAAGAGGGAACGGCTACCTCTTCAATTCCAAGAAGCTGAGCCGAATTATTTGGTAAGAAAACAAAAGATCTCCTTAGATACCTACAACCAAGTTCAAGGCAAGCTAAGCCAAGCCACATTTTCAGAGTAAAGTCTCACTTAACTAAAAATTCAAATTATTGGTTGACATTCTCAAGAATTATTAGAGTTCGACTGTTTGGTCATCAGTGTTATCTCTAAAAAATATTCTTTTATAAGCCCAAGAGTTCTAATGGAGATAATGTATTATGATTTTAAATTTTTATCCACTGAAAAACCATTGAGACCTAGTGTTTAAAACTGTAGAAACAGCTGGGTTTAGTTTCAGAGCAGAAAGAGAGAGAGAGATGAAAGAAGCCACAATCCTAACCCCTCAGACCAACTGTTCAAAGAACGGTGAAGAAAATGATGGCAGGAACCTGATCTGGGGAAGAAGTGTTTCCTCAGTGAACTCTGTAAGCTCCGTTCTGTGCACTGTTTAAGATGTTCTCAAAGCATCCCTGTGAGGTCTCCCATGTGGGTGTATATGTGTGCGAGTTCGTGTGTGTAAGTGGAGTCCAGAGGACAACCTCAGGTGGTGTTTCTATCGAGCTATATATCTTGTTGGTTTTTTTTTTTTTTTTTTGAGACTTACCAGTGGGTTCTAAGATCCCCCAGGTAGGCTCAGTAGGCTAGCTGGAGAGCCCCAGGGATCCACTCGTCTCTGCCTCTCCAGCGCTGGGATTACAAGCATGTGCCACCACACCTTTTGGTTTAATGTGGTGTTTGGGATGGAATTTAGATTCCCAAACAGCAAGCACTTTACCAACTGAATTATTTCCCAGTCTCTCAAGCAGACATAAAGGGACTGAAGTTTAGCCAGGCATTGGGGTGGACATCTACAATCCCAGCCCTCTGGAGGTCAAGGCAGGAAGATCATCAGGTGTTCAAGGCTACCTTGGAAGACACAGACTCTGTCTAAAAACAAGCCAAAAATCAAAACAAGACCAGAAAAAGACAACACCAGCAACTACTCCTCCCAAAGACCTAACATACGCACGCACATGTGCATGCACACACAGAGACACGAATAAAATGAGAAAGAAAAAATGGAAATGATGTTTAGTGAAGAGTCTTGTGTTATGCCACACCAACCTTCACTAACAAGGGCAGGACTCCCTCCCACACAGCTGACCATTTCTGGTAATCTAAAGCTACATTTGATTTCCCTGTATCCGTTCCCAGTTTCCATGTTTCCTGTCCCCTTTTCTTTCCCTCTATCCTTCCTTAGCTCTTCCCAGTCCTCTCATGTTAATTGTGACACATCTCTGGTGACAGAAGTCACTCTTTTTCACTAATGTTCTCGGCAGAGACACGCGTCTTCTTAGGTCCTGACGGTACAGTCTTCGAATCCCAGACACCCTGGAGGCTGATGCAGAAGAATCACCTGTTCCAAGCCACGATAGGCTACAGAGTGAGTTCAGTGTGAGCCTGGGCAACGTGGAATCTGTCTAAAACCAAGAATGAGCATGAAGTGAGGGTTGGGGGTGCAGTCCAGCGGTAGAGCATGTGCTTAGCATGTGCCTAGCATGTGCAAAATTTTGGCTTTCATCCCCAGTACCAGAGGAGATGGAAGAAGGGAGAAGAAGAGGGAAAGAATATTAACTGCTTGCAGAAGTTGGGGTTGGACAGATGGCTCAGTGGCTAAGCGATGCTGCTCTTGCAGAAGGCGCAAGTTCGGTTCCCAGCACCCATGCTTAGTGGCTCACAATTTCCTCTAACTCCAGCTCCAAGAGATCTGTTACCTCTGACCTCCAGGGATACCTGCACTTATGGGCACATACCCCCACACAGACACATATTTAAAATGACAAAAATGAACAGTGTCATTTAATGCCAGCTCTATAATTCTATCTTATTTCTTTCTTGTTTCCATTGAAAATAAAATGTCCATCATCATACAAAACACAAGCTAGTACATTGCAGACTGGTGCTATGTGCTGTTTATTTCTCTCTCTCTCTCTCTCTCTCTCTCTCTCTCTCTCTCTCTCTTCCTTCCTTCCTTCCTTCCTCCCCCCTCTCTCTTTCTTTCTTCTCCTTAACCACTGATTCAGTGTGTCTTGAAGAGAGGTTGTAGGGTGTAACCCTGAGTCTGACAGACCCTCCCAGGAGTTACTAAAGAGGTGAGTAGAGGAAAATCAGGAAGGGCTGGGAGGTGAGTTGGCTGGCTGGCTGGGCGACTTTCACAGAAAAAGAAGTTTTGCGTCTGACTTGCCTGTTTAAAGAGCCAGGATGTGATCTCCAAACCGCCTAACAGAAAGCATATAATACCTTGTTTGGATGCATGTTTCCAAAGCCTTAAACAAAGAGCACCAACAAACAGAGCTCTCCCGCCAAAGCAGGCTGAGGAGCCCCAAGCCCTCCCACCAGGCACCTCTAGTGGCCGTAGCTTAGCTCAGAAATAAAATTACTTGCTCTTAATATCCCTCAACATAAACAGGCAAAACCAATTTCTTAAGATTAGAGCAGGGCCCCACAGTGCCTACTCCCTCCAAGCCCCTGACTTGAGCCCACTGCGAGCCAGGGGTTGCAAAGCCTAAAGGCAGCAGGCCAAGAATTCCATGCTTTCTTGGAAACCTGATTATTTCTCTTCAGAGCTGAGTCTGCCCTAACCAGAGCAAGGGGTGTGAAAATAGAAGGTTTGGCTTCCTAGTGAAATGGCTGGGGGGTATTGGATTGCTGTGAGCTGTATTAAGTTTATCCAGTTTTAAAATAACATTTCTGCATGGAGAAAATCATTCCCCCAAATATCTTCCTCCACCCGGCCACTGAAGAAACTGTTTGCGTTTCATAGTCCTTTAGCAACTCAAGATTTTCACGACACAGTATTTGGTTTTGTGCCTTTATCTTGCCAGATCCCGTGACCTCCTGAAGCAAGCTATCATTATCTCATTTGCAAATGAGGAAGCTGGGGCTGAGATTTAGGGAAAGAATCCTTCAAAGTCACGGGACTAGTGTACAGGCTTTCAGATTCCTACACAAGCTTTAAATGTGCACTCTGCATAAATAGACCTCACATCCTAGGGTGAATCTAGGGCACAGATTTGGTATTGGCAGCGCTGTATCCTTGGGGAATGGGTGTCCTCTTTGTATACTAAGTCTCATAATTACCTGCCTTGCCTACATCACAGATTCTAGAAGAACAAATGAGGTTTAGAGCCAGCACTTAGTCACAAGCAAAGGCTTACTCTTCTGTTCCTCCTACTCCAACATTTTGGCAGGCTCTCTAGTCTTCTATTAACTTGGACCTCACATTTACAGATCCCATCCAGTCTGTCCTACATTCTGTATGTATTGTGCAAGTCTCTTATTAATGTCAGCAGCTGGCTACTGACCAGAGCAGCCAGCTAACCGGGCTTCTGTACAACCTCAAACCAAAGCTCTTTTTCTCCCCTCGTTAGGGATGTGAGGATGCCCTGGCAAAAGTCCCCGAGGCTGCTCTACCAGGAGTCCCAGGCAATGGCTCTAGGGACCATGGGTCAGACTGGTGTCTTAGGAAGGGCCTCAGGACAGGCAAAAGGGACACCGGGTCTCTGTGGAGTCATCAGAGGCCAGGGTCTTGTCTTCAGAACTTGAACTTGGCAACTGTACCTGAGAGGATCTGTTCTCTGCGGCTAGGTTCAGAGGGACACGACTTTGTAGAGTCACATGGAAATTTAATCATTTTTTTTTAAAATAGGCGTTCAAAATTGGGCTTTGGCTTTTTATAGACGAGGGCTTCCCTGAGGAGCATTGCTGCAAACGGCAGAGCTCATCTCGGAACGGAGAAAGCTGCACTAATTTTGGGTTGCAAGATGATGACTCATTGACTAAGTGCGCTTGCTGTGCAAGTAATTAGAACCCGAGTTTGGATCTCTAGTGCCCACCTGAACCGCTAACTGTGACAGCAGTGGGGGGTGGGAGTGAAGACGGGACGATACTGCGGCTTGCTGGCCGCCTGCCTAGCTGGAAAATGGCCAGCTCCAGCTTCACCACGAGGCCCATCTCAAGGGAATAAGGTGGAGAGAGATGGCAGAGGACACCTGATGTCCTTCTCCGGCCTCCTCAAACATGAGCAGATACGCCCCTCAGCACACACAACACACATTTCTTTTTATGTCAGGAATAAGTATGCTTTGATAAGGTGAAAATAACTTTTCTTGGATTTTTCCTGCACGTTCCTGGGGATAGCAGCAGCAAGAGAAAATCCACAGACCACACAAACACATCAGTGTACGCAGAAGAGAGAAACATCCATTCAAAGGAACATATTGGTAATGTGTATGTAGATATCCCTCAGTATTTGGTTAAAACCAAACAAAAAACAGAATTACACTATGTAGTCTGCTTGCAAGCTTTTTTTTTCCTCTTTTTAAAACACATATTGTGTTTTGGGATATTCCATTAAATATGTGTCATATTTCTAACTAGGGACTTTTTTTCCCCTCAAGCTGTGAGGTAGGCTGAGAACTCTTCCTTACCATCGAAAGGTACCACAGTCTGACACCCTGTCTCCTGAGACCCTGGCGCTCATGAGCAACTCGCTGACCTCTTATTTCTGGCCAACACCAACAGGCCGCCAAAAAAGCAGCTGCTTCTTCTCGATCGAATGACTTCACCCTCCGGGGCCTCAGGATGGCCTCGAGTTAAAGGAGAAGCTTGGATAGCAATTTGCTGTGATTCGTTCAGCTCTACAAAGTGCCACATTAGCTTCTCATTCACTTGGGTCTGTGTTTGTCTTGGCACAGGGTTACCCCAGGACAGTGTAGGAAGGGCTCCCCCAGAAGCACTGGCTGCACACCTGATGTTACACTTCACGGCCCTGAAGAAGTGCAGCTGGCAGCAGACAGCTGGAGCTGGTGAGGCTGGGGGAGGTAGAGGCCTGTGCATGGTTATGTTAGGGAAAGCAACTCTGCTAACTTCCACAGCTATGTTTGCAGGAGGCACAGAAGTAAGTACAACTTTTGGGGCCAGTGAGCGCTTCCTGAGCCAAAGTCTAAACCATAGGCTAGCTGTGGATCTTGTTCCCTGTTTGGGAAGCCCAAGTCTTGCACCTTGAATATATCATCTAGTTTTTCCACCTCTTTTTAGTCACTCGTTTGTGAGGGGTGAGCATAGAGTCTCAGTATGTATCCTACAATGGCCTTGAAGTCTCAGTCTTTCCCACTCCACCTCCCAAGTACTGTTTTCAGCTTGAGCCACAGGAGGAATGAAGATTCAGAAGTGCTCACTCACCTAAGGTAAGATGACCGATGCTGAAAAGGACTCAGCCTGTGCTCCACCATGGCTTCCTCCCCAACCTCCAGTTTCCACGGGGATATACATGGACACACGCAGATGCATGCACACGCGCAGAATGTTCACACAGACACCTCCACCGACACATAGGACTAACCCAGGATGGCCTTTTCTTGGGTCCAGCCACTCGTCCAACCAATATTTCTAAGCATTTCTGTAAGTATTTTGGATCAGGTGATGACGCAGGACACATGGCTTCTGGAATCCTGGAATTGAGCCAAGATCATCTCTAGGGTATAGGATGAGGTAGGGGCAGGTTGGAGCGAGCATGTTCATATCTAGGCAGTGTTAGGAAATGCTGACAGCCATGTTGGTGAAATGTGGGGGTAAAAGGGAAAACATGGACAGGATACTCCTTCTTAGAGCAGCGAGGGAAGGCATTATGGACATCCAAGCTGAGGTCTTGAAGGCTTGGTGAGGGGACAAAGAAGGGCGCGGGGAGGAACATGGCACTTGGCACACCCGTGGTTGCTCCCGTGCGGCAAGACTAACGCTCAGGTGGGAGGCCATGTCCACGGAGGCTGCTGAGGAGGCAGGTGTTTGAGAGTGAAGGGCTAACGTGTCTGCTGTAGATAGAGTTGGAGTCTGTCCTGAGCATGTCAGGAAGCCATTGAAGGGCCTAGGTCTGTTTAGACACTCTCATTTTGCCTATGTAAGAATCTATAGCCATTTTGTGATGTCCTATTAAAACCCTCTCTGGTTGCAGTTTCTGCAAAGATAGAACTGTCCGACTTTTGTGGACTTTTCCAGTTTGAGCTGCCACGTCTTTTCAGTTGCTTTTGTCACTCTGGCTGGGTCCCTGTGGCCGGGGCTAGGTTAGTTCAGATAACTAGTATGATTAAGATACTGTGAATATGGGAATCGGCGCCAAACAGCTTCTAGCTGTTCCTCAGCCTCTGCCTTGACCTTTTGCCTTAGACTCTTTCTGACAGAGAACCGACTGACCAGATAACACCCCTCACAAATCCTGAAAAGCAAGTTTGAATAATTCGAAGCATATGGCTAGCAAGTTTTACCCTCATCCTAGGCAAAGTGAAACAGCATTAATATCCAATAAACTAAAGCTTATAGAAACTACTTACATGAATGATGCATGGATCATACAACATGTTCAATAAATGATCTATTTATTCATGTTTAATCAATGAGAGGTAGCCTAAGGGCACTTATAAAATAGTGATCCACACATAAAAAAACTAGATAAACACATGGGGATATTTTTACTAAACTATATTTGCTTGCACATATATGCAGGGCACCCATGGAAATATTTCCAAAAATCAACAGTCCTTGCATTTAGAGAGAGTAACAGGAAAGCTATGGCCAGGGATGGGAGGAAGAGTGTTTTTTTTTGCCATACACTTTAGAATCCTTTGTGTTTTCAACAACAGGAATGTGGTACTTGAAATATTTTAAAAAACTGTGCAACAGAATGCCACACAGTTAAAAACAAATAAAATGAACTCAGGGTTGTAAACATGGGCAGCTCTCCAAGACTTACTATTATGTGAAATCAGCATCTTTCAAAACATATTGCATCTGTTCTGAACAGTTTTATGTCAACTTGACACAAGCTATAGTCATCTGGGAGAAGGGAACCTCATTTGAGAAAATGCTTCCATAAGATCTGGCTATAGGCAGGGTTGTAAAGTATTCTTGATTAGTGATTGATGGGGGAAGGCCCAGCCCATGGTGGGTACTGCTATCCCACGGCTGGTGGTCCTGGATTCTACAAGAAAGCAGACTGAACAAGGAAGCAGCATCCCTCCCTGGACTCTGCATCCGCTCCTGCCTCGAGGATCCTGCCCTCTTTGAGTTCCTGTCCTGACTTCTTTTGAGGATGAGCAGCAATATGGAAGTACAAGTCAAACAAACCCTTCCCTTCCCAACTTGATTTTTGGTCACCGTGTTTCATTGCAGCAATAGAAACCCTGACTAAGACAGCATCCTATAATTTTTTGGTGAAGAAATGATGGAAATCAGTTTCTCTGTCTATTTTTGTGTACACACAAAGGACAGACAGCATCATTGCTGCGGCACAGCACAAGGGCAAGAAGCCACCGTGCTCTGCGCATTTAAATGAGTGACAGCCAAAACTTCCTTCCCTCAGTTGCACAGCACCATTCAGGGCTCAGTACTCACATGTGACAGGTGACTGCTACATTAGACAGAATATAGGGAGCTTTTCCATTATGCAAAAAGTTTGGCTTGGTAAGAGTAGTATAGACAAACCAGCCCAGACTGGTAATTGACCAATAGAGTGACAGCCTTGTGAGATGGAACTTTATATTTTCTGATTCTTCTCATTGTCTGATAGTTGTTCCCCCCATTACTTTTGTAATTTTACAGGAGGAAAATGATGACTTTCACCGGTAGCAGTTATTCATTTCTCTTTAAAACAATACCCTGAATTTCTTTCTCCTATATGTTGGCTAGTTTTATGTCAACAGGCACAAGCTAAAGATGTATCTGTGAAGAGGAACCCTTAAATGAGAACATGCTTCCATAAGATTGGCCTGTGGCAAGCTGTGCTGCATTTTCTTTACCGGTGATTGATGTGGGAGGACCCAGCTCCCACATCTGGGCAGGTGGTCCTGGGTGGAGAGACCCAACTCCTACATCTGGGCAGGTGGTCCTGGGTGGAGAGACCCAGCTCCTACATCTGGGCAGGTGGTCCTGGGTGCTCTAAGAAAGCAGGATGCACAAGCCATGGGGAGCAAGCCAGTGAGGGTTGCTTCTCTATGGCATCTACTCCAGTTCCTACTTCCAGGTTCTGCCTTGAGTTCCTGCCCTGGCTGCCCTTCACGATGACCTGCGATTGGAACATGCAAGCTGAAACAATGCCTCCCAAGTTGCTTTTGGTCATGGTATTTATCACAGCAATAGAAACCCTAAGACACCAAGAGTTAACATTCACTCTGGAGCCAAGAGAGTTACAAAAAGTTACCAAGGAGCTGTATTGGTCTTTGTTTTACAACAATGAAACACCCAAGGCTCGCTGACCATTTTGGAGGTTCATGGCCATGGTGCTAGCAATGACTCGCCTTGGTAAGGACCTTATAATGTGATAATAGGATTTTGCATGAGAGGAAGAGATCAAATCACACTGAGAGGCAGGAAGCAAAGAGCCTGATACCCATGATGCCTCGGGGGGAAAGCACCTTCAGCTGGCTTTAGGATCTGCCACTGGACCCACATCTTAAAGGTCCTACCAGCTAACTTCGAATACCCTGGGGACCCAGACACATGAAGCCTGGGATGGAAGTGAAACATGTGAAACAGGAGCCGTTCTGGTAAAGATGCAATGAGATCCTAGAGTGAACGCAGCTCTGGAGCAGCTGACCAGGCACTGGTGACCATGGTGCCCCATCTCAGTCCAGCCTGGGCTGTTTTTTAGTAACACAGGATACTCACCCTCTGGCAAAGTAAAACTTAAATTACTTTCCATTCTTGTAGTTCTAGAGGAGCTGGGGCGCTGGGCTGAGAGAGAGGTCTGCTTCCAAGGAAATCTGAAGTCCCTCATGAGACAAAAACAGGGACGGGGGAAAGGACACTGCTTTGATGTGGGGACAGCTATCTGAGTGGAATGGGGTGGAGTCAGAAAGGACAGTGATATGATATCTGCTTATGAACAGACGACAAAAGTTTGCTAAAAGCACTGGAAGGCAAGGAGATGGATGCAGTAGAAGCATGACCAGGAAGCAGATGGCGGGAAACGTCACACACCTTTCACCTCCGAGGAACTTGGATTTGAAATGTTAAACATCCTTCTGATTGTCATCCACAAGACAGAGTGGAACAACATTTCCTAAGGTGATAAACAAATGGGACAAACTTTGAAACTCTGGTTTATAGTTGCTCGGGGTCGATCTCAATTCTGTCCCTCCTTGACTGGGGACAGGAGTTTTCTCAATAGCTTGACAGAAACCACAAAAAGGACATGGTGGCTTTAGAGTGTGCTCTTTTGAGATTCTTCCTTTACCACTAGAGTTGAAGGAGACAGTTTTGACCTGACCATTCTCTTCTTCCCTGAGAGAGTTGCTCATTGCAGTCAGAACCTGTTCCTGAAAGCACAGGCCCATGAAAGGAAGTACCCTCTCCCTGGTGCTCTCCTGAGAATGTGGATCTGGCTTGACTGTGTTATACCTCTATGCCTTTGTGTAGCCGGTGCCTCTAATCTAGACTATCTCCCCTTCAGGGAGAGAGCCCACTCATCTTGCAGGATTCCACTCCTCTGAGTCAGAACTGATGTTATCCACTTCCTACTGGGGATGTGTACGAAGATCAGCTTGGGACAAGTCTGTCTTTTGAATGAGATAGGGATTCTTCCTTAGGGACAGAAAATGCTTGTTCATTCCTTTGTTCCTTCTGACTCAGTGGTTGAAGCGTGGTAAGAGTTTAATAAATGTTGGTGGCATTTGATGTCCTTCTCATCCTGCACCTATAATACCCAGTTACTGTTATCCTTGAACTGACCATATGTGCTAGGAGGGAAAAAAAAGACTGTGGTTGGTTGAGTAATTCCTCCCCTCCCCCAAAGAGATCTACATCCTTATTCCTGGAATCTGTGGACTGCTGCCTTATATGGCAAAAGGGACCTCTCACATTGACCAAGTTAAAGATCTGAGATGCTGAAGTTCGCTTGGATCACCTGAGTGGTTTTATTGTGACCATGAGGTCTTTATAATAGAGGGTGGGAGATGCAGACTTGAGAAGAGAGGCAGGGGGGTGAAGACGAATGATACATGGGGGGGGGGGCACAAGTCAAGGCATAGGGATGGCTTCTAGAAGCTGGACATAGATTTGACTCTTCTGCCTTAGAGACTCAGGGAAGAAGCTGACCCTACAGGCCGAGTGCAGAGCAGGAGTCAATGGTCCCAGTCTGCATGGGCTCATTTGCTTTGACTCAAGGAAGGAAATAACTTAGGGGTTCTGACAGTTGATGGAGGTGAGGGGTAGTGGAGGTCAATGCAAGGGCAGGGACCTTGGGATGGGAACGAGTACCCCCGCTGGGGCTGTGCTGGGGTTAGAATGGACAGGAATGCTGGGGCTAGAGGCAGAGCTGGGGAGTCTGGATTCTCCACACCAGGTTCTTTCATCCGCCACGTTCTGCCTGGTTAGCTTTTAAGACATGCCAGACCAACCCATCCCACCCTATCTCATCCAAGTGTCCTGTCTTTCTGTCTGTCTTTCGGAGGTATCTTTTTTGCTCTAAAGAGCTGTCTCTTTAAAATCTAAGTTGTGTTGGGAAGAATGAAGCTGATTCCCTTCCCACTGAGATGCAAACAGCTGATAGTGCCTTTAATCTCCAAGTCTCAGAACTTGGAGCCTTCAGGGCATTATACAACTGGAGTCTCCCTAAGTGAAGCTCCCCAAACCCTGTTGCCAAGGCCAGGCCTTCTGACCTGGTGAGTCATGCGGTTAAGAGCATTGGAGAATCTCCTTTTCTGTTGCTACCTGGTGGTCCTGGGATGTTCTTTTCCACTATCTCTGACTGTTCTCCTGGAATTCCTCCCAAGTCTAGTCTAACCAGTTCTCCCCAGACAGGGTCTCCAGGTACAGACAGGCTGGCCTGGAATCTGCTATACTTCAGAGCTCGTGATAGCCTCGACCTTGAGATCTTCCCGCCTCAGCCTCTGAGTGCTGGGACTATTTAGGTACCATTTGTAGTACCAGTTTTTGTTCTCGTGGCCGTGTGGCCTGAACCTGGGCTGCCTGAAGGGCAGGGCATTGAGTTCCCCACTGTTGTTTGTCTCTCTGTAGTTGCCTTGTCTGGGTAAGTTAAGAATGGATGATACAGTCAGATGGAGTGGGATGGGCTTCGCTTTAAACTTGGATTCACCAAGACGGCATCTCTTCTCTGAGCCTTCCTTTTTCTCATTGAAGACGGTTGCATTATAAATGAAATAATCCAGCCACAAAGGCACAAATACTTCCCTCCCATGCCTGTGCGATCCTTGAAGTCATATCCCTGGAGATGGAAACTAGATTGGAGATTCTGGGTCTGTGGGAGGGGAGACCAGGGAGTTTGGCATTTAATGGGGACAGGGCTCAGTTAGGGAAGGTGAGTAATTGGAAGATGGACATGGTGGCAATTGTGCAAGAATGCAAAGGTGCTCACTATTGCCGAACCGTATACTAAAATGGTAAAAAAATGCTACATTTTATGTTATGTATATTTTGCCATAATTAAAAACCAACTGCTGGTATAACTCAGGGATAGAGAGCTCACCTAGCATGCTCAGGGCCTAAAGAGAAAAGTTATTAATAATACCTACTTTTCATTATTTATCCAACCATACTACCACGAGCTATATGGACCAAAGCAGCATGTTTCACATAAAGAAAACAACCCAGACAAGACCAGAATGAAGATCCAGAACAAGCCAAGAGATTTACAACCAGCTAAGTCTTTACACAAGGCACGAGAGACCAAACAGCCAGTCTCTTACATCAGTGTTGCTGGGAAACCAGATGCATAATGTGTAACAATGAAACCACACCACATAATAAATAAATCACCTCATAATAAATCACCTCAAGATGGACTGGAGACAAAATGTAAGGCCCCAAATCATGAAACAACGAGAAGGAAAACCACAGAGGAATGTCTCAGGACACTAGTTTGGGCAAGGCTTTCTCGACAGGACCCAAAAGCACAGAATCCAGAGGCAAAGGCTGGAAGAAATCTCAGCTAAGGGAGTATTCAACATGGGGGACAGGCAACTTGCAGAATGGGAGAAAACGTTTGCAAACCTCTCATTTGAAAAGGAATAATATCCAGAACACACAATGCACTGCAAAACTCAACAACATAAGCCTCCTATTAGACCATATCCCAGGCTGGGGATATCGCTCAGCTGGCAGAGTGTTTTCCTGCCATTGGAGAGGCGCTGGGTTCAAGTCCCCATAATGAATAATCTTGACATGAAGAATATACCTCTGTAATGCTAGCACTCAGGAGGTAGAAGGCTCAAGAGGATCACCAAGTCGAAGATCCTCCCTGGTTATACGGTGAGTTCAAGGCTACATGACACCCTGTCTCAAACAACAACAAAACAAGCGCAAAAATCTGATTACCGGTATCTCAAAAGAAGAGGATGCAAGTAACTAAAAGTGTATGGAACAGTTTTCAACATCACATATGAATATGAATCAAAGCCACATAAGCTATCCTTTCACCCTACTTAGAATGACTACCATCAAACAATCAAAACTAACAAACACTAATGGGTATACAGAGAAAGGGGGAAGTCTCAGAACATTGGTGGGGATCGAAATTATTAGTATAGTCATTATGAAAATAGTATGGATGTTTCTCAGAGGACTAGGAATGGAGTTACCATATGATCCAGTGATCCCACTTCTGGGTTGATATCCAAGAAAAGGAAATCAGTACATAGGAGAGATTTCTACCAGTTCTGCATTTCTTGGAACACTATTCATAGCAATCAAGATAGAGTGCCATATATATGAGTGCCAATATATATGTTTGTGTGTATATGTAAGAGTATGTGTGTCATTCATCTGTTGATGGATCTCTTTCTTCGTCTCCCTCTTTCTCTCTCTCTCTCTCTCTCTTCCTCCTTCCCTCCCTCTCTCTCTCTCTCTCTCTCTCTCTCTCTCTCTCTCTCTCACACACACAACACACACACACACAGGAATACCAATAACATGTGGCCACTAAAAAGAAAATCCTGCCATTTTTGCAACATGGATATGCCTGGGGAACAATGTAAAATGTGTCAGGTAGAGAAAGACAAATGCCACTTATTTTCAGATGTGGAAAGCTAAAGAAGCTGATCTCATAGAAGCAGAAAGTATAATTGTGCTTACCAGCGCCCAGGTGAGATGTGACTGGGAGAGGATGGTTAATACTCAGTGGTATAGATGGTCAGGACTAACTTAGTGTTCAGTAGTACAGTTGGGTGATTACCATTGACAGTAGGCTACAAACTTCAAAGAGCTAATACAACTATTTTTAAATGCTTCTAAAACAGGAACTAATCAATCTTTGAGGCGATAGACCTGCCACTTACCCTGATCTGCTCGTTACTCCATTGTACTGAAATATCACACTGTACTCCATAAATGTGTGCAGTCATTATATGCCAATGACATCATAATACCTGCCTCCCAGAGCTGCTTTCCAGAGACCCATGAGTCAACGCTGCAAGGCCTGCTGAGTGGCAGCGTCTCCATAAACAGAAGCCGTAATCCCACACCTCTGGCAGAGCAGAGCCTTATCAGGCAGCTTGTGAGGTACACCGTGCAGACACAACACCCAGCAGACTGTCTAGCTCTAAGACCCAGACCTTAACAAGGGTTTTTGTTTCCAGAAATCCACCGTGGAAGGGAAGGGTATTTTCTAACAGCTTAGCCCTTGAATTAACATCATCCAGTTACCAGGTGTTGGAGTTGGCCAAGATCTCAGAGCTTGTTGGGGGCGAGAATCTACTCAGTGCTATGCCTTCAGCTTTAATGCCTGGACTCTTTGTAAGCCGCACTTAAGACTTGGAGGTGGAGATAGCATCCTAGAATCTAATTTGACAGGCTAAGTCAAATCCCATAGGTCTTCCAGCTGTGGGAAGAGGAGCTGTGACTGCAAAAATGGTCAGAAAGCTAAGTGTCATTTAAAGAAGTGCCTTTAAAGAAGGGTCCAGAAGCCAAGTAGTGCAAGGCGCTTCTAGAGGTGCAAAGGTAAGGAAAGGGATTCTCTGCCAGCTCCCTAGAAAGGAACACACTGCTGGCACGCGGTGACACACATGCTAGACTTCCAGACCCGGGAAGTAGCGCTCCTAGATTTATGTTATGTTGCTAAGCCAGTGGTAAGTGGTTATGGCAGCAACAGGAAACGAGTGGCAGGAGCGGCTGTCACCGCAGTGCGTGAAGCTGCTTTACTTGCTCATGACAATCAGCACCCTGGGCAATGCTGTGTCACCTGAAGCATTCATAGCCCATCGCTGCCTACATCACCTGGAGGGAGTGTCCCCCTTTCCAAGCCCAGAGAACACACAGACCACTTGCTGGGAAAGTCTGTTACCTGCCAGAGTACAGGTCTGTTCCTACAGCTACTTCACCATTATCGGGAGCTCAGCCCACCTTGACATTGTGGGGCAGGCAGACAGGCACTTGGGAAGGGCCTCTTGCCCTCCTGTTCTGTCAAAGATGGATGCAACGCAGGCTTTCTGTTCAGATTTTCCCTTCTGAAGCCCGGATACAAACATGACTGTCCCTGTAATTACAAACTTCCACCACAACACATGCCCCCACATTGGGTTTTGTTTTAAGACTCGTTTCCTTGGGAGAATATTAAAGAAATGTGAATCTTGCAAAGTTTGCCATGGTCCCACCCTGGCTATGTTTACCAACAGATAAGATCCTTAAAGCTGGCCTTTTAATGCAGCCAACCATAGAAGTCAATAATTTTGTGTATCTAAGAGAATTAAAAAAAAAAAAAAGCAGCGTTTGTTCTCGGCGCTCTCGACTTCCACAGCTCTGGAATCACATTCCGAGTGACAAGGCTGAACCTGGGTAGGGTTTCCTGACAACACACAGTCACTCATATGTCCCGGAGTCCACTAAGGCTGCCCTGGTTCCTTCACACTTGAAAATAACCCAGAGGAAAAGTCTGACGTCATAGGAAAGCAAACTGACAGACTTCCTCCAAAGTAAAGTCGGAAACAAAACTCAACAACTCCAGACACTCTGTTCCCATAAAAATTTTAAAAGTTTTTTTTTCTCTTCTGTAATAAAAAGTAATAATTCATGTCTCCCATTGACACTGGGGGCAACAGTAAAAAAATTCTGGGGATTATCAAGTCACGTGATTTCACTTACCAGCTGCTCCCAGCTGCGTATTCACTGTGGCCGCACCTGAGATTTGCAGGCCACAGCTATCCGCATCACCTGGATGGAGCTCACTGAAACAAGCCCTGGAAAACAGATCTCTGAGGAAGACCCGGGCAGGAGCAGCCAGCATGGCTCCTACCAACTGGCCGGGCCTACTGGATGGGATCATGTGTTCCACATGGAGCCACTGCGGCTTCAGCACCAGGGCAAAACAGCCATTTAAAACCTCTATTCCATGTTCATTTTGGTTACAAGAGATCCAAACATGCACATGTGGAAGTTAAAGACAATCTGACTAATCTTCAGTTAACATTAATTTTGAATTTAATTTTTTTTTTCTGGAGACATAGTCTCTTATGTAGTCCTGACAGTACTGGAACTCACTATGTAGACCATGCTGATCTTGACTCACAGAGACAGAGGAAGCAGAGCCTTTGCCTTCCAAGCGCTGCTTTCAAAGGCGTGCATCACTCTGCCATTCTTAAAATTAATCTTCAAGGAACTGTATTTTTCTATTGTGGCTTAGAAGTTTTTTTTTTTAATTCATATTTCAAAACTCTTACTCTCCCTGGGGACTCTATCACTTTCATTCTGGAGCCAATCGTCTGTAAGGGCGTAAGGAAAGGGAGGTGGGGATCTCCGTTTCATGAAGGCCTGCTTCAGATGGAGGAATACAGGATCTCACAGATGACGTCATAGGCCGTAATTTCCTGACCTTAAGCTGTAGGCCCCTGTGCCCAGGTCATTACAGTTTTCAAGACATTCCACTGGGGCCCCAGGCAGGGTTCCACTGTTGGCCCTGAGCTTACTTTAGAATCTTGCATTTAACACTGCTTTCCCCACGAAAGGAAAGTACCCTTCCATAAACATCAAGCCCACGTTCTAGTCATCAGCCAAACACAACAAAGGGATTTTCCCAAGTATGGACCCAAAGAGACATGTGCGCATTGCAGGCCACACCGAAACTCAAACAGCCAGAGCTTATTAATAAGAAGCCAACAATTGATGCCAACACGGAGTCCCGAAGTGAACGGCAAGACAAAAGCCAGAAGAGGAACAAAATATGCATTGAAGGGAGGGGCCAACAGGGAGGTGTCGATTTCTCTGGAAGGACTTGACATCATTGTTTCCCAGTGATACTCGGCCTGCAGGAAACAGATGGCTAAAAAGTGGTGGGAGGGGGCTACTAGGGTAATGGCGACTTCAGTGTTTCCAACGTTGCCTTTGGGAACTTACCTAGGAATCTTTCTTGGAAAAACCAGGAGTGGGAACTCTGTTCTCAAGGGGTTTTAGAAACTATTTCAGACTCCACCTAAGCTAGACTAGCAACACGTGTGAAAATGGAACTCTGCATAGCCCACTGCCAGCAAAGCCATGGCTATTTGGGACCAGAGCTGACAAAGCCCTGGGAGAAAACCGAGTGTCTATCAGATATGGTTGGAGTCCTGCTTCTTCCACTTCCCAACCAGGTGACCCTGACAAATGACTGTCAGAGTTGCCCCTCACTCATCAAATAGAGACAGATGAGGTGAGGTTGAACATTTTTATGCCTATAGCTATAGACCTAAAGAAACCCAATTAGCCATGCGTGTTGGTGAATGCCTTTATTCTAGCACTTGGGCAGCAGAGACCAGCAAGGTTAATATTCGGTCTTCCAGGGTTAGTTAGAACATATCTCAAAAAAATTTTTTAAAATTATTTTTAAAATGGGGGGAAAGGATTGCCGTGCAATCCTGACAACCTGAACTGGATCAGCAGATTCCACGGTGGAAGGGAAAAACCAACTTCCATAAGTTGTCTTCTAATGGCTACATGCACACACGATAATAATTTTTAAAAAAGAGAACAAAATCGGGTGGGCAGTATCTTCTCTTTCTCTGAGCATTGTATGTGGCATGTGTGTGTTTGTACAGGTGGCACTGGTACGTGTGTGGGCAACGGCGTGGAAGTCAGAAGAGAACTCATGAGTTCCTCTTCAGGGGCTGGCCATCTGTTTTTAGAGGCGGTCTATCACCTGCCTGGAACTCACCAGTAGGCTAGGCTGGCTGGCCAACAAGCATAGGGATCCACATGGAGCCCATGCTGGCTTCCTTCCTTCCTTCCTTCCTTCCCTCCTTCCTTCCTCCTTCCTTCCTTCCTTCCTTCCTTCCTTCCTTCTTTCTTTCTTTCTTTCTTTCCTTTCTTTCTTTCGGCTTCTTTCTTACTTTCTTTCTTTCTTAAAAAACAAAACAAAACATGGGTTCTGAGGATTAAACCTGGGTCCTTCTGCTTGCACAGCATGATCGCGCTGTCCTCCCAGGACTCTTCTCTTTATTTCGTGTTATCCCTGTTCCTTCTTTCTTTCCTTCCTCCCTTCGCTTTTCTTACAATCTTAGTTGCATTGTTGTCCATCTCCTTTCTCCTCCTCCTCCTCCTTTCTTTTGACGGGGTCTTGATATGTAGCTCTGCCTGGCTTCCTAAGCTGGCCTTCAAACTCATGGTAGAGTCTGGTCTGGCCTCAAAACTACAAGCCTTTCCTCCCTCAGCATCCTGAGCATTAGAATTATTGGTAGGTGCCACCAGGACCATCAGATTAACATATTTTTTGGGGGGTGGGTGGAGCCTTATCTTTCTGTATGTAAAAGGCTTTATTTTTCTGGGTTCAGGCAAGAAACAGGTAGAGGCCCAGCCAGCCAGACCAGTGACCATTCTTATCCTTGCAGCTGCTGTGTGTTCACCTAATGGTGAAATCTTTCTTCTGCCCTGGAGACAGGCTTCTGTCTTCCCCATCTCTTAGAGGCCTTTCCAGAGTTTAAATGCCCCCGAGGCGGCAGAGGCTGTGACCAACCCCAAGGATCAGGCAAAGCCTCATAGTTTCCTGCCTCTCGACTCCAGCCACCCCTCTCCCAGTTCCTCTGCTGTCCCTTACAGTCAGGGATCTTTGTTTTATGACTTTGCCAGCTACAAATAACCCTCTGTCCAATGGCTGTCAGTCAGATGCTGCACGTTTTAGCATCTCTTGCTTAAACATTCTCTAAAGCCCTCACTTCACTCCTCTTCATAATTTGTAGAAGGTTGATTTCTTGTCTTTTGATCACCTGTAGGCCAAGACCAACTTAAGAACATCAAGAAGGCAGTGGGTTCTCAACCTCCCTAATATCAGGGCGTTTTAATGTAGTTCCTGGTGTTGTGTTGACCCCCCCAACCATAAAATCATTTTTGTTGCTACTTCATAATTGTAATTTTGCTACTGTTATGAATCATAATGTAAATATCTGTGTTTTCCATTGGCCTTAGGTGACCCCTGCTGAGTCCCGCTGCAGTAGGATCTAGCGCATTACCATTCCGTTCCATTTTTGTTTGCTTTAATTTGAAGTCCCAGCAAGGTAAGTTTCTGATGAAAAGTCTGTGCGGATGAGGCTGGTGGCGGAGGTCAGTGCTACTGTGTTTGCCTGGCAAGGGCAAGGTATGGGTCCCATACTCAGTACTGACCCACTGCCTCCACACACACATAAAAGTGGTCTTTAAAAAAAGCATAACAAAAATATGAAAATTAAAATCATAATATCTCTGCTTCCGAGGAAGAGATACGCACTTGAGTTTCTGCAGAAGCCCTTTCCCAACCCTTGAGACCTTATTTCTCTGCCACCATGTTCCAGATGTGTTTCTGGCATCTGTAACAGTGTGAGCTGGTATGAGTAGTGCTCAACTCTCTCTCCTCTGAAGGCATTCTGGACCAGCAATCAAACCATGGGTGTGGTACCAGAGCATGACGTACCAGCCAAGCTTGAGTAAGAACAAAAGTGCCACGCGACCCAATCACAGAAACTCAATTGGTTCACACCAAGGAGTGAGGTGGCAAAAGTCAGCTTCTGCAGAGTTCCATGCAAAGTCTGGGTTGTTTGCTATCCGGTATGGCTTACAACCTCCCCCCCACCCCCGCCCCATGGACCATGAAAGAGACTTGAGTCCTGATCACACAGCATATGAGTGGAGTCCTCGTCACCAGCCACCTAAGGGCTCCAATGCCCATTCCCGGATAGGAAGAGAGATCCCAGATAGACACCAAGCAATGATCATGTGCCTACCACAGGATCCCTGAGATACATATACAGCCAGGAACAACACAGAACGGTGGGCAGAATTGGAGAGGGAACTGGGGGTCTCTGACCTCTCGCCATGGGTATTTCCAGAAGGAAGAGGTGGCTTGCGGCTACAGTGGGGAAGGACCTAGGAGGGACTGAGAACTGGTGGGTTTGGACAGATGTGAGTGTGTGTTTGCTCAACGCAGGCACACGCTGTTCACAAACCAGCTTGCAGGGGACAAAGCACTTCTCACTCCCCACTGTTATGGCTGTCTCTGGGTCGGGCTGGGAGAAGGCAAAGCAAAAGGCACAAATATTTAGTTTTGTGAGGAACAACAATAGTTAGTAAAAATTATAAATTATTCTCTTCTGAGAGATATGATTCCAGACTGTGGCCTTGGGTGTTTTAGAGAGCTGGGTTTAACCTTACATTTCCAATCTGGATAATCTTGGTGAATAATTTAACCTCTCAGAACTCAGTTCTCCTTGGTGGATGTCAGTTTTTAAAGAGGTTGAAAATATTCCTTGGTGTGAACAAAGAGGCTGGGCACAAAACAAAAACAAAACAAAAACAAACAATATTGATGGTCACTACTCCTGCTAATGATAACCAAGCAGTATGGTCTGGTTGGAACTCAGCCTTCACACTGGGTCCCTTCTCTCTTTCCAAGAAACCTCTCCGCCCCTCCCCCTCCAACCACCTAGCAAACTGTAGCCAGCCAGCTTTTTCCAGTGGAGGAGAGTTCCTTCTCTTAACCTTTATCTAAGGTTGCATCCAGGGAAGGGCAGTCCAACAGGGGCCGGCTCCTAGAGTCCCAGCAGCTGGAGCCCCGCCTTCCGTAGTACTTGAGGCCAGCCTTTTGAGAGAGAGGCGCCAAGATCAGTTCAACTCAAGCATGGCCTTTGTGTTGGAGCCTTGGGAGAAATACTTAGGAGGACTGGTCGGCACATGCACTAATAAGATTAATTTGAAGAGTGGGAGAAGTGGGGTGGGGGGAGTTGCAGCAGGAGGGGATGGGATGCTACATTTGATTTAAATGTGCGGAGCACAATATGTGGGTAAAGAAACTCATTCCATGTCCCTGACTCCGGACTGGCCTGTAGGAACTGCAAGAAGGAAGTGGGATCTTGAGATCCTTGGGCCAGAGAAGACAGGCAGCTCAGCGTGGGCAGTCTGCTCCTGGAGGGAAGGAGCAATAGAAGCCCTGACCAGGTGGTTTATCACTACTTTCTTCCAGAACATTAGCTACAGTATCCAGTGGCAGAGTGGGTGGCGGAGAAGGGTTCCCATGCCCAGCCTGAGTCTTGGAACTTTCAGTCCCCACCCACTTCTTCCACCCACTGCCCAGAGCCACCACGCGGCATCGAATCCCAGGAAAGCTGTTTGTTAGGGAGGCCATCCCTGGGAACAAACTGTCCCAGCAAGTGCTTGAGAATTGTCTTCGTCACTAAACTCTGGAATTCTCACTGTTTCCCTCCCTCACAAGAAGCTTTCCAGGGCTGCCCCACGGAGGCTGTACAGGGCTGACTGGCCTCAAACCCACAATCAAGGGGAGGACAGACATCGCACCCAACGCTGCAGTCTGGATGGTGCTGGGAGCTCGTTTCTGTATGGGTAGGATGTGCTCCATTCTCTGTCTTCTTCTGCGCCAGTGTAGGAGGGAGCCACAAGCTCTCCCCTGTCCTGCAGATGGGTCTCTGACTCCAGGTGGGGCTGGGGTGGGGGGCTTGGGAGGAGGGGAGTGGGCTTCTTAAGGCAGTGGCACTGGACTTATCCTGGAGATGGGAGGCACCTGGGAGGCTGCCAGGGTTGACATGGGAGAAGTGAGGGGTAGGGCTGTTCCGGTGGTCAAGGAGCTCTTTGCATGATCTGGAGAGCCTGCAGAAGGGAGCCATGTGGTAGGTGGAAGTAGCTGTTTCCATTCTCTGTGTGGGTTGTTTGTTATACCCAGAAACAAAGCCGTCCAGGCTGCTGAGGGTTGGCCAGGCAGTTTGCTCTGGGCTTAGTGCCTTTACCCTTCTCTTGCCTCTTCCAGTTCCACTCTGGCATTCTGAAGTGGGGATGCCTCTCTACGCTCAAGCCCTTAAGGCCACTGTTCTCTGTCTTCACAATGTCCCCCAACTGGAACCAGGCTTCTCTTTCAGTTTTCTGAGGCCTAGAAAGGAATTGGCTATCTCTGGTCTTTAAAAAAACTTGCTGTATAGCCCAGACTGGTCTCTAACTTGAGATCTTTGAGCCTAAACACAGCTCTCAATCTACCAATGCATGTTTGTTTTCAGGATGACGTTTTTCTTTTCTATGCCTGTGCACTGAAGGTCTTCTCAGCAGCTCTGGGAAGGCCCTGCATCAACTGGACTCCCCACTAGTGAGGCATCGCAATCCTGCTTCCATTCCTTCGGGTGATTGACAAATGCCCTCACTTCACGGAGGCCTCATTCAGTCTTCGTGGTTGTGGTAGTGTAAATCCAGGCTGTTTTTGCTAGTGACAGGTGTGGGTCCTCAGACAGGTGTTTTTACCCATATCAATCCAGTGTTTTCACATCTGTCCTGTTACCATCTATTTCTCAAAAGGGGAAACTGAGACCCAGAAACAGAATCAACTCTCTCTCCAGGGTCATCATCTAGGGACAAGCAAAGCTGAGACTCTAGGCAGGAGAGTTTCCAGCAATCTTAGTGCAAGCACCAGCAAAATCCACTAACTTGGATTAGGGAATGCTTCTAGAACTTTCTATAGCTGAGACACACTTGGTGAGGAATTAGCTGGGGAAGGTGTGCAAATGATGCACCAGACAAGGATCAAGCTGCAGAGATACTGTTCCTGTGTCCATTCAGCACTAACTCTGAAACAGAAAAGTATTTGCCTCCTTTGCTACGATCTCGCTCTGTTTATGTCTGTTCAGTATCTTGTCTGTTTAACGGGAGACCAAAGCTTTCACATCTTCTCCTACAACTGCCTCTTCAAAGTCAACAGGTGCCTGAAGGTTGGCTGGTTCACATCCCTGAGACTATGCGTTTCTTATAGCCAAAGCCCATCTTTCTTCCCCCACTGCATCCAAAACATGGCTGGGATAGGGCCTTGTTTATTGGATTAATAAATAAAGGGAATGAATAAACCACGTTAGGGAACTATTTAGCTTCAGAAACGAAATGAAAAGAAGTGACAACTGATGTGCCCACTGCTCACCCTCATCCTTTGAAACACTAGCAAGTTCCGTGCAAGGGCAGTATTACATTGGCGTGGGCCAGTGGTTTGTTCTGAACCTTCTGTCGCCTCTTAAACTAAATCAATATTACAACCTATAAATCTTTGTCTTATATTAATTACACATTTTCACCCTGGTAAGGATGAGAAAAATTCTTCAGCAATGAAAAAGGTCCACACTTTTTATGGAACATTCAGAGGGGGACTCTATTTATGCAGGGAACATGGCCTACAAACTAAGCAACGCATACAACTTCTCCACCCTGTCCACGTACCAAAACCATCTCGGAGAGGTTTTGGTTTAGTTGGTCTTTCATGGGCCCTGCATTGCCTTTTTTTTTTCCTTTGAGAGATGATTAGAGGATCTGACAATGTAGCCCCGGCTAGTCTTAAACTCTTGATCTTCCTGCCTCAACTTCCCAAGTGCGGGGACGACAGGTGTGTGCTATGTGCAGTGGCTTCAACATTTTAAAGGAGTTTCCAGCTGGTTAAAAATCTGTCACCACCATTTGCCTGCCATTAAGGCACTAGGTGAGCTCAGTCTCGTTTTCCACCAAGGAGTAGGTAAAACGAATAATGATGGATCAGAAAGGCAAGGAAGTCTTAGCTCTTAAAGTGTGGCCAGCCCAGAGGATAAGGACAGTTTCCGTCTAGCTCCTAGCCCCTGGTCCCGTCACCTGAAGCTCTGTTAGAAGACCCAGATTCCTTGGCTCGTAAGGGAGTGATAGGAAATGACCATGACCCACATTCCAGATCTCTGGGCTTCACTCACGCCCTAGTGCCATGGGTAACAACAATAATCTGACGGGTTTCAAACACATAGCTATGAGAAAAGACCCTCCACATTTAGCAATCAAAAAGAAGAAAGAGAAAAGTAGACTCCTTACATCAGCAGTAGGGAGGTGATCAGAGATAGGAAGAGAGAACTAGCCCGTTCCCAGGGGACGAACTTCAGATTGGGGCGGAGTCATTCTGCCTATGGGTCTGTTCCTAGCAGTCACCTTATGGACTGCTGTGGTCCGCTTATCAGGTGACAGAAAAGCGGCCAGAGGCTGGGGGTGTAGCTCAGGGTTAGAACACTTGACTACCTTTGGGGAATCCCCTGCTTTGATCCACAACACTGGGGGTTGAAGGGAGAAGCGGGAAGTTGTCACGCCAGGCTTCTGTGCTGCTGGGGATGGTCCCAGTAGGGTGTGAAACCCATCGTCCATGTGGCTACCTGCAGGAACTGCATGTTCAATGTGTATGTTTCTAAGAAAGGGAGCTCAGCTTTCATCAGCCTCCCAAAGATTAAGCGTGATAGCAGGCCATGAGTAATACTCACTCTAGGCTGAAAAACAAAGAGGTCGCTTTTCACCCTACCCTGTCCTATTTGTCCGGTTGGAGGTAGCCAGGCTAGACTTGAACTAGAGAAGTAGCTCACAGCCGTCCCTTTTGTGCTCAGCTCCTCTCTGTCTCTCTGGAGCTAGCACTCGCTCACTGCAGTTTCCCCATATCCAGAGCGCCAAGCTCAGCTAGTGATCACCAGCTTTGTACTCCATGCCAGCCTGTGACTTTGCTCCCTGTGGCAGGCAACACAGGAGATCTTGATTTTTCATGTCTCCGCTCTTCCTCTATATTCTTGTGCTCCCAAACTGAAACCCACTTTCCTTCCATTTCTACCTAGGTCCAGTGTCCTGTCCTTTAACCCCAAAGTTCAATGACCATGACATGATTATTGAAAGGCCCTTCCCAGCCTCCTGGTTCCTGGTTACCATCTGATTTACCACCTCCAACATTCTGAGACACTCTCCCAAGGTCATGGACAAAGGGGTAGTGCCCTGTTCAGCCCTTCCTCACCTGGATCAGAATTCAGGCCTTGCCTATTAACTAATACATGTCTCTGCATTGTTTTAGAAAAAAAATATTTATCAATTCTATCATCATCTCACACACGCGTGTAATATGAGGGCCGGCTTGTGCACACGCATACATAGATGCACACACACAAGGAAAGCAATGACTTTTGGCTGTCTTGAGGCAGAAGTTCTATTTAGTCTAATTTATATTAGCTGCTCATTATTCATGGCTAATTTCCACATCCTACAACAGTGTGGGATCAAGAGTGCCAGCTGCCTTCCACTTCAAAACCAAACTCTTTTCAGGTGTGTCCAGTCTTAAACGGTTGCTCATCTGTGGCAGGGCTGTTCACTTTCAATCTGGGGGGCAGAATGTTGATTTATACATAGGAGCCAGAAAGAGGTCTGGACCCTCTCCATCCTTTGTGGTGACGAGCCTTGGGCCTCTATTCCTCTCAGAACCTCCTCTCTCCCTCGCAGGATGGAGAGCACGGAGCACCAGCCCTCCACTTTTTCTACTGAACATCAGTTCCCTTTCCCCTTTCCCATATGAAGCACACAGAAGTCCAGAGTACAAAAACAGGTTTGAGAGAGGAGCTGCCTAAGGGTGCTTCTGAAGTTCTCTCCCAGAGCCCTAGGGTTTTCAGGTTCTTCCTTAACCTGTGACTTTTTAAGACTGGGGCGTGGCTAGCAGGGCCCTTATACAACTCTTACAGTGTGTGTGCATGCGTGTGTGGTGTGTGTGTCTCAGAACAACACCCACATGACAGGAGATGGCATCCCAGGAACATGCCCAGTGTACTTACAGGTTAACATGAAGACCCCTGCCAAAACAAGTGGAGACAAATGTTTCCTTTGCTATTTCAGGCCACAGTGGTTAAGATGTGTCCTTGGGCTTCTGTCAAGTTCAGAAAAGCTCAGCCCAAGTGATTTTACTTCAAAACGACCTCTCCAGAGTGCTGTGGAGAATTCAATGAATTGACTTCAGTTATGCCTCCGTCCGTTTCAGAGGCGGTTTTGAAACCAGCGGTTCCTCCGAGCTCTAAAATACTAAGCCATTTGTCCTAATGACACAGCAGACTCCGGACTCCCGAATACCACAGGAATATCACACCACTGCAAATTGCTAGGGCTGCTGAGTCTTCAAAAAGGGGAAATGAAACAAAAAGCCCTGCACTGTTTCTGGGATGCGTGCTTGATACAGACAAACCAAGTTGTTTTGGGAACTAGTTTTCCTGGAGGCAGAACTACTCTGTCCAGTTGCTCTGCCCTAAGCTTTCTTTTGTTGTTCCTATCTCTCGGTAAACACGGAGTGGGCTCTTTTCTCTTTCTCTGAAGTTTTCAAAGTTTTTTCAAAGAAGCTTTTAATGTCATAGCTAAGTGCGGAATCAGCCAGTGCTACAAAAGGAGTCATTTAATGCTCAATTTCCCCAACTTTCCTATATTAAGAACTTTCTCTGTAGCTTTGGAGCCTGCCAGGAACTAGCTCTGTAGACCAGGCTGGTCTCGAACTCATAGAGACCACCTGCCTCTGCCTCCCAAGTGCTGGGATTAAAGGAGTGCGCCACCACCACCCAACTAGGGTAGTTTTCATTCTCCCTCACCCAACAAATATTTAAATTGTCTCTGCTGGCTCCTCTTTTCTTTTTCCAAGCTGACTTTGCCTTTTTTACAGCCCAAACTATTTAAAAGCCGAGCCCTCTGACCTCTTTACAAAAAACTTCTTCCATGACACACCAAATGCTAACCTGAAAGCCAAGAGGAGGTAAAGGGTCAGGTGGGAGGGGGCAGAGTTGGGGGAGGTACGAATATGTTTGGCATCAACTCAGAAATATAGAAAACGTTGGTGCAACCACTCCCCGGCCAGGATTCCTCACCCCACTCCCATCACATTGCCTCCTACCACATTAATAAAAAGGATGTGAGCGAATGAAACCCGACAGCACAAGGAGGGACATTTAAGATGGTCACTGGGGCACATCCTGAGAAACCTACCCATGACTGCTCCACGCGTCAGTCACCGCCCCCCGCCCCATCTTTCTCTCCCAACACCCGAAGTTTAAGATCAGAGCCTCCACTGCCACAGCTATACCCCACTCAACCACTCCTATGACACGTCGGAAGGACAGACACGGCTCCTGAACGTCGGGGTGGCAGGGTTGTTCTTAAGTACCATGTACATTTTTTTTCCCCAAAGTACAGTGAGCGCACGAGCCTGGAACACATTAACTTGTGAACGGCATCCAACATACCCCAAGAGAATCCATCGCTCTTAAACAAAAAAGGGGGAGGGGGTACATTACCATCCTGTCCCGAGCTCTCCAGATACTCTGTCAGGGTCACATCCAAACGCACTGGCGGCTCCCTTTCGTTTCAGCTTCTGCTTGGCACCCTTGTTCTTCATGAGTTAGTCCCACAGAGGCTGACCCTCCGTCTCCGCTCTCTGCTCCGCACCGCTGACGAGGGTTTTCGGGGTCGGGTCACCAGGGCAGAGCCGCGCCGCGGGTCGGCATGGGAGAGCAGATCGGGTCGTGCACCGCTCCGGGCGGGTGTCAACCTCCCTCCTCGGGCTCCCGCGGCGTCTCCCCCCGAGCTTCTCCGCTGAGCCTAGCGAGGAGCAGGGGCCGGGGCGCGGCGGCGAGGGGACCGCCCCCGAGGCTGTGAGTGTGCTCCGCCCTAGGCCCGCGTTCTCTCTTCAGACCGCTGAGGGACCGCGAGCAGCAAGCATCCCGTCCCCTCGCCCCGCCCTCGCGCCGTCCCTTTTTCCTGTCCTTACAAATCCCAGGATCGTCCAGCTCAGGAAGCGCTGGAAGGAAGTCAGCTCAGGAGGGGGGCGGAGGTTGGAAATTTTTGGCAGCTCTGAGTGTGTGTGTGTGTGGTGTGTGTGGTGTGTGTGTGTGTGTGTACGAGCGCGCGCCGCGATCGAAGGAAGTGGGTGGGTTGAGCGGCGCGGGCTGGGGGAGAGATCGTGCTCGACCGAGGCGGGTCTGCGAGTTCAGGGATCGCCCAGGGCCGCCCCGGAGGAAATCGGCCTCGCGAGACCGGCGGGCCTCCCGCCCGCTTCCTGCCGCCAGCCGGGCTCTTTGCACGGCGCAGGAGGCGGTGCCCGCCGGACTCGGCAGGGAGGGAGCGGGATGGGTGCTCACGAAGTTATCCTCCTTGTCAGCCCAGTTCTGACACTTCTATTTCAGTGCCTGCCTTCTCCTCTGCAAACACATACAAGGATAGTGACATTAACAAGGACTGGGATTCCAGAAACCTGACCTACAGAGCCTTTTTTTTTTTGGCCACTCCCATCTCTCCTAGCCAGGGTTTGAGGTCCCTGAAGCCCAGGCGTCTCCTCTCCCACGCTGAGGTTAGGATACCTTAGGGCGAGAAAGGTTGCAGTTTTGTAACCACTGCCCAGAAAGTTTCATTTCTAGTTACAAACTCAAGTTCAGACACACACACACACACACACACACACACACACACACACACACACACAACACAGAGCAAACTTGCTAAATGCAAGAGATTTGAGGCAGAGAATCCGGGATTTAAGTGTGCTCTGTCATTTTCTGCCATCACACAGAGAACAGTTTTCCAGGTTGTTTTAAAACTCGAGGCGTGTGTTCAGGAGGGCGTGTTTTTCCTTCACTTAGATGGAATTCCTTGACTTCTGTGTACTCAGCACACAAGCGAGCACTCAAGGTCTTGTGCGTTAACAATTTGAAGATTAGATTAAACTTCCTGCATACATTCGAATCCATATATAGGCTTAAAGGGTAGGGATAGTCATATAGCTGGCAAAAAGCATTACGTGTAGTATTTTAGTTACTTATTCCGCTTAAAGTCACTTATGCTTCACACATGACAGTTTATGAACTTTGAACTCTGACCTTTTCTGTATGTCAGGACATAACCTGATAGCTAGCCTAACAAATCTGGCCTACAAATGTGTGTGTGTGTGTGTGTGTGTGTGTGTGGTGTGTGTGTAAAACATATTTTTTTAAAAAAAAACAATAGCAGCTAATATGAAAGAATTAAGATAGTTCTCCATTAGGAATCTGTATTTCTGTCATCTCCTATGAAATGGAAGCTCTGGTTATACCACAAGCGTGTTCTCACGTAGTCAGGACTGTGAGAGCTGAGACATGCTAGCTCCCTTAGAGAGGAACCTTCTAATTTGGAGCCCCCTCCCCGGCCTGTCTTCCAGCCTTTATACCTACCTGGCCCCTGGAGCACTCGAGTTTGTGCCCAGTCCCAAGCTCTCCTGCCTTCCACATTCCCATCTGTCTCAATGACACCACCACTGGCTCGGTCATCCTGATGACCACTGACTCATTGCTCTCCCTCCTCCTCCTTCCAAGCTAGCCCAGCCCAAAAAGATGAGTCCTTCAGGGTGGCCGCACAGATGGGGCTCTTCATGGTCGAGGCCTCCTTGGTAGTAAATCAATACCCATCAATGGTTAGAATACTCCCCCACCCCCTTTGCTAAGGCCAAGCTCCTCCCATCCCCCTCATCCTAAGTACTGGAAGCCTAATGGGCACTCCTGAAGCAGGGCTGTTTATGTGCTTGCTTACTCAAAATCTATCATGACTCTCTGTTTCCAGTAGTCAGAGCAGAAATTCCTAAGCATCCTGTAAGCTGTTTTGATTATTTAATATATTGGCTTATTTCTCCTTTTATTTCTAGGAAGCATCTCACATTTGCTCAGCAGTTTACCTCATTAAGGGATTTCAGAGCCTTATTTTCTCTCTCTCTTCTTGTTTACTTTAAGCAGATTCTTTATAGGACCATGGTGTGTGTGTGGTGTGTGTGTAATCAGATTTTGGTTTCAAAGGGTTCTTCCGTTGTACTGTGGATTTCCTAGGATGCAAAGGTTATATGGTGATAGGGTAGGAATGTTCACTGAAGGAATAAATAAGCTATCTGGTGATAAGTTATGACTTTACTGGAAAGCATTTTTTGCTTACGGAGACCTACCACTGAGAAGCAACTGTGGTTGCTTAGTCTCCCTTACCTGCACCTACTGAGGACGAATGGCTACCCAAGTCTTCCTCACCATTAATAAACAGAAGACCAGAAACCAGTATCAATAGGTTTTAGCATCACCTGTGGTTCTACCTTTTCTTTACCCAGTTTTGCTCATACAACTAGATTTAGTATTGGCAACTTCATCATCATTCCTCTCCCTCTCCAGGTAGCCAATTAAATGCTTAATCTGCTGTCCAGCCAGATGCAATTCTTGCTGACTTCCGTCTTCATCCTGCCTCCAGCTGTCCCTGTGCTAAAGGTGCTCGGATGGTATCTGGGGGGTGAGATCAGCTGCAAGGGAAGCTCTTCCGTGACAAGGACGGCTGCGTCTTATCTAGCCCTCTGTACTCTCTCAGGCCAACAAATGACAGAGGATGGCCAGGTAAAGGGACTTCAGAAAGCTAACATCCAGGGCTCCATGATTGTACTTCTTGCACACAGTGCCTGTTTATGTTACATTGCAAATGGCGGCTCCAAAGGTCCAGATGGGGTGGACCAAGCATCCTTAGAGGCATGCAACTGCCGAAGCCCACACTGCCAACCCCTAAGAAAACACAAGTAAAAGAACTCCTTCATGAGGAAAAGGGGATCAGTTCTCCATCCTGACCAGTCCATGCCCCAGGGCTCGTGCTTGTCCGTCTCCATACTATGAAAGCCCATGTTGCTCTGAGCAGGACTCCCAAGAGTGAGCAGGAACAGTGAGAAGGGAATTGCAAGAGTCTCCTCCCATCTCCATACGGTCTGGGACAGTCTGCTTGTGTGCCCGCCCACCTACCTAGTTCTTTTGGATTCCAGACCTGGAAAGCATAGTCAATCAAGGTGAGAGCCCTACATATCTCTTTGCCCTCCCAACTAAAAAAAGCAAGTAAGGGAGGAATTTGGGGATGGAAGATGGAAGGGAAGAAAAATGTTAGAAAAAGACTGGGTTACAATGACTTTCCCCGTCCTCCTCCCCCTCCCCTCTGCCTCCCCTCCCCCCTCCACAGAGTCTAGATGTAGGAAGGCAGAGTCAGAGACCAAACCAAGTTCCTAAGAACTGGGCAACTGGTTAGGCTAAAATTCTACCCTACTTCTTGGCACATCAGGGCCACACCAGAGAGCATCTAGGAAGAAATATTCTTTGGCAGTTTGAAAGGTAAGGTAGAGCAGACACTGACAGAATGGAAGACTAGTTACTACATGTAATATTTGAAACAAGTTCAGAATTAAAATTTTATTTTAGTCACTCTCTAATATCTTACATTGAATACCGTCACGTGTGTGTGGTGTGTGTGTGGTGGTGTGTGTGTGTGTGTGTGTTACTCTAGATCTAAGAGGTCTGGAGATTTTCTGCGTTCCCTGATTTTTTTTAAATCACTGTGACATTTGACCAATATGCACATTTTGCCCTGAAAATGGGTCTTTAGCATTTCAGACTCTGTTAGCGGGGCACAAAACTCACTTGTCCTCTCAACATGGGCCGGAGGTTGCCAAGAGCAGCGGGACACTTCCTTCCTGGTCCAGGACTGAGACTTCAAGGCTAAAAGGGAGAGCCAAATGTCCCCTGCTGAATTGATATTATGCCCCCATCAGAACCTACACAGCCCCACATCTGAACCAGCACAGGGCTTAGCCCTAGGCTCCAGAGTCTACCTTTGAATCTATTTGGCTTGAGGCCTTTGATCAGGGGCCCAGAGAGAAAAATGACTGGGCTGTTCTTATGAAGAGGGCCCCAGAGTCTGCCCCCAGCGTCTGGAGGTGTTTTCTGATCCCTCCCAGTAGCTACAGCTTGAGATCATTTCTTTTGCTATGTCTTCGACTTTCTCAAACTGGAAAGTCTTGGAGTAGAAAAACCATCTGCATTGACTTGGGAGAATAAAAAAACCGTCTTTGACTTATTTCTGTAATCCTGGTTTGTTCTGTTGCCTCCTTCAGCCTCTGTTTTCCCTTTCACTGGATTCTGTACCCTTGGGAACTTTGTCTTTTTTCTGACTTGGAAAAAAAAGAAACTATAGAAGGATCAGAGCCCGGCTCAGAGCCCATCTGTCTCCCTCCAGGGTCCCTCCACATTGGAGCAAGCGATTTTCTTAGGTGGGGTGGGGATCTGTCCCCGCCCCGTTCATTGTGTTCCCACGGTTTCCTGTACACTGCCTCTAACCCTTTACCAATCTGCCAGGCGCCATTTACACAAAAGAAAGGGGGAGGGGGCAGGGACTTCTGAGGAAGAACATCCCCTATAAATAGCCCTCTTGAGCGAAATTGTTTTCCTACACGGTGTTGTTATGCCTTGACGCCCGGTAGTCTTCCTCCACAGTCTCCTCCCCTTCACTCCAGCCTTCTTCTCCATGACTTCTTGCATTTTCTCCTAAGGCCTGCTGGGAGATGCGGTGTAGTTGGGGGCTTGAGGGAAGCTGCGACTCTCCAGCCCAGGTTGCTTGCTCCCAGCTGCAGGTAGAGGCTGCGGGCGGAGGTGGACTTGGGTCAGGCACTGCTGAGTTTTTTGCCCTATGACCCTTGGTGGGGCAAATTTTCTAACCTTACTGATCCTCAGGGCTCTCCTCTTATGAGTGTGGTGGTAACACCTTATGAAGTTTTCTCTGAGGACTGGAAAGGCCTGAGTGATTAATCTATACCTCCATAAATCCCACACAGGTCCTGCATACACAAACGAGTCTTTGTTTGTTTGTTTGTTGGATTCTTTTACACAGAGGGAATTTTCATTTTCTTGCAGTTCATCCAGTGTTTCAGGAGTGTCCCTCCCCCACCCCCCATCTCCATTTGGCATCCTAATTTTCTATCTTATATAAACCGGTTTGTAAGCCTTAAGCGTATTTAATTTTCGTTATTTATTTATAGATTTCCTCAGTTCCAACATGAATTCAGATAATTTACTTTATGTAAGTGACTAGAACCTAGTAGCATTTTCAAAAGGGTAAGATAGTCCCTTCCCGTACTTTTGTAGGTACTTGGGAGTGACTTTGTCACGGCTCACTCTCGTCTGTTGTCTCATAGATCTCAGACTCTGCTTTCATTACTACCTTGGGGACATAGCATAGTGAAGTCAGCGTGAAAATAAGAGGTTAAAATAGTCACATATGCACATTGTTGTCTCCATATAAACCATGACCCCCCACAGTGAATGTTTTCTGTTGGGATGATATATTCCTGTTGTTTCTCCTTATGTCATATATATATGTATATATGTATATATACATATATATACACACACAACACACACACACACAAGCAAATTTACAAGGTTGTAGGGTTTGGGAGTAGTGAAGAAGTGGCTCAAAATTAACCAAAATCACACTTGAAAAATAATTTTACAATGTTCTGCATTTTCATGGTTAGTACACAAGTATTGAACTCTTCATACTGATTCTAAACGAGACCAGTCAAACATACGCAGTCTGATGTACTGTGATTTTTTTTTAAAGTTCTGTGCGTGTGTGTGTCCACATGTCTGTATTCATGTCTGTGTCTCCATGCATTGCACATTCATTTGATTTCATGGGAGTCCTCTTTAATTCCTCTTGATTTATAATTTATAATTCCTAATAAATTTAAAAGATACAGAGGTTTGAGTCTCTAATCTTACATATAAAGCAGAGCTTCTATAATTAAGAAATCTTCCATTGATATTTTAAAATTCTTTCTGAGATGAGATGTCCCCCCACAGTCCCGATAGCACACGTTCTGCCCCGCTTCAACTAGAAGGTGTTTTGGGCTTTTCCTTTAGAAAATGCAGTCAGTGTTAGGTTGACTTTCATCCTTCCCAAATTGCTGAAGTTCTAGTATTGTGGGATGTGACTTTATTGGAATAGAATGGTTATGATGTAATTAGTTAAGACTCAATTAACTGGAACAGGGTGAGTCTCTGGCCCGTTTGTATACATTCCGGACACAAGAAGATGCTGTGGAGAGATGAGGTAATTAGAAACGATGCTCCACAAGGCAAATGTGGTGTTGAGTAGAGTGGTTCCCAGAGGCTCATATATCTGAGTTGCTTAGTCGCCAAGAAGTAGTAGTGCTATTTGAGAAGAACTGAGAGGTGTGGATTTGTCATAGGAAAAGTGCCACTGTGGGTGGGCTTTTGAGTTTCAAAGCCCACATCAGGGGCATGGTGTTCTCTTCTCTCTCTCTCGTCTCTCACTCCTCTCTCTCTCTCTCTCTCTCCTCTCTCTCTCGGTGTAGCTCTCATCTACTTCTCCAGCACCATGCCCTGCTGGCCATGCTCCTGTCATGATGGCCATGGGTGGAAGCCAGCCCCAATTTTAAATGCTGGTCACAGTGCCCTCTTCACAGCAACAGAACAGTGACTAAGACAGCAAGGAATATTGAAGATTGCCAGAAAACCACCAGACACTTGGAAGAGTGTGAAACCAGATTTTGTCTCACAGCCTCCAGAAGAAACCCTCTCAAGAGCACCTTGATCTTAGATTTCTAGAATCTGGAATGGTGAGACAATACAGTTTTGGTGTTTAAATTCAATTTGTAGTGATTCATTATGGAGCCCAACCAGTATCATAATTAAGGAAGATAAATAACCCAGAATCCTGAACCTGAAGTTGTTACCCCAATGATGAAATTGGACACAGTCTAAGTTCCCTCTGACTCTCTCCTGGTGGAGTCTCCAGACAGTGTCTGTAGCTCCAGCAGGGAGGGAAGCTAAACAACTATGGTACAAACCCACGTTAGCAAGATGCTCCAGGGCAGCCAAGGATGACTGCTGTGAAAATAGGCAGAGACCCTGTGGTCCAGAGGGATGGTGGGAATTGGGAAGTCCGGGGCAGTCTTCTCACATCTCCTGGTCCCCTTTATCCACGGGAAGATTTTTCAAGACCTCAGTGGAGACCTAAAACTGCAGGTGTCAAACCTTATATACAATCGTTTGGTGTGTGTGCACATGTACACTTATTTTCAATTCAGTTTATACGTTAGAGACAGTAAAGATAATACAACGAAAACATATTAGAATAGAACATTTTTGTAACATTGCACATTTCCGTCTAGTATTTTAGGTCTTCAGTGGCTCACAGGTAATGGCATAGAGGGAACTATCACATTTGAAGGACACCGAAGTCTTTCTTTTGCTTGGGAACCAGAGAAAGGGAAGCTCTGTGGAAACCACCTTAAGGGCCCAGTCCCCACCCCAGGGTCTCCCCACCCCAAATCACCACAGGCTCCTACTCTTCCATGAGAAATTTGGTGACTATCCCAGGGCCCGAACACTGACATTTTGAGAGATGATGAAATCTCTTTGCATTCAGCATTTATTCATTGATTGGGCTGGCCTGTCAGTACTATTTTCATGACAGCAAGGTAGCTTTTTCTAAAATACCCTCAGAGGTGTAGAAGGCCAGGATCTGTTCATGTCAATATAGGATGCAGGAGAGGGAGCTGGCAAATCTGGCTTGTGGGAGGAGCTAGATAGGCTAGGGCAGTGTGTTATAGATCTGAGTCTAGACCTAGACTGGGTCCTATCGTACAGGTTCTACAGGGTGGGCTAACCCTGGGTGGAGGGGAGATACAGGAAGCTACAGGGAAGGGTACCAGCTTCCACATAGCTCCTTCCCATGCCTGAGCGAGAGAGGAAGTGCACCCTAGCTCCGTGGGTGTCTCAGCCAGGAGTGAAGCTGTTTGGAGTCCTGTCTTTGTCTTGTCACTAACTGTAGCCCCACAATGGGGTTCTGAAGCCTGCTGTGCCATCAGATGGTTTTGTCAAGGGATTTGTCTATATTAAGACTGTCACTTGCACGGATGCTGGAGTAACATAGACTAAAAGAAGTGGTGACGTTGTACGTTTACCCTGCTCCCCAGAAGTTATCTGTAAGATTACCATCACAAAGTTTATTTGCATAGTCCTGAAACTATATACACTATTTCGGCCTTTCAGGAAATTGGGCTTGGCTGCTTAAAGTTCCGCAGACTTCCAGAAGGAGGATCCCAGTCAACATTAACATTTGAGATGTGGGTTTGCCACCTAGTGGGCATCTTTGAATATGTATGCGCTATAAACCCCCGGTGTAACACGCCACATGTGTACACAGAGAGACGTGCGCAACCCTCCCCTTCAGGGCTTCAACGAAGTCAGTATCTTTCTCTCTCATCCTTAAGCTTAAAAGCTCAAGCAGGATTCCGAGCACAAGACTGGCAAATGTGTCCTGTGTCTCAGTTATGTGTGTCGAGGTAGAAGGAGGTTTAGACTATGTAGAAGGTTTTATACTGTGTGTGTTTGCACATATAGGAGAGAGTATCCGGGTTCCATGGGGGCTCATTTGAACTCCATGTACTTCTCCTGTCTAACCTTTCGTGCTCCACTTGAAAATTACTGAGGCCAGAACAGAACACCGAGGGACCGTCACAGGCCTGTGTCCGGCCCCATAGCAGATCCTCGGTAAAACACTCATTTCCTTCCTCTTTCTCACGCCCACTTTTATAAAGCTGTATTCCAAAACGACAGTTCCATGTGCAGTTGGTGTGGTGAGGCACTGCTATATGCCCGCAGGCATATGGTCGGGGGACTATGACGCTTGTGTGAATGCAGAGATGGGAAGTGACCTAGTTTAGAACATACAGAGCCCGAAACAAGAGTTTTGCAAGAGGTATCCGCAGGTTAGGTCTCAGGCATGAGGGTAAACTTTCTGTCCAGCTAGACTTTCCCTTGAAGGACTCTCTCACCCTTGCTTGCTTTCCCTAACAAGGAGTGTGCTGACGGTAAGGGAAGGAGGAGCCCCACCAGCTCCCATGTGGTGTGAGATATTGAGTGAAGGCCGGAGCAGGGATTTCCATAAGGCTTTGTTCTGGCTTATGAAGGGAATCCCCTCTTTGATTGTCCTCGTGGCATGGAGGTGGAGATTTAAGTTCCCTTTCTGTTATTTTTGGATGTGGGTTAGTGTTTGCTTTGGAAACAAGCATCGTGTGGAGACAGGCTGTGAAGTGGCTGAGCTTCCGTCTGGAAAACATACACGCACAGACCATAAAACTTTAAAAATAGACATAGTATACTGTCCTCATCTGTCTTAAATCTGAAATCGAAACAACAGCAAAGGACGATACTAAGCAGACATGGGACATTGTTTTAAAAGTAATACCTACTGTTTGGCTAGAGAATTCAGAGGTACAAAGTAATATCAACCTGGAAAAGGGGCAAGTTTTCTCGTGGAGAGCCTGTTGTCAGTTTCCTTGGCCGTTAGCACTGTGACTGAATGTCTATGCTGACGTCACAGTTTACCCATGGCACAACCCGGTTTCAGTGTGCGCTAACTCCCTGCTGTGAATGATGGGAAATGCAGTCACTTCTGATGCCTTTCCATTTCCGGTTCCTCTTGTGTATTTTTCTTTCCTCATCATTTTTGTTGTGATTGTAAATTTATTTTCTTGATCTGTTTTGACAAGGCCTCACAGTGCATGCTTCTGCTGA
Source organism: Arvicola amphibius (assembly GCF_903992535.2). Taxonomy (NCBI): domain Eukaryota; kingdom Metazoa; phylum Chordata; class Mammalia; order Rodentia; family Cricetidae; genus Arvicola; species Arvicola amphibius. The sequence goes on from NC_052056.1 coordinate 40,195,065, forward strand.
CCTGGAGTTTGCTCCGTAGACCAGATGCCTCAAACGCACAGAGATCCACCTGCTTCTCAAGTGCTGGGACTAAAGGTGTGCACTGCCATGCCTGGACACTTTAAATTCTTGTTTGGCCAGTCTTAGTGGTAGGCCACGTCAGTTGCTCTGTTGCTGCACAGAGCACCTACATATGAGAGAAGAGGTTTACTTCAGTTTATGGTTCTGGAGGGCTGAGGAACACAACTCTGGATTTCAGGGTTATTGAGAGTGGAATATTTCATCTCTGGCTATAGCCAAGGATGTGCCCACTTTCTCAGCACATACCTTTCGGGTTTTTTTTCCTTGCATATGCACTGCAGGTCTGTTATTTGGTTTACTTAATACTTAGGATTTTTTTTCCCCTTAATAACTGACCCATCCTTTACGGGTATAAAATGAATGACCTTCTTTATTCTATTAATAGTCTTTGCTTTGAGGTATTTTTTTTTGCTTGAATATTGAAACAAAACAAAACTGGCCTCTCATTTTCTTTGTTCCTTTCTTTACCCTCTCTCTCTCTCTCTCTCTCTCTCTCTCTCGTCTCTCTCTCTCTCTCTCTCTCTTCACCTCCCTGTCATCTCCTCTGACGATTGAACCCAGGGACTTGTGCATGCTAAGCACATACTCTACTTTTGAACTATAGTCCTTGTTTCATTTTACAAACTTTAATTACCTTTTTATTTATTTGTATGTGGGTGGTGGTCAGGGGAGGGGCATAGAATGTATGTAGAGGCCAGAGGGCAATTGGCAGAAGTCAACTCTTTTCTTCATCCTTGTGGGCTCCAGGAGTTGAACTCAGACTTTCAGGCTTGATGGCGAACACTTTTATTTGCTGTGACACCTTCCTGCTCCTTTGTGCTTCTTTTGATTTATATTAGTGGTTTATCTTTTCCCAGTTTTAAAAAAAACAATTTGTTGCTATTACCAACTTTATAGTTACATTTAAGTGTGCAAGAGACACTCTTGGCTGGTTACACGGGCCCTGAAATCTGACTTAGGTCATCAGAGGTGTGCACCAAGCACTTAGCCACGAGGTAACTCTCCAGCCCATAGAAAACCTTGCGATTATTCTTCATCTCCTTTATTGCCATACCAGCTACATCTATTTTTGAGGCAGACAAGCACAAAAACCAGCTCAGTAACGTGGGACTCTATTTAGGTTAAGTTATGCATCTCCTAATAATGCAACTGACAGCCATTTCCTTTACCTGTGAGTTATGCATACGCAGCAGTCCTCTGAATAATGGACCCAGCAATCCTGGACCCCACCTGCAGGGAGCACACATACATTCCCTCTCTGACCTGCGGGGTAAATTTCTCTTCCCCTAGCAACAGTTTTTTTTTGGTTCAATTTCTTTGAGAATTCTTGTAACAGTATACTTTGGTTATATTATTACCTACTTTTCCCCCTGGTTCCCTTTCCTCCTCCGTATTCCCCTACTTGCTCTCACCTTTATTGTCCTCCCCCCCCCCCGTTTCTCTTTTTCTTGATTTCAGGGTCTATATAGCCCCAGCTGGCTTGAACCACTTCTGTAGGACCAGGCTGACCCGAAATCACAGATATTCTGCCGCCTTGGTATCTGTAATTGCTGGGATGAAGGGTATGCAAACCATCCCCAGATAGATGCTCCTCTCTCTCTCTCTCTCTCTCCTCTCCTCTCTCTCCTCTCTCTCCTCTTCTCTCTCTCTCTCTCTCTCTCATAACCCAAGTAGAATTTGTACAGACCATACACTCCAGGGGCTATCCATGGGAGCATGGTCAACTGTGTACGGGGTCACACTCTTCAGTAAAACTGTCTCTCTGTCCCCTAGAAGCCATAGAGTGCTAAAAGTTCCTTGGTTAGTGGTGGGAGCTCACAGACAAGCCAGTCCCCATTATAATGTCGACTGTCTTGATCTTATGTCCAGAAGATGTTGTTTTGTTCTTGTACTCCCACCAAACTTCTTCTTTTTCTTTTCTTTCTTTCTTTTTTTTGTTTTTGTTTGGTTTTTCGAGACAGGGTTTCTGTGGCTTTGGAGCCTGTCCTGGAACTAACTCTTGTAGACCAGGCTGGTCTCGAACTCACAGAGATCCGCCTGCCTCTGCCTCCTGAGTGCTGGGATTAAAGGCGTGCGCCACCCCCGGCTTCTTTTTTGTTTTTGTTTTTGTTTCTTGAGACAAGGTTTCTCTGTAGCTTTGGAGCCTGTCCTGGATACTAGCTCTTGTAGACAACCAGGCTAGCCTTGAACTCGAACTCACAGAGATCCACCTGCCTCTGCCTCCTAATGCTGGGATTAAAGGCGTATGCTACCACAGCCCAGTTCAAATGCCTGCCTCTTTCAGTCTTCAGCTTCCCTCTTCAGTGATGGTCTTGAGCCTTGGGGGTGAATTCATGACACAGGGTCCCATTATTCTCTGCACTTGGATGGTGAAATTCATATATTTCCAATGTGTCTGGTACAAGGAATGTAAGGGCCTGTCTTGAATTGGTTTTGGGTTCACTCACAATTAAACAAAGCTGTATCCTCCAGTGAACCTTTAAGGAGTGAACCATCTTATGCGTACTTGAGCAGGCTTGCGATTAAAATCAGATGCCTTATGGGAAGGGGCACATACCCCAGAAAATAACATCAGGCAATCTCTCAATTAGTAGACATAACCACTCTCACTATGTCCTTAGTAACTAAAGTTACCCTTTTTACTAAATTTCAGAAAGGGAAGCCCACAGTAACAGGGGCCCTTCAGTGTCTTGATTCTCGTGGCCACTGCTTGCTTGCGGTGTCTTCTGATCTTTTCTATTATTTTGCTTTAATTAAGGGTTCTTTGCTACTTTGCAAATCTGTGTGGGCTTTCATTTCAACTCTTGGAATAAGAGGCCAAGCACTTGGAAACCCCTGATCCTGATCCAACCACTGCTGGCCATTTGTCCCTTTAGTGGCTGCCCAAAAGCTTATATTATTATCTATCATATTCTATCTGAAAATAATATACACATATAGGGTAGGGATTTGTTATATATCATGTAGCATGAGATCCTTACAATAGGGGCTGAAAGATGGTTTACCTGATAAAAACTTTGGATGCTCTTGCAGAAGACTTGGGTTCAGTTCCCAGCACTCATGAGATGGCTCACAACCATCTGTAAGTTTATTTCCAAATTGGATGCCTGAACTCTGCAGGCACCAGGAATGCGTTGTGGGCACAGGCAGACAAGACTTTTGTACACATAAATAAATTTAAAAAGAATCTTATCTCTGTGAGTTCGAGGCCAGCCTGGTCTACAAGAGCTAGGTCCAGGACAGTGCTCCTAAAAAAAGCTGCAGAGAAACCTGTCTTGAAAAACCAAAAAAAAAAAAAAAAAAAAAAAAAAGAATCTTATGAGAGTATCCCCCTTCCTCCCCTCTGACCTCCTGTTGTCACTAGTCTGCCCTTTCATTTCTATAGGTCCAGTTAGAGACTTAAAAAAAAAAAAACCTCCCTCCCATCCGGGCGATGTGGCATATGCCTTTAATCCCAGCGCACTCAGGAGGCAGAGGCAGGTGGATCTTTGTGATTTCAAGGCCAGCCTGGTCTACAAAGTGAGTTCCAGGACAACCAGTGATGGAGGAGGTCATCTGTCTATGTGTTACTTTCATTGGTTAATAAAGAAACTGCCTTGGCCCTTTAAACAGGACAGAAAATTAGGTAGGCAGAATAGACAGAACAGAATTGTGGGAGAAAGAAAGCAGAGTCAGGCAGATGTCTCAGGCAGTCGCCAATGCCTCTCCTCTCTGAGATGGACGCAGTCCAAGATCCTTCCTGGTAAGCTACCACCTTGTGGGTGATACACAGATTACTAAATATGGTTTAAAGCAAGATATGAGAATTAGCCAATAAGAGGCTTAAACTAATGGGCCAGGCAATTTTTAATGATACAGTTTTCCGTGTAATTAATTTTGGGTATAAGAGGTAGCCATGTGGGATCTGGGTGGTGGGACCGCCAGCCCGCCACTCCTTCTACAAGCCAGAGCTATAAAGAGAAACTCTGTCTGGAAAATAAAACCAAACTAAATCAAACCAAAATGAAACAAACAAACAAACAAACAAAAAACAAAACTCCCTCCATCCTTTTAGATAGGGACTTATCCAGCCAGGGTGACCTCGAATTTCCCATGTAGTTTTGGATCATCTTGAACTCCAGATCTGCCTGTTTTACCTAATGTAACACCATACATGGCTTGTTGTTTCCTGAGATACAGTCTCTGAAGACAAGGCTTGCTTCAAACTCACATCCATCTTGCACTCCCAGTGTTGGGAATACAGACAAGAGCCGCTACAACCGGCTCAACTTGTTGAATGTGTAGAATGTGTGCAGAGCTGTCTTCCCGTCCATCTTGGCTAACTCTAGTATTAATTCCAGTTCTACATTCACCTTAAGCTGATTGTCCTGGACAGTGGTTGTCTCCTGCCTCTTTGCACACCTGATGTCAGGCATTATGATTTTTTTCCTGTTGGATGTTGAGTATTTTTACATTTCTATAAACATTCTTGGTGACGATTTACTCCTTTGGGGTCTTGTTGGGGGTCTGGAACAGTGCTCAGAGTACGCTAATTTTCCACCAAGGCAGGCAAGACTTCTTTGGGTGTTCTGCCCAGTGTCTTTTGGATGATATATTTTCTACTCTGGCAATGGAAATGAACACTATTTCCAGCCCAACACAAAGGATCAGAATTGTTTCTCTAGTTCTTAGGGTCTCTTGTCTCCCCTCCCCCCCATTCTTACTTCTCCTTCCCAAAGCGACATTCTGTCACAGTAAAAATCCCACGCTGGGTACCAGTCTCTGTCTTAGGCTGCTTCCCATTGCTGTGACAAACACTGCCCAAAAGCAGCTTGTGGAGGGAAGGGTTTGTTTTAGCCTACAGTTGTTATCCATTGCGAAGGGACGTCAAGGCAGGAACCCAAGGCAGGGGCTGAAGCTCAGGCCATGGAGGAGCCCTGTTTACTGGCCTTTTCCTTCCTCATGCCTCATTTGCCTGCTTCCTTAGAAAACATAGGAGCACCTGCCTACGGTTGGCACCCCCCTCAGTGAGCTGGGCCCTCCCACATTCGTCATTAATAAACGCACCACAGGCTAATCTGATACTGGCATTTTCCCAGCTGAAGTTTTCTTTCTTCTCAAAGCTCTAGCCTTTGTCACGGTAGCGACAATCTAAGCAAGACCCTGCACTCCTTGGGTGTGATAAAAGCCGGAGTCAGGGATCTCTAGCTGTTCAAAGTGTGTTCAATTCAGTTTGTTAAAAGCTTTTTTTCTGACAGCAGTTCAGGGGGGCTCATTCTATGGGGTAGTGCCTTTGCTGTCATTGACATGTAGCCCCTTTGCTTGGGGATTGTTCCAGTCTGTTCTCTGTTGTTCTGATAAACACCATGACCAAAAGTCACCAGGGGAAGAAGGGCTTTGAGTCCCCTTACGTGCTAGTCCATCACTGAGAGAAGCCAAGGTAGAGACTGTGGAGGAGCTCTGTTTGCTGCCTTGCTCACTTTACCCTCTTATATAACTCAGGCCCCCCTGCCAGGGGTCACATCACTTCTCGTGTGATGGCCTTCACACACTACCTGGTCCTTGGGAACACGAATCTACAGACCCACCCACAGGCTGCTCACCGGAGACAAGTCCTCGCTGAAGCTCCTTCTCCCCAGATGGCTCCAGTTGACATCAAGCTGATAAAAACTAACCGGTATGATAGTTTTTAAAAGGATGTTGAACTCAAGGCGTGCCCGTGTGAAGGGGATGACCGTGATGATGGTTCTGTACAGTTTGCTGGTGGTTTGTCTCAAGTAGCCCAGGCCTTGAGTCCTGTCCTCAGCACTACACAACAGTAAATATAGAAATAAATGAAAAATTAAAAGTGGTAACTTGTATCCATAGGACCAAATCAAAACCGGTCCTCTACGGGGAGGTCCCATTACTTCTGCCAGAGCACCGTCCTCCTGGGACCTCTCCAGTGCTCTTCAGGAGGCTTCTGCCCGATGCAGGAGGCTCAGTCTCCAGGCTCTATATTTCCCTCCCCATCACAGTGATGACTAGGACCCGTAGCATCAGAAAGGCCTTAGACCTGTTTAAAGCTCAGTGCCTCAGTGCTCTTTCCTAGTCTGCTCCTTGGGAGCAGAGAGGTTCTCAGCCTTCCTAATACTGGGACCCTTTCGTGCAGTTCCTCCTGTGGTGGTGACCTCCAACCATAAAATTACGTTGCTGCCACTTCATAACTGTAATATTGCTACTATTATCCATCCGAACGCAATCATTTGGTGTGCAACCTCTGTGAAAGGGTCGCGACCCACAGGTTGAGAATCGCTGCTTTAGCGTGCGCTAGATAGGTAACGTTTATATAAAATTTCCGAGAGAGCTGGTAGCATGTATTCTGTTGTCCTTTGTGCCTATGCAGAGCCCACCATTATTTTTCAATCTTCTTTTTGGCATAAACATTATTCTGTTTTCAATTTGGAGCAATGCATGACTGAGAAGGCTGCAACCTGTCGAACTTTTAGAGTTGCTCAAGTGTACGTCCAACCCTTGGCCCAGATTAGTTATGAATTCAGACCAATGCAAAATGCAAAATTGTAAAATTACTTAAAACATTATTAAGGGCGAAGGCTTTGCTTTTGTTTTTATTTTGGTACGCGATTTCTGGGTTCTCAAACGTGAACTTTGTAGATGACAATGTCGCCTGGTAATGTCACGCAAAATAACCAGGTAACTGCGGAGCTCTGGATTCTAGGATGTGGCCTAAGGCCAAGCTTCACTCAGTGTTGCCCAGAGAAGCGAAAGGGTTGCACATTCCTGCGAGTCCAAAGCGTCCTTTTCCTGTTCTGTAAAGCAGAGGGTTTCGATCTCTTTCCCAGGTTCCGGTGACGTCCCCGGGGATGGAATGTGAGAAGCGCCAGGGGCCTAGCTCACAAGCCGCAGAAAGGTCTGTGATCCCCCAAAGGCTGAGTTGTGCATCCCTTCTTTTTCTCAAGCCCCTGTAGCGCGTTGTGGGGCTGGCCCGGCCGGCCGGTGGCGCCAAGCCCCTGGAGAACCGGGCAGACCCGCCTCCCGATGGCATTGTGTGCGAGGCGGAGCCGGGGCTGTAGGGCGCGCCTCCTGGCGGCGCAATCCACGAGGGACATCCCCGGGGCTGCTCCTCACCACCTCCCCTCGCCGGCGGCCTCACGGTGGCCGCGTCCGGGGGAGTAAGCCGGGCCGGAGCTCCGCGGCTGCGCGCTCCGAGCGGTCATAGCTCGGAGCTGGCCTGGTGGGTCGACGGGATGGGGCCGGGCGGGTGCGGAGTCTGCGCGATCAGGCCTCCGTGCGGCTGTCCCACGTCCCGCAGGACGTGTGGCCGGCGGGCTGGGGGCCTGCAGAGGCCCACCCCGGCGGGGCTCCGGCTCGGGCTCCGGTGCCAGCGTCCCAGCGCCCAGGGAGTTGGGGGCGGGGGATGATGTTGCGCGCAGCCGGGAGATGCGGGGCGCATCCGAAGCGTCCCCCGTCCTGGTGCTGGCGTCTCCAGGCTCCTCCACCTGGAAAAGGCCCATCCTGATGGGTCCGGGCTAGACAGGTTTCACCTGGGGAGATGGACACAGCTGAGCTGTACTTCCGCGCCCGTGAGGGCCGGGCGAATGCTGAGTGACCTCAGCAGGAGGTTGTCATTGGGGATTTGAAGGTCTTCAGACACACCTGCCGCCGGTCGGGCACCTGATTCCCCTAGGGTCTGTGGATCCGTATCTCTTGATGTTCTGGGCTTTTCTTAGATAAGGATGATTAACTGTTGGTATGGGGTTCAGGTTTTGAAGGGTGAGGGTGATAAGTACCCAGCAAAGGCCTTTGGGGGCGAGAATTAGGACTCAGAGGGCGCCTGTGGTTGCAAGGTGTAGGGAGGTGGACAGTCATCATGAGCACGGGAAGCTGCCCTGGCTCTGGCTGTCTCCCCACTGGTTTGGTGATGAAAGAGCAGAAAGAAGGTAATTTGAGAGTTAGAAAAGGCCTCTCTCTGTCTCATTTTAAAAACAATTAGCTGGTGTGTGTGTGTGTGTGTGTGTGTGTGTGTGTGTGTGTGTGTAAAGAATCTTCCTAGGATTTAAGAAACTCAAGGAATCTCAGATATGGTTCAGGTTGAGCAAGTGAAATTCAAGATAGGGTGTGGAAGGCTGCCCCAGCACCCTGCTGGAGAGTGCCAGCAGGGAACGACACAATGTTTGTTGGTTTGTTTTTTCTCTTCTTCTTCTTCTTCTTCTTCTTCTTCTTCTTCTTCTTCTTCTTCTTCTTCTTCTTCTTCTTCTTCTTCTTCTTCTTCTTCTTCTCTTTTTCTTCTTCTTCTTCTTCTTCTTCTTCTTCTTCTTCTTCTTCTTTTCTTCTTCTTCTCTCTTCTCTTCTTTTCTTCTTCTTCTTCTTCTTCTCCTTCTCCTTCCTCCTCCTCCCCTCCTCCTCCTCCTCCTCCTCTCCTCCTCCTCCTCCTCCTCTCCTCCTCCCTCCTCCTCCTCCTCCTCCTCCCCTCCTCCTCCTCCTTCTTCTTTTTAAGTTAATTTTAAAGAACGGTTTGGGCTTTGTGAACACGGAAAACTCCATAAGATAGTACAAGCGTTTGTGTATCTGACTATATTTGAAAGAAATCCACAGTTTTGAGAGCTAAAACCATCTCAAAAAGAATGGCTGGCCATGCTGAACGGCTTGAGGAAGAATAGGCAGGGAGGGCCATAACAGTGACTCTGTTAATTACGTTTTATGTGCCACTTGAGGTAAGTCCTTAGTACCTTCTCTAAGCTGGGCTAGTAATGGTGTGTGCTTGATCTGGAGTGAGTGCAAACGCCTTCCTTGAAGCCCTTTTCTCCACAGTGGGGACATCTAAAGCAAGTTAGTCTTGGCCTGGAACTAGCGAATACAGTCCAAATTGGCCTGGGACTTGGGGGGCAATCCTCCTGCTCCAGTTTTCTCAGGATTATATTATAGCCATGGACCAGAACAGAACAACTAACAGAACAATTAATCCATGAACCACAGGTGACTCCTGGTTATTCTGGCCTTTTTTTTTTCTTTTAATCATCAGTGAACAATGGTATGTGTCAGAATTACCCAAGTTCCTGTTTAAAATATAAATTTCTTGGCTCCACCCCAGACTAGTAAAACAAAACCTTTGGGTGTGGACCCAGAAATAGGTATTTTAAGAAGAGCACACAGGGTTATGGTGCTCTGGCTAGTCCTGAAGTTCACTGACTCTGTGTGTGTGTGTGTGTGTGTGTGTGTGTGTGTGTGTGTGTGTAGATGAGGGTTTGGAGGGCTATTTAGAATAGGTCCTCTTAAAATTTACGCAATCAAGTTGCCGCCAACTTTATGTAACTGAATGTTACTGTTCCTTATCTATAATAATGTCATTTAAACTTTTGGACTATTTTAATGGATAATTAGTTATTTTTACCATAAAGCAGAAGCATGTTTTGGTAATGAGCCACTCCCCAACCCTGGATTAGAAACATAACTTTCTCCTGACCTGTAATGACAGCAGTAGGTGCACCTATTTTAAACTTTTGTTCTTTTGTTATACATAACATCCCCACCAAAGTTTTCCTTCTCCCCACTCTTCCCAGTCCCTCCCCCACCCCCCCCTGCAACTCTTCCTGTTTCTTTCTCTTAAACAACAAACAAACAGGCCTCCCAAGGATATCCATCCAGTTTCGCCTAACAAGTTACAATAAGACTGGGCACAAACCCTCATATCACAGCTGGACAAGGCAACCTAGTAGGAGGAAAAGGGTCCCAAGTGCAGGCACAAGAGTCAGAGACACGCCCCCAGCCCCTCTCCCACTGTGGGAGTCCCAATATCACCAAGCTACACAACCATAAGGTATATGCAGAGGTCTTCGTTCAGAACCATACAGGGTTCATGTTTGTCACTTTGGACACTGAGAGTCCTGCTTAGTTGATTTCTGTGGCCCGTTTTCTACGACCAGAAGGTGGACTCTACTGACCCTCACTACAGAGTTCTCAGAGAGCTGAACATGACATAGAAACACGCCATGAGCTTCTCCTGAAAACTCCCGCCAAAAATTCTTGTGACTTCTGCAAACATACAATACACGAAACAACCTTAGTCATTTGTTCGGCTTACTTCATGTTTCCTGGCAACTGTTATAAAATGTATAAAATGGGTGTTACAGAGCCACAGGCATGCCCTTGAAGGGGTAGTATATCCTTGTCCCTTCCTGCTCCTCTACCTTCTGTCTCCAGGGTAAGAACCTTTGCTTCCTACGGGCCTCCTACCATGATGTGTTGCCTCACCACAGCCCGTAAACAATGAGGCCGGCTGACCATGGGCTGAAACACATCAAACTGTGAGTCAAAATAGTTATTTTCGAAGCTGGTTTTCTCGAGAATGTGCACTATTGGACAGAAAAGCTAAGAGGCGCTCACACAATACACTGAAGGGGTGGGCTGAGTGGCAGCCTCTCCCTTCTGAATAGAGGGGAGGAAGTCGTAGGCACAATCCAGAGCTGTTTTAGAAAGGTAAATTGAAGGGCGAGCCTTTTCTACTGTCAGACTTCCCCTAAGATGTTTTGTATGTGTCTAATCCTTCCCTTTCCTGTTAGTCTTTATTTTCTATGCTCACTCACTCTCTCTCTTCTCTCCCTCTCTCCCTCCTTCCCTCCTTTTCCTCCCTCCTTCCTTCCTCCCTCCTTCCTCCCTCCCTCCCTCCCTTCCCTCCCTCCCTCCCTCCCTCCCTCCCTCCCTCTCCCTGTCTGTCGTCTCTCTGTCTCTCTCTGGTTTTTCAAGACAGGGTTTCTCTGTATAGCCTGGCTGTCTTGGAAATCACTCTGTAGACCAGGCTGGACTCAAACTTAGAGTTCTGCCTGCCTCTGCCTCCTGATTAAAGGTGTACGCCACCACCACCCAGCTTCTTTCTCTCTTTTTAAATATGACATCTCTTTCTTCAATAGGCGTGGTTTATGTTATATCCATATTCATATAGCATATTTAGAAAGTTATGTGTTAGGCTGATTTGAGACATCAGGAATACACAGAGTTGGGAATCTTTTTGAGAATTCAGTTAATTGGGGCTCTACTCAGGTTCTGACTTCATGATTTTTTTAACATTTTATAATAATTTAATTTTAGATTGCTTAAAAATTTTGAAAATGATAAAGTTCATCTAGCTTCTTCTAATAGAGTAACCCCTTTACACAGCCACAAAACCTCTTATCAGTACTATCTAGATTTCATTTCTAAGTCCTGTTGATGGCCTTTATTTATCAATACAATTGACAGGTGTGCAGGGTCGGCAGCTCTCACCTGGTAATGTTAGTTCCTCTGTACAGTTCCTGCTTGTGGATTGCTCTTGGCGGAGAGCCTTTCCAGCTAAGCAGAGCACAAAACCATTCATCCTCAAATTTCCATCCATTAACTGGTGAAACTGGACAGAAGCAATGATGCCTGTAGTATTTGCTTAGTGGTGGCTTTTTTCCTGGGTCCTAAATTGGAAATTTCCTATGAGAAAGAGCTACCTTTGTCTCCAATCCCCCCCTTTTTAAAATTTGGTCACTTATATCAGTATATATACACAAGGAAATTAATTTTATTCTGTATGCTATAGAACAGGGCCAGAGTAAAAATAATATTAAATGATTCCAGTTTGGGAGTTGAAGTGACTTAAATTTTTTTTTATTTTTTATTAAAAATTTCTGCCTCCTCCTTGCCTCCATTTACCTTCCCCTCCCCCCTCCACTCCCCCTCCCTCTCCTGTCCCAAGAGCAGTCAGGGTTCCCTGCCCTGTGGGAAGTCCCAAGTTCACGTCCACCTCTATCCAGGTCTAGGAAGGTGAGCATCCAAACAGGCTAAGCCACCCCCCCCCCCCCCAAGCCAGTATGCGTAGTAGGATAGTCGGATCAAAATCCCAGTGCCATTGTCCTTGTTACTCGGCAGCTCCTCATTGTCATGCACCATGTTCAGGGAGTCCGGTTTTATCCCGTGCTTTTACAAGTTCCCAGTCCAGCTTGCCTTGGCTGATGCTCCGATTAGATCAGCCCCACCATCTACAGTAGGTGGGTGCAGCCCCTCGCAGTCCCCTGACTTCGCTTCCTTATGTTCTCCCTCCTTCTGCCTCCCTCATTTGACCTTGGGAGCTCAGTGACTTAAATTTTTAATGCTTGTTTGTTATTTATTTAGTGTGTGTGGCACCTGTGCACATGTGTGCAGGTCAGAGGACAACTTGTGGGAGTGGGTTCTGTCCTCCATGCCAAATTGAAGTTGGCAACCTGGTAACAGGTTCCCTTGCCTGACAAGCTATCTTGCTGACTCCTACGTGGTAATGGTTGTTGTCATTTCTGTCCCATTCTTACTTCAAAGGTGTCACAGGCATCAGGACAGTGGTCACCCAGAAGCTCCCTAGGAGTTTGTGCTCGAGCCCTAAGGAAAGTGGGAGAGTTTGTATAGTAGTCAGTTCCTGGGAGCTATGATGGAACACCAGCCACCCAGCTTTTCCACTGTGCAGCCCCAGAGAGTCTGAAGCAGCAAAAGCAAAGTGTCTGGGGCATGTGCCCACTCACACACCCTGTCTGAGAGATATTGATATGTTGACTGTACTGTTCACCAGCTGCTGAATGCCACCCACATCCTTTCTGTCTGGTGTATCAGCATTTAGTGCATAAATGTGGTTCCCACCATATCTGCATTGGAGGCACGGAGATGGTATAACTGCTAAGAGCTCTCCCAAGAATGGATGTTTATATCATGTGCTATTGGTTTATAGCTTATCTTCCTTATTAGATTATTATTATTATATTATTTGGTTTTTCGAGACAGGGTTTCTCTGTAGCTTTGGAGCCTGTCCTGAAGCTAGCTCTTGTAGACCAGGCTGACCCTCAAACTCACAGAGATCCACCTACCTCTGCCTCCTGAGTGCTGGGATTAAAGGCGTTGCGCCACCACCGCCCGGGACACAGATTATTTTATTATTATGGAAAGTTTAAAAAACACAGGAGTAGAACACCACCGCGAAGCCCTTAGGTTAATATCGCTTACCTATCTCAATGTTTTACCAATCTTTTTCATTGTATGGACTCTTCTTTGGAGTGGCAAGCCGTACTTGAAAAACAAATTGCAGACATTTAAGGTTTGGGAAAAGGCTGAACTAAAGAATGCTTCCCTTTCTGGCCTGCGCGGTCTAAGCCTGGGCTTTTAAAGTGCCAGGCTCTCAGAGCCCAGTTGTTACCTTGAGGGAAGAGAAAATAAAATTCTAGGGTTAGATTTCTAGAAAGGAAAGGTGGGCGGAGGACTGCCCTAAAATAATGCCCTCGATGTTTGTCTGAATTGGCTTTTCTGCAGATTCCCCGTCATTTTCCATATAAATATCTTGATTAAATACAAGAATGGCTCCAGGAAGAGGAGGGTCTCAGAGTTAAAGAATAATACAAAGAAGTCTGATAGTGCCTTTCTGAGCACCACCCGGGAGTTACCGCCCCAGGGGTATTTTCTTTCGAAATGTATCATGTTTCTAATCATAAAAGTATTATATACTCATGGGAAGAAAAGTGGAATTATTAACCGAAAGAGTCTGTATTTTAGCAGGGGTATGATTTGGTTATCTCGGTTAATCTTCTGATACCACATGAATCATGGGATAAGAGAACAAATACTTGTAGCTCTGGAAATATGGCAGGTGTTTTGGCGTGTCTTCTCATTAAAATTCTTACGATGTCATTATGAAGTGAGCATGTTCCGTCCTCCCACGTTTTTCCATGAGCTGGGGAAATGTGGAGAGCGCTTGTCACTAAGCCTCTGGTCACTTAGCTGAGGATGGGGTTGGAATCTCTCTTGAACCCGGAGAGGTGTTCTAATGCTTTCACCTCTCTTTTTTTTCACCACAGAAGCGAGGACTTTTGCCTTTGAACTTCTTCTGTATCTTCAGTTTTTATGGAGGACACAGCTTATGAGGGGTAAGTAGTGACTGTTTTTAGCTGGGGCCAGGTTAGCATCAATTAAATGAAGGGATGGAGGTCTAATTGCTAAGTAAGCGTTAGTCACACTCTCGGCTTTGAGGATGGGTGTCTTGCCTTTTGAACAACTTTTTTTATACTGCAGTTTGGGAATTGTTGGTTTATCGTTATCATAGCTCCTCAGTTCTCAGGGAGAGCTCTTAAAACTTCAAGGCTAGTGAGAAGGCTCAGGATCAAGACGACTGTTCCTCCAGGGGACGCGCATTTAGTTCCTAGCACCCACCACTGGGCAGCTCACAGCTGCCTGGAACCCCCGCTGCAGGGGACAGGACCTCCTTTTTCTGGCCTCTGCTGGCATCTGCACTCACACGTGCATACCGTATGCAGACAGATGCATAATCACACATACAGTCTTAGAAAAGTATTTAGAGCAATTTTAGGTTCACAGAAATTGAACTGAAGGCATGAAGTTTTTTGAACTTCTCCCCCCACCCCTGTAGGTATTTGTTTGTTTGTTTATTAGTTTTTTTCAAGTCAGGGTTTCTCTGTGTAGCCCCTGGCTGTCTGGGAATTTGCTCTCCAGACAGAATGGCCTGGAACTTCAGAGATCTGCCTGCCTCTGCCTCTCAAGTGCTTGAATGATTAAATGCAGTGCCACCACCACCCAGCCCAGGTTTGAAAATTTAAGTCAAGCCTCCCCACACCCTGTAAATGAGAGCCCCACACGTGTAGTTTTTTTTAAAAAGAAATCCTTCCTGCTTTCTTTTCTTTCTTTTTTTTCCATCCCGCTGCTTACGCTTGCAGTCATTTTGTGACCATAGGCTCCTTGAATTCCATGGGCGTTCTCCAGGCAGTGTCCCCATAAATAGCTTTTAGAAGAGCAGTGTTTCAGAGGCGCAGATTTACAATAGGTTTTTTATGAAGCATGATCACTAGTTCCCCACATTGAAGTTTCCCCGAAATGGAAGTTCACAAGTCCACGACCGAGGTTGTCTCGCTGGCCCAGAGTCCTGATGACTTCCTGCCAGCTGAAGGGAAGAGAGCAGGCCTCCAGGCAGGCATTTGAACTCGTCCCAGGAGAGGGACAGGAAGATGGAGTGAGAGGACCACAGAGGCACCTGCACGTTTCTTGTTGAGTGTGTTGGGCCTATCCAGGCATGAAGGGAAGAACAAGGTCTGCCTGAGGGTTGTGACTTGCTGAGCACAGGGGACTCACACCCATGCTCTGCCCTCTAACCAGGCCAGCTGTCCTTCGTGAGCGGCGTTAGTGGGTCAAGGTGCTTATGGCTAGCCTGATGCCTCAATCTACCCCGGGGCAGTCTTAACCATGGCAAACCACATGAGATGAGAGAAGACCAGATCCACAAGCTGTCCTCTAACCTCTGTGCCTGTCCCCACCCCATACCGAAGTGTAATTTTACAAACAAGTAGACTAAAGTTCTTATCTCACAGGAAGTTGTTTGTCTATTGTCCCCATTTTCCGTGTTGCGTTGACGCCTTATTTCTCAATGTGAGGGTGCCTGAAGGTGGGGCACAAGTATCCCACCCCCTTTGGGACATCTAGGTTAAGGTGAGGTCGTTGAAGGTTCAGCCTCTATGTTGGAGTTAACAGTCATATAAAAAGAGCAAGAGATATGAAATTTGGATTTTAATATATATATATATATATCTTTTTCTCTCTCTGTGTGTGTGTGGGGGGTGGGTAGGTGGGTGTGGGTGTGGGGGGGTGGGTTGTCTGTGTTTATACACATGTACCAAGGAAAAGCCATTGGGGATATAACCAGTACGAGGGCTCTAATGAGAGACTGACCATACTGGACCCCAGTCTGAGATTTCCAGAAAGATCCAGAAGTGGCAGAGCTCAAGTCCCCACTCTTTTATTGTAACAGCCAAGCAGGGTGAGACCAAGGGGCTGCAGTCTGTGCATCTGCCTAAGAACCAGCCTGCACAGAGCCCCAGGTCACCTCACAGACAGGTCCTTCTGTAGTGTCCACAGGGAGCTGTAGTTTGCCCGTAAGGAGAGGCTGCAGTCAGCCCTGATGAGGATCTCAGAGTGGGTGGGTACATGCTTACATGTGTATGCATTTCCTCTTTCTTTATTATCACTTAAGATTAACCAGGAACCTTTTCCTTGTTGGTCCTTACTTAGAACTGTCCGTTTGGCTATGGAAATTATCCAAAGTCTGGCTTGAGGCATAATGTGACTTGGATGGCACAGAGAGGAACGTGGGGGGTGGGTGCTGTAAACTGTGCCCCACAAGTCCTCAGCAAGTATCCTTACCATCTAGCGAATTTACCAGTATGGTGGTGGATCCTACGTACCCCGAAGAGCTGGATTTTTGTTAGTAACTAAGAGCGTAGCTCATCTTAGAGGTGAATTATGTCATCCCACCTCATGGTATTGAAGTATGAAATCAGGGACAACTTATCACCTATGGAAAACACCATTTGGTACAGCGGTGGTCCAGGGCTGTCAGTACATCTGCTCACTGGCCATCCCTGGCCTTCTTTGTCATGTAGCAGGGAGAGTAATGGTCACTATCTGGTGGCCACTTTGAGTATGCTAGTCCCAGCCCTGCAGGAAGGTAGATGTTATCTAAGGTTAGGTATCATTTTACCCCCACTTTCCAGATAAGGAAGTAAGGCTCATTGAAGTGGCTTGGAGCATAGATCTCATGGCTGATAGGTGGTAGACTGTTTTCTGTCTGAAACCCGACGTCCCCGATCTTCACTGTTTTTTCTCCATAGATTGTTGACATCTTCTGTTTGGGTCCCCCTTGTGTTTTCTTGTCCCATCCTACCTCTTTTCGGGACTTCTGTCCTGGGCTACGCATCTCGCTGAGACTGCAACTCAACTGGGATTGGGTTTCTAATGTGTGTTGAGGTCTGTCATTTTAGGACTGGATTTCCACCCCAAACAACACATCCTTTGTGATTGCCTTTCAGTGGTCTCTGAACTAGAACCACTGGGCCATGGCAGACATCAACTCCTAGGTTGTCATCACGTTCTCAGCCGGACCGGAAAAGTATAATTTGGAACTTCTTCACTCCAGCTGAAGCAGAGATACGCATTACCCACAAAATAAGAGCCATGGGCTGCAACCCGCCGTGCCTCCTCCCCTACAGACTACGCCTGTTGTTGTTCTTTACCCTGTGCCTGACTGTGGTTGGATGGGCCACCAGCAGCTACTTCGTGGGTCCCATTCAAGTGATCCCCAAGGCAAAGGACTTCATGGCTGGTTTCCACAAGGTCATTCCTTTGGGGAAGGAAGAAAAACTCTGGCCCATGATGTCATGGAAAAAGCAGAACTTGACAACTGTCCCTTCTGTGTCTCCAAACCTTAGTAAGTATCTGCCCCAGTCCCAGGAAATCTTCTCAGCTCCCCGTGTGCTCCACCTGCTATGTTGGTCACAGTGTGGTTTGTTATCTATTAGGTTTTCTATCTCTGGAGAGGACAGTAAGCAAACAGGCGTGTGTTAACTGGGGTGCCCTGTTCTAGCTGTGTAGTCTAGCTGCTCTCCCACACAGGCATCCATGGCCCCCCTGTGTGGCACAAGAGAGTGGTCTGTAGGGTGGCCTGGGGCTCTGCAAGACCTCTTCTTAGCCTGGTATGGAAAACTGCAATCCCTCTCTCTTAGCATGCCTCAGGCTGTTGAGAGAGGCCACACGTACAACCTGTAAGCAGCTTGTCCACCAGTTTTGTGGGATCTTAAAAGGGGGTGTAATGGAACAGGGAGGTTATCTTAGCTCCTAAGTGGAATTAGGTCTCCTTTCCTTACTTGTGAGAATAGCCTTGACTTCAGGTCAGAAAATGGTGGTTAGTTACTTCATTCTGCTATTTGAAGCCTTGCCAGGATCGATGTACCACAGTCTTGAATTTCACTGGCAGATGCTGTGTTAGCTGGAAATGTCTGCCCTGGTGCTGTTCTGGGAGAGGAGATGTGGAGTATATGTCGTCACCCTGGCTAGGAGTCTGGTGGGCTTCAGCCCCTTCCTAGTGCCTTGCTTGCAGGGAGCTAAGCATGGGGGTGGGGGTATAGGGCAGAAGTAGGAAAAGGACCCTGTGAGGGAATGGAGTCTATAGAATGTTCCTTCTTTGTGGAGGAGGTACTCAGCCCTTTCTGATCTCCAGCAAGCAGTGTGGGGGCTGCATAGTCTGCATGCCTCCTTCAGAATGGATCGCGGAGGCCCAGTTGCTCACCCAGGCACAGGAAGTGCCAACCCTTCATCCGAACCAGCCGTGTGAACCCCTAGAGCCCCATGCCGCGGCCCCTCTTATGACAGTGCCTCGTGTTGATTGCAGGAGGCCAGAGCAAGCTCATTTTTAACCAGACCTCACTTTGGAGGAAGTACAGGCAGAGAACCCCAGCAGTGTCCGGAGGCCGGTGTCATCCCGAGGGATTGTAAGGCCCTGCAGCGGGTGGCCATCCTCATTCCCCACCGGAACAGAGGAGAACACACCTGATAATCTGCTGGAACACCCTGCACCCCTTCCTGCAAAGGCAGCAGCTGGACTATGGCATCTACATCATCCACCAGGTGAGTGCCGGCCTTTGCTGGGCCCTGTCTTCTGCGGAGGCAGCCACATGTCTATCTGCTTTGGGTGAAAGGATCATTCTTGAAAGGAGAGTGCTCTTCCCTCACCTTGAGAGAGCAGAGGAGGAAATTCTGATTCCCAAACGGGGAGCCACTGACCAAGCTCTGTTGAAGTGTTTCTGTCCTAAAATGTACCCTGGGAGGAAACCTGTTTTTGCAAGTTTTTCCCATGTTAGCCAGCACTAGCCCATTCACGCCCCTGAGCTCTCCTGTCTCCTGGTCCTTCTGGGTTTTGCTGTGCCACACCATGTGGGGTTGGGCTTCTGCCTGTTGTTTACGGAGTGTGGCTGTGCAGGAGGAGATCTCATGAGTGATGTCATGGAGTGCCAAGTTGCACAGCCAGCCAGTTCTGTGGCTTTCTAATCACCCCGGCCTTTAAATCCACCACCATTTATCATGCCACAACAGACGAGGTTTACTTTTTTATTTCTTGACTTACTCACTGGCTTCCAGAAGCAGTTACTAGGAACATCATGTAACCTACGTAGGCTGACTCGGAAGAGTTCAACTCTAAGGTCAGTGGTGGGTGACTAAAGATGCCTCTATTGGTATGAAGTTATTCAAGGAAAAATAGAGCTGCATCAGTTTAAACATTGGTTGTCTAATCTTTTGCTATCATCCTGGGCCATTAAAATCATTGCCCCATTAGATCCTTATAAACTCCTGAGAGTATGGACAAAAATCATTAGCTGCTGACTTAATATGGATGTAGCTGATAATACCAATTTGGCTAGAATGACAGCTCATGGATTCTCCTGTGTAGTGTACTGACTTTGAGAGACTTGGTAACCGGGGGCTTATCTAGTACATCTGTGTCTGGTTTTTCAGACTTGAAATAAAACTTTAGAGTTTATTTTTAAGATTTTATTTTTATTTTTATGTATGTGAGTGTTTGCCTACATGCATGCAAGTATATCCTGTGCATGACTGGTTTTCCACCAAGGTCTGAGAGGGTGTTGGAGGGTGTTGGGTCTCTGGAACTGGAATTACAGATGGGCTGTGAGCTGTCAGGTGGTTGTGGAGCCAAACCCCGTATCCTCTGCCAAAGCATCGATTGTAACCATGGAGCCATCTCTGTAGCTCCTGCAGCTCCTTGTTTTTGGTTTTTGTTCTTTGAACAGGGACTTATGTTGTCCAGACTTGCCTGAAAACACAGCCAAGGATGACTGATCTTCAGTTTCTTATCTTCCTGCCTCTGTTCCCAAATACTGGGACGTAGGCAGGCTATCACCACACCTAGTTTCTCTGGTGCTGGAGGATGCACTCAGGGACTTATGGGTGCTGACAAGCATTCTACCAATGAGCTAATCTCCAGCCCACTCTATTTGCTTTGGAACTAATTTTGTTTTTAACGTCAATTGGTCAAAACGATGATTTTATTGAGTCTGAGTTCCTACACAGGATGGGTAGCTACCAAAATATGGCACTATTTTTAGTTTTGTTTTTAAAAGTTACTGTGCGTGTGTGTGCTTGTGTGTGTGTGCTTGTGTGTGTGTGCGTGTGTGTGTGTGCTTGTGTGTGTGCTTGTGTGTGTGTGTGTGTGTGTGCTTGTGTGTGTGCTTGTGTGTGTGTGTGCTTGTGTGTGTGTGTGTGTGCTGTGTGTGTGCTTGTGCATGGCAACACGAGTTATCTTCTTCCACCTCATAGAGTCATGGTCTCTCCTACTGTTCGGCTGTTGGCACTCCAGGGTAGCTTCCCTGAGAGCTTTCAGGCCATTCTGTTCCTTCTGCCTTGTCGCAGGAGCTGGGGTTGTGGGAGTTTGCACCTCATGACTTTTTCTTTTCTTTAGTTGGGTTAGTCATGGCTGGCCACTCCCACAAGATCTGTACCACCTGCACTCCCAGCACATCTTGCAGGCAGGACCCATTGTAGGTTGAAGGTTTTGTGGCTGGGTTGGGTGTCCCAATCCTTCCACTGGAAGCCTTGCCTGGTTACAGAATCATCCGGCTTTTTATGCGAGTTCTGCGGATTGAACTCAGGTTGTTAGGCATATGTGGCCGTCACCCAAGCCTTCCTTTTGTTCCCTGCTCCTCTTCCTGCACCTTCTCCTACCTCCTTGACCCCCCCCCCACCCCAGATTGGCCAGGCTAGACTGATGTGAACTTTGATTCTCTGGCCTCTGCTCTGCCTCTAAGTCCTGAGATCATAAGCCCGTGCCACCACCCTGGTTAGGTCCTATGTCACTTGTATAAAGAGAAACTATTCTCCACTCTGTTACTCTTTAGGAAAGTGTTGTGGTAATATCTAAGAATTGCTTGGACCTGTTATGATTAGCTGTCAAATCAGACTTCATTCTTTACAGAATTCGATTTGGGTTGAACACAGCAATACTGAGAAGTCCTTGGGTCATATTGCATGTCAAGTACTGATGACACTGCCGGGTCGAGTTTCATTAGGTCCCTCTGCAAGGCCATGAGGAATAGCCTCTGCCATTGGTGTTGTGAACGAGAGTTTTTCTTAAGTCATTTCCAAGAAAGTTTTAAGTAGCTTAAAGTAATTAGCAGCAGCCTTCTCTGCTGTTTAGGTCACAGGTTTCATGATCCCTGTTGGCCAACTCTTAGCCTCGTCTCTTGGAAGTTCAATGTCAGTGAGTAAGGTTAGCTGGGGATCAGCTGAGAGCTGACAGAGAAGCCGTGACACTAATTGACATGGCAGGTTCCTTCAAGAGGTTTATAGTTTATAAGGAATTAGTAAAGACTCTTTAGAGATTGCGTTTAGAACACTTGACATGGCTCTCTAGCCTCTTAATACATTTGAGGGCCCAATTAGTTGTTGCTTTATTTTTATTTGTGTTTTTTAAACGACATTAATTTTTGTGCTAAAATGCCACATAAAATGATTAGCTCAGTGTTTTTTTTCGTTTTTTTAAAAACTGTCTTGTTACGGTTAGTGCGCTGCATCTGTAGTGTTAAGTTGCGGGGTGGGTGAATGATGATTCAGTAGTGGAGTGCGCATTGTACTCTGGCAGAGGAACAGTCTGGCTCCCTCGCACTCACTCCCGGCCACTAGCGGCTGCTGCAGTAACTTCGGCTCTAGGGGACCCGATGCCTTTGGACCTTAACAGGCACTTATGTATTCATGTGGCATATTCTCACATGGGTAGACACCACACCACACACAAACACACACACACGTGAAAAATAAAATATTTTTTTCAAACGAAGATTTTTCGATCTGTATGATGGTTCATGCCATTATCTCAGCATTGGGATTCTGAGGCAGGAGGAGGATTGTTCCAGGCCAGTTATCTACAGAAGGAGGAATATTTCAAAAACAAAAACAAGAAAATATACTGCCATGTAACCCTACCTACTTAACTTTTTTAGTCTTTCTAAGCAACTCATTCTCCATTGTCACCTTTGCCAGAGTCAGGGGATGCTTTTAAATTACGAAATATAGCCGGGCGGTGGGTGGCGCAACGCCTCTTAATCCCAGCACTCAGGAGGCAAGAGACAGGCGGATCTCTGAGTTCGAGGCCAGCCTGGTCTAAAAGAGCTAGTTCCAGGACAGGCTCTAGAAACTAACGGAAACCCGTCTCGAAAAACCAAAAAAAAAAAAAAAAAAAATTACGAAATATAAATATGTGTGAAACACAAACCCCAAACTGTTTTCTGTTATCATTGCATCTGTTAGATCTAGGCGTGTTGTCCTGTAAAGTAACAAGGGTAATGTACCACTCCGATAATGGGTGTGAGGGGGAGGACATTGGAGAGCCTTTCTCTCTGGAGCGCTTTTCATTTTATTTTCCATCCTCAATAGACTGGAGACAGTAAGTAAGAAGTTAATCTGCGCCAAGCTCCTGAATGTGGGGCTATCTGGAGGCCCTCAAGGAGGAAAACTGGGACTGCTTCATATTCCACGACGTGGATTTGGTGCCGGAGAATGACTTCAACCTTTACACGTGTGGCGATCAGCCCCAAGCACCTGGTGGTTGGCAGGGAACAGCCACTGGCTCAGGTGAGGCCGCTCTGGATGTGCAGGGTGTTTCCACTGTGATCAAGGCTGGAATGTGTCAGTGTGAGTGAGGAAAGCGGGGGGGAGGGAGAAGAACGACCCATTTTCCCTTAATGTGCCCGAACAGCAATGAAAGGATGAAATAAGGAAGCAAAAGACCCTCCCACAACCTTGGCAGAAGCACAAAGACAAAGAGGAAAGGAGAGGGAGAATGTAATCCAAGCATAGCAAATCGTGGTGGCCTCACCTGCAGGACCTGTGCAGGACATGTCTATCTCTTTTTAGGGTAGTTTAGCTTGCCAGAGTTCTAGGGAAAGGTGGGGTGCACCTTATAGTCTTCTTGGAACCAGGATGTCCTTTTCTTTTAAAGCCACTGTGGGAAAAATGTCACCAGGCCTTCATTCTGTCCCCAAGAGAGGAACAAATGGCTTATTTGCATTTTATACCAGCTCCTAGTCAAATATAACAAAGGGAAATACGGATTGAGATGACTTCTGGTAAATTAAACTGATAGCATGTGCACTTCCCTGTTACCTTCTTCCAAGTCCTGCGTTCATGTGTGTAGTTATGACACTAGGCTAGGTGCCAAGAAGTCCAGTTAAAGAGGCAGCATGAGTACTGATCTCCTGAGACCGGAAGTGCCTATGGAGATGCGTTAATCTGCAAACACAGCTGTAAGCACTTAAGTTAGGAGGGAGAGGGAGGAAGTCAGTATGAAGCTAAACTAAACTGTGAGGTGGGGGGGGGGCTCTGCCAGAGGCATATAGAGTGCTAAGGGAAACTGAGTCTCTTGACATCTTCCTCCGTCTTCGCTTCCATGTTGCTTCTGCAGTATAGGTCTCTCACTTTGGACTACTTAAGAGAATTCATTTGTAACTCCCATGAGAATGCCTGTCAGGGTAGGAGCATAACTCATATCTGCCTCCTGCTTGAGAGGTCTGATGTGGGATTTCCCTCTGTATGCTGTGACTACCATTGGTGAATAAAGAAGAAACTGCCTTGGCCTGTTGATAGGGCAGAACTTAGGTGTGGGGGGAACTAACTGACTGCTGGGAGAAAGGAGATGGAGTCAGGGAGAAGAAGCCATGTCATCCCACTGGAGACAGACGCTGGGGACTTTATCTGGTAAGCCACAACCCTCATGGTGATATACAGATTACTAGAAATGTGTTTAATTAAGATGTAAGAGTTAGCCAGTAAGAACCTAGAGCTGATGGGGCCAAACAGTGATTTAAATGATATAGTTTCTGTGTGGTTATTTGGGTCTGAGCTGCTGAGCAGTTGGGAACCAACAAGCGGTCTCTTACAACAGAGGTCCCTGTGATGAAGCAGAGTTGATCTCACTGAAGTTTACCCTGAGGAGCAACTGTTTATTAGGCTTATTTATAGAGCTTGGGTGAGGAGCTGCTGGCGGTGAGGATGTGTGGCTTTACTAAACACAGCCTCTCTGGAAGGTTTGTACCAATCATGGGGGCAGCTTCCCTGTGCCCCACATAGATGGTTGTCCATTGGGTTAACCTTCCCTAGCCTATTGTAACTCAGCACCTCCCCAGACCTCAAGGCCGTGGTGCAGTTAGGGCATTTCCTACAGATGGCTGGGAGGAGTAACTGGGAACAGCGGCAAGGGTCCAGTGATGCTCTCTGCTCCCTCCTTATACGCAGAAGTGTCAACAGTCCATACATCCAGCTGGGATCGACTCTTTAACTCTGAGCCTTAAGCTTCCATTCCTTCTGAGAAATTTTAAGCACAGGCCTTGGACTGATTGTATCATTGTGTTAACCTGCCATCAGTGGGCAGAGACAATTGCCATTTCCTGTTGGGAACTGATTTTGACTTATTCTTTGGTGTCACCAACATTGGATTCCATCCAATGCTGTGCATGCTAAGAGACAGGCTAGGCCTGAATCTTGCAGCTTAACTTATCCTTACAATTGACCAGACATTGCTGCTATTGCCAGAAACTCCACAAGCCGTTGTCTCCTTTACTTAATGAATGTGTTTATCTTTTGATTATAAATGCAAGCTCCCAAGGAAACTGTGAACCTCTTTTAGAAACTGAAAATCGTGATGACCGGAGTATGTGTGTATGTGTGTGTGTGTGTGTGTGTGCGTGCATGCGTGCACAAGTGCTGATGCAGTTATACAGAAGGCCCTTACAGTATGCAAGTTCTCCACAACTGAGTTCCACTAGCCCTGGGCCCATCCTAGCTTCATCTGTTCAGACTTAGAGTTTACATTCTTAAGTAAATTTTATTGCTTTAATTTTTCATGTCTTCTTGTATCCATCATTCAGATGCCTTTTATTATTATTATTTTTAATTTTTTTTGCCTGGAAAAAGTAGGCCTTCTCTCTCCCTAACTTTGCTATCACTGGGCAAAATCCTGCCGGCGGCTGGTGAGTTCAGTTACAGGCACTCGGTCTGTATCACTGTGCCATGGAGCCTCAGCCAGCTCGGGCTTCTTCACTGGCCCCTTTTGACCACGGCAGGCATCTTCCAGGAACTCGCCAAAATGGCAAACACAAGGGAAAGCAGAAGGACACCAGCTATATGCTTTCCAGGCCTTTTAGGAAAACACTAGAGTTGTTCCTTGGCCACATACAAGTGAGTCTACAAGAAGGATGATATTGTAGACATTAAGGGAATAGAAACTGTTCAAAAACGAATGCCCCTTAAGTGTTATCATGGCAAAACTGGAAGAGTCTACGACATGACCCGGGATGCTGTGGGCATCATTGCAAGTAGGCAAGTTAAGGGCAAGATTCTTGCCGAGAGAATTAACGTGTGGATTGAGCACATCCAAGCTTTCCCAGAGCCAAGATGGCTTCCTGAAGCAGGGAAGGGAGGAAAATTGATAGAAGAAAATGGAAGCAAAAGAGAAGGGCACCTGGGTTCAGCTGCAGCACCAGCCTGCTCCACCCGGAGCCTCACGTTTGTGAGGACGGACGGGAAAGGGCCTGAGCTGCGGGGAGCCCATTCCGTATGGACTCATGGCTTAGTGCACAAGAGGGAATAAACAGCCTGGACTGTGGAAACGAAGCAAACAGCAAGAAATATTTCCACTTGCCGCACCCTCGCGTGATGAAGTTAAAGGAACTTCCCCAAGTATTTCAGCCTCATGGTGGATTTTACTGCCAAGAATTCCCCCTGAACCTGCCCCCCTTTCTCCAAGGACTCCACTGTAACTGTTTGACATGTTCCTCCTTCTGGGGACCTAACAGCCCTTTAAAACACATGTGTAAACTCACCCGAGAGCCTGTTAAATACATCCTTTTTCAGAAAGGGACCAAACGCAGAAGTCAGCAAACGCAGAGCTGCCTGCTGGACAGCAGCGGTGAGAACGGTTCTGTAGTTTTTCTCTCTCCTGAGCATCCGCTGCTCGTCCACAGCACAGCTGGTCCCATGTGCTCCAGTCTCAGTGCTCCTTAGCTCCTGCTCGTCCTCACTGATTCTCACCACTAGATCCCACCTTTTCTGCAGATCCAGGTCCTTCCAGGCTCTGCTCCTTGCTGTGGCAGTGATTCCTTTCTAAGAACCCTGGTATTGTTCAGTTCTGAACTCCAGGAGGGAATAGTGTTGCTGGCACTGTGCCCTCGACCATCATGATGGTGGTATTGGCAGTCCCCTCCAGAGCCTGCATGCTGGGTCTCTCATGGAGACTGCTCTTTGGTGTGTGAAAGGTTATGTGGAACTGATATTTGCTTATTCTTTTTTTAAAATTATTTATTTATTTGCCTAATGTGTATTGGTGTTTTGCCCGCATGTACATCTGTGTGAGGGTGTCGGATCTCTTGGAACTGGAGTTACAGGCAGTTGTGAGCTGTCATGTGGGTGCTGCGAATTTAACTCAGGACCTCTGGGAGATCAGCCAGTGCTCTTAATCACTGAGCCATCTCTCTAGTCCCTGGGACTGATATTTTTATCTACAGGGTCTAGATGTAGCTGCTGCTTTTGGTAGTTAAGGGCCCCTTCCCTATTAACTAGAGTCTGGTAATCTTGGACATAGTCACTGCTAATAAATGATTGTAATTGCTGTGCTCTAAATATTTATTTCTTTTATTGGCTTTAGGTTTTGAATTTCCCAGGATTTTAGGTGCACAAATGTAATTGTGATAGTCCAGTTGTGGTTGTCAAACTTGATTAGGCTGAGAAGTGCCAATGAGTTAGTTGGGTGTACCTCAGGGGTGCATATAAGGGCATCTCTAGAGACAGTTAGAGCCTAAGGGATCTGAGCTAATCAGTGGTCTAACTGATGGGTTTGTGATCTGATAGCATTAATGGAAAGACATGGGTATTTTCAGAGGTGGTGCCTACTCGGATGAAGTAGGTCACTTGAAGTGTGTTCTTGGGGGCAGATTTTATCCTGCTCCCCTTCCTCATCTTTGTGTCTTGACTGTCATGAAGTGAGTACTTTCTCCACTGGCCATACCTTTCCCATCATGAAATTCTCACTTGCCACAGGCCTGAAAGCAATGGAGCCAGCTGGCCACGGATTGGAGCTATGAGACAGAATAAAAATTTCCCTCAGACATTTGCCTTGATTATAATCTGGTTAACGTGACTAAATCTGTTTCTATAATGGCACGCCTAGGGTTTGCACTAGGACTGTAGAAACTCCTCAGCCTCAGAGAAGCCCTGGGGATGCCGCTTGTTAGGTGGGAGATATCTACAGTGGATTTGGTTTTTTCTTCTTGTCTGGGAGACATCAGTTTGCAGTTGGCCCCAGACATTTAGAACTGAAGTTGGCTGAGGTTAGAAATCCTCCATGTGGTCCCATGGTCGTTCAGTTTCTCCCTCCACCTGCAATTCCAGTGTGGAGGGGGAGCCTCATCTCAACTTGTTGACTTGTCACCCGGATGCAGAAAAGTCTGCGTCCTGGAGGATTCGTGATGTATCTCTCCTTCTTCCCCTGGGCTATTAGCTGCCTCTCTCCCGTGTCAGTCTTAACAGCAGTTCCACGCATGCTCAGGTCTTCTTGTTCACTCTTGTTTTCCGTGATTTCTGCTGCTCTGGGATCCTCAAGTGCTCACAACTGCCGAGTTATCTGTAGCCACAGGTGTCTCATGAGCTTGCACCCTGCATCCTTTGCCTGTTGGCAAAAGGCCCAGGAGCATCTCAGATTCACCCAAGAATAATTCATCGCCTTGCCCTCAGAACCAAATTACTTTCTCCATACTCAACTTTTCATCAGAGGCACTGCATTCCGTACAGTTGCCCAAGCCAGCAGTTCAGGGCAGTGGGTGGGGTGTTGACTTCGGTAGGAAACACACTCTAAGATGGAGATTTGCAGAGTGAGCACCCTCGTAGCATGGCCTGGAACTGTCTGTCTCCTGATCCACACTGCTTCCCTCCCAAGAGAGAAAGAGGTGAAAAAAAATTATCATGACACTCATTCATGCTGAGCATGGATACGACTCAGAATCCTGCTCCACCGGTTTCCCTTAGCAGCCATTACCATTTGTTGGATTGGCATATGGGATGAAATCTCTACTGACATTTGAGAAGGTATCCTTACAGGTCTCTGGATACCAGTGTTATCAATATCAGGGATGCGGGGGTCATCTTGCTCAGTGATATCAATAGCAGATTGCATGTCAGGAGAACAGGGAGGTAGACATGAGAAAAGACCAAATGAATGGCATGGGTAGAGGTGTATCCTCAAGTGTTTCTGGAGTACCATTCCCAGAACCAGGGAGTGCTGGAGTATCTGTGGGAACAGAGGGTTCTTGTGCTAAATGTCACCACCTTTCTCTCTTCCTCTTTTGTTGCAGGTTACGCTACAGTAAATACTTTGGGGGTGTTACTGCCCTCAGCAGAGAACAATTTTCCAAGGTGAATGGATTCTCTAACAACTACTGGGGATGGGGAGGCGAAGACGATGACCTCAGACTCAGGTGAACAGCAGAGAAGGGAGCCTTCATGGGGCTCTGCTATCCGTGATGACTCTAGAAAGCTGTGCTTGTGTGTAGCTCCTGTGCATTCCAGGCCAGCAGGTCATAGGGCTGCAGAGCTGGGCTGAAAGGGAGGGCAGGGTATGGAGGGCAGGCAGAATGACCTAAATTGTTCTTTGTCACTGGGAGCCTAGAAACCAACGAGGATCGTCTGTTGCTGAGTGTGGGGTGCAGAGGTGTTGGTGGGGGCCTTGGGTTCCACTAGTGAATGAAAAGGCCCAAATGTAAGGTTGTCTGTAAGATTGCCTCTCTGGGAATGGCCTGTAAGTCTTGTGCCTTCCTCAGACCCCGAGAGCCCTGACACTGTTTACAGCATGTGGAGCAGAGTGCTGTCTTCTCTAAGGAGGGGACATATGCCCCAAAGAAGGCTAGGGTGTTTTTTAGCTATGCACTGTGGGAGCTACCTGAGTTTGAAGTTTCACCCTGGGCTGCTGGTGTATCTAACTCCTGGATCCCTTCAGACAGCTCTCTGCTCTAGAGGACCGAGAGAAACTCCCCAGGATGCCTGGCCTCTTTTAGTTCCCTGTTCCCTCCTGAGAACTAACCTTCCTTCCTTCCTTCCTTCCTTCCTTCCTTCCTTCCTTCCTTCCTTCCTTCCTTCCTTCCTTCCTTTTTTTTCCCCTGTGACTTGAAGGTTAAAGGCGTTCCTATTACTCAGAAATTACTGTTCAAAAGCCCATGGCCCATATGTCAGAGTTCTTAGCATCACAAGGGGGCCTCCTGGCAGCCAGGGGACCTTTTCCTCTTCCCATCCCCACTGCCTCTTGGAGAGTATGTTCTCAGCTGTAGTTCTGAATTAATAGCCCTGTGACTAGCAAATTCCCACTGGGCTGGTGGGAAGGAGCTGAAGGCCTCATGCTGGTTAGTCTTGTTCCCAGTGGGCAGAGAGCCTTTGCCATGTTTCTGAAGAGGGAGATTTTCCTACATAGAGGCTCCCTGTCGCCCAGCCCCTCAGTAATCACAATCCACAGACTGTTGGATTCAGGGTAGGGACAGAAAGGGTTAGAGGGAAGTCGAGCTCTTTTCTCCCCCAAGTCCCTTATCCCACCCAGCTGGGAAGAACAGTAGACTGTTGCTATGGCTACATACCCATGCTGTCTCATTTCCTGCTGCCCCCTCAATTGTAAGGGGGAGGGAACCCCTCGGTTTTGGTTTCCTTTGGTGTCAGCAGTGGTAGGTTTGCCGCCTTTAGCAGCCTCAGGGTTCGCTTCAGAGATCTCTGCTTGCTGTAGAAAAGAGCTTCAGAACAAGCCAGAAGAAAGCAGAATTGGAATTTATTTAAAGGTGTTCTTAATATAGATTATGTGCAGGTGTTCATATAAATAGAGGGTTTTTTTTTTGGAGGGGGAAGAATAAGACACACCCATGTGTAGGTGTGGGCTTCTCTAGGGGAAGTTGTCTCACGTGTGCAAGCACATGCACACAAATGTACACACCTTTGATCCCGTGCACTTAAGAATTTTTTTAATCTTTAATTTTTATTTTACATATATGAGTGTTTTGTTTGCACAGACATGTCTGTGCACCATGTACATGCAGTGCCTGTGGAGGCCAGAAGAGGGCGTTGGAATCAGCCTGGGACTGGAGACAGGTGTGAGCATTATGTGGGTGCTGAGGATTGAACTCAGGTCCTCTGGAAGGGCAACCAGTGCTCTTAACCACTGAGCCATCTTTCCAGACCCACAACAAGGTTTAAAGATTACGCAGCACTTAATGTTTGAGTAGAGTTTAAAAATCTATGAGCTGACTTGCTTATTTCTCTCCCAGAATTTCCTTTTGTAAATGAAATTGGAATGTGGTTTCAGGAGGTGGGTAATTTAGTTTAGGGATGAGAGAGGCCTGCTACCATGGAAAAAACTCAAGGGTATAAACATTCTGGCCCAGGCAGACACTGTTGTTTTTAGCATTGAAGTTTGAGGTGTCTGTAGGAAAACCCTGCATTATCTCTGTAGGCAATGTTGGCCTTATCAGCAGTGCTAAAATTTCCTTTCTGCCTGCAGGAAGGGCAGCTAGATCCCCAGGGTGAGGGGGGGTTCTTCCTTTTCCCATGTCCCTTTGCTTTTCTGTCCTTCTGTTCTGCTTCCATGGGAACATCATGGTCTGCAGAACAGATCTCTGTTCGTACACTGGATACCCCAGGAAGGGCGGGACGTAACACTGGCTGAGATTTGCTAAGGTTGAGCATCTGAGCTCCTATAGAATGCATTACGTCTGCAGAGCACATTCCAGTGAATCCTGTTACCTGAGCTTTTGAAATGCATAGTCTATGCCACCAGCCTCACTTCTACTAAGGCTGAGGTCTGGTGGGATGAGCCGATCAACACACTTGTCAGTTACAGAGCTTAGATTGAACCTTGGTTTGTGGCTTTAAAGATTACAACTCTACACAGCCCTTCCTTTCCTTGTGACGAGACAGCATTATTAATTAGAGTCTGACAGACTTGATGGTCTTGCCCTTTGGAATGCATTAAAATTAACATTTTATCAGGTTTCCTCTTTTTCAAAGCAGTTAACTAGTGAGTGCTAAATATCATTTCTTTGTGTGTGAGATAGGGTCTCACCTGCACTTCGCATCAGCTTGGAACTCACTGTGTAGCTTAGGCTAGCCTCGGTTTCTCCTCGTACCTCCTGCTTCTGGCCAGCATCTCCACTCAGTCTGCTGGAGCTACAGGTGTATGTTACCATTCGAAGCTGCTTTTAGTGTTTGGATGATCTTTTTCTAAAATAGGACACTGAAGTTTTTTGCAATATGTTTTAGCAATTGCATAGGGTTATAGGATGTACTGTTTGTTAATTCCTTCCTTTCAGGATGTGGCTGCCAAGTGTCTGGTGGCACTTTGGTTTCGGAGCACAGTGACTAGTCTCATTGTGGCTGTGGGTAGCATCACGCTATTCCAGCCACCGCTGTGTGTTTGTGCGTGTGTGATTTTTGTTTTTAATTGCAGGTAATTCTTTTTAAGTGTTCAGTGGTAAAGAGATAGGCTAGATCTCAAAATAAACCTTGTTATTTTTCTAGGGTTGAGCTCCACAAAATGAAAATATCCCGGCCTGATCCTGATGTGGGCAAATACACTATGATCTTCCACACCAGAGACAAGGGCAACGAGGTGAATGGGGACCGGTAAGCTCTGGAAGCCCCACCTGGCCCTGGCTGGGTGCTGAGTCTCTTGTGTGGCCAATACACCAGGCCGGACTGACCACATAAGTCCGTTCACCTTGTTAAAACCATATGATGAAGGAGCTTTTAAAGCAGAACCCAAATAAGGGAGAGCAGAACATAGACCCCTTATTTCTACGATCGTGAACTCCTGGCTTCTCTGCTTTGTCCCACTTTTTCCTTCTGGATTTTTCCTTCTGTCCTACTGGATTCTTTTTCATAGCATCTGTGTATGTATTTTCACATGCATCCTTAAAATATAAAAAGTCCTGTATGAAAAACCATAGTACTGATATCACGCTTAAAATAAGACTAATAAATAAATAAAATGAGGTACTTCATTACTTTATCACATGCCCAATCATCTTTTAGGATTCCCTGATTGTCTAATAAGGATCTTTAAAAGAGAAAGCGCGTTGGTTTGTTCAGTATGATAAACAAGGTCCACGTTATTGTCAGGATGATCTCTTCGGCTTGAGTTCTCCCTTTGATTCTTTTTGGAGACAAGGTTTCACTGTCCCCTTTAGCCTCAAGTGACCCCAGCTGTCTCACCTCTGAGTGTGTATCCCCATTCCCTACCCTTTCTCTTTCTTGTTTTGTGGTTTATTGTTGAACATACCAGGCTGCTTATCCAATAGATTCAAAATCACTCCCTTTATGAATTTTTGATAATTATCACCTGGAGATTTGATGTGTTCCTGTGACCTCTGCTTTATTATATTATTATTTTATTTTCATTTTTTTATAAACTAGGAGGGCAGGTTTGGTGTCAGGATTGTTCCGTGACATGGGCGTGATCTGTTTATTTTGAGGTTTCTTATCCTATCTTTATCTGGTGACTTTGTTTTTACCACCTGTTGCTCATTGCTTGCATCAAGGGTTGCTCTTTAGCTGTCTGAGTACCTTGGGGTATAGTTTCTGTGTGCAGGGCAGCCTGAAGGGTGAGAGCCCCGCACTGATGAGTCGTTTTCCAGAACAGTAACTTGGTATCCCTGAGCATCCTTCAATTTGTAGTTCATGTTCTTGGTCAGAAAGTCCTCTCGACTTTGTCCAGGTGGAGCATTAAAAACTGGCTCCCAAGTCCTGAGGATGTAGCTACTGCCATCCTTGAGAGCTTCCTGCTCTGGGCTCTGGAGAGGGGTGATGGCCTACTTGGCCCTGCTCTGTCCTGCCCAGCAACGTTGGCAGATAAACACATTGTGGCTTTGATGGAAAAATTTATGTTTTTATTCTGAGTCTTTTCCCTTTGATGAAAAGCTGTATTCAAGCATTTTTTGCCCTCTTATTAGTTCTACATTTTAAAATTGTGTTAAATAGTCTTTTAGCTCTTTTGTTAGAGGAGACAGTTTCAAAAGAATAGACTTTTTTGTCATCCCAGTCTTTATCAGTCAACTGTGCATTTTTGTGTTTGTTATTTAATATTTACAAGAGAATGCTTACAAATTGCCTGACAAGCGTGAGGCATCTTGATACCTAGGCCGACCCCTTGGGTATGTCCGTGTGGCCTCTCTAAACCCATACCCTCCTCTTCACACTCACCCCTGACCTAGGTGACACTTTGCTGAACTTTGTGATAATTCTCTAGGTTGTTTCTTGTTCTCCATATGTGTGCATTCCTAAGTAAGGCAGAAATTAGTTTGGTACGATTTCAACTGTGTGTCAGTGAATCCCACTGTATTTATTCCTCCTTCGGCATTACATAGCTCAGCATTGTGCTTCTGCTCTCCACCCATGTTGTCACTGTCATGGCTGAGCGCCTAGAGAACTCTTTAGTGCTCACCTCTCTACCCCATTGCTCCAGTCCGGCCACAGGGGTGGGTTATCCTTCCTCAAATGCGCGCTGTTCTTTCGTCAGTCCGTGCCCCTTGCCCAAGTGGCCTGGTAGTCTTTGCTTTAGAACATCCTGTCTCTCCTTTTTCACTTCGTGAATGTCATGTCTTTAGGCTTCAGTGAAACTGGCCTTCTCGATGTCCCTCCCTCCCTAGACTCTCATGAAATAAAGTGCCCCTTAATCTATCCTCCTGCACATATGCATGCACTATTTTTGAGACTCGGATGACAGCTATGTACCCTCTTGTCTATAGACAGCTTCTTCTTGCAGTAGTGGAATGAGCAGAGAGATCCTTTGATGCTCATCCAAGAACCTGTTCAGAACGGGCAGGACACACCCTGTTCAGTCAGTGGTTCTTGTAACCCCTCTGCCCTATAGATGAGCCCATTAGAGGCAATGTCCTCTATTGGTCCAGGGCCCGATATAGAGGTTAATCCACAAATACTTGGCTGTCATTAATGTCTATTAAGTGAGGAAAACACTTTTTTTTTGTGATGGGAACTCAACAGGAATGGTAAATTGTAAAACTCCTTCTGCTACACTTTGGAGCAGGACAAAAAGCAGTGGAGATGCGTGCTGCCTTCTCTCTCTCTTTTTTATATCATTCTCATTTGCTCTTTTTATCTTAGGATGAAGCTGTTAAACCAGATGTCACGAGTTTGGAAAACAGATGGCTTATCAAGTTGTTCTTACAGATTACTCTCTGTGGAACACAATCCTTTATATATCAACGTCACAGTGGATTTCTGGACTGGTGCGTGACCTGGATCTTTGGATGGGGTTCAGGAGAAGTGATAACTTGTAATAATTTTGGCCTAGAGACTTCCATAGTAGCTCACACTAAGGACTCACTCCAGCTAATTATTAGGCCAGGTTTTTCCATTTTGTGTTTTCTGGGCAGCGCTCTTGGTCATGGGGAATGTAGAGCCGTCATGACAAGACAGCTTTCTTAGTTGTTCTGATCCCGACAGTGAAATGTAACGCATATACTTGACGGACTAAAGGTGAAAGGGTGCAGTGAATGCTCCCTGGGAGCCGTGTCCTCGAAGGATCAACTCCAGCAAAGCATCAGGGGATTAAAGAGGGGGAACAAAATCCCCGTGTCCTAAAGAGCCAGAACTGCTAGGCCCAAGATAGAAAGGTACTAAGATGTGTTTCTGTCACGTGTGTATCCTATGTGGTCATCTGAGAAGCAGAGGATTCCGGATGAGAAGAAGGCCATAGAAGAGCCAAGCAAAGTCAAGAATCAGATGCCATGAACTTGGCAATGAAGAGACGACGAAGGGGGAGTGTGACGTGAACTGGCAGCAGTGACTGCTGCCCCCAGTCCTTCGTGCTGTTTGCATCCTCATGGGAAACACCTTCCAGCCTGTGGCCACCCGACCTTGAATGTACCTGTCTCTTCAGAGGCACTTGCCAGCAAGAGCCCACCAGAGAACACTCTCTTCTAGTTTTTAAAGCACTTTTTATAAAATGATTTTGTACACATAGGATATGAATGAGCCGTTTGTAAGCTACATCATGACTGGTAATACATCTCTAGAGTACCTCTGTAGTAAAACATGAAAATGCTTCTGCCTCTTGGGCTTGTTTTTTTACTGTTTGTTTAGACCAAAGGTTTATTCAGTTCCGCACCTCTGATTTTAAACATCTTATGAACCGAACAGTGGACTGGAGATAGCTCAGCAGTTAGGAGCATGTACTGCTCTTGCAGAGGACTTGAATTTGTCTCCTAGCACTCCCTTGAGGGGGAACTTACAACTGCCAGCTTCAGGGGACCCTATGCCTCTGGTCTCAGCAGCCAATTGCAGCAAGCCACATCTCGGTCTTAGTCTCGGACCTCTCTGAATTCTTACTGTTTTTATTCCTCTGTGTGTCCTTCCCACAGTCAGAAGTGGAAACTGTAGGGCTTTGGGAGTGCTCCTGGCTGGTTAGTGCTCAGGGACAGCCCCTCCCCCAATCTGGAGTAATGTTGGGGGTGTGGTGCTGGCCTGGAAACCAGAGCAATTGGAGAGAGAAGGTCCCAGCACCACCAAGCTTCGTGGTGGGCAAGGCAAAGGGGTCAGGGTAATGGAAGGAAGACAGAAGAAGCCATTCTGTTTCTGAGTCGAAGAGTAGTAATTATTTCATTTGCTTAGGTAGATAAATGGGCAAGTAATTAACACAGATGTTAAGTGTTGTGTGGCTGCGTCCCGGGGCCTCTCAGTCTGTCATCATTACGTGACTGTATCGCCACTAGACTCAGTTGGTAAGTAGAGATAATACCTAATCCTGCCAGATAGGAAAAGGAATCAGGAGGGTTTAGAGTGAACACCACCAAAGGAGGAAGAAGAATTTGAAGGAACTTTTTTTTTTTTTTTAATAAGCTTGGCAGGTTTGCTTAGGGCTAGTCTGGTTTATCAATAACTCTGCATAGGAAGTAAAAACTGCATTTTTTTCTTTAGCAAAATCATACTCATGGTTTTCCTGTTTTTGTGCCAAACCTTATAAAGGGAGTTGTATTCTTGGGAGATTTGGTAGTGGCCTATGATAGTGAGAAAGCTCCTCCCACTCCCCTTCTTTATGCGAAGGCACTGGGTCTCTGAAAGTAGTTGGGGATGGTAACAGGAAAGAGTGGTGTGTCAGGGGATTTGAGACTCAGTTTCTTGGTTTTTGTTTGTTTGTTTTAATTTTTTGAGACAGGATTTCTCTGTGTAACAGTCTTTGCTGTCCTGGAACTTGCTTGGTAGACTAGGCTGGCCTCAAACTCACTGAGATCCACCTGCCTCTGCCTCCCTAGTGCTGGGATTAAAGGCATGCACTCCCCCCCCCCCCCCCCGTGAGACTCAGTTTTTTTTAAGGGAAGAAGAATATAGTGAATGCCATATAGAAACTCCCCGACTTTTGTTGTTAGTCATAGGCAATCTGCATTAACAAAATGTTGGAAACCGTTGAAATAGCTGGCCTTTCTTCAGCTAATTCTTTCAATCAGGGAAATGGACAGGTCATTTCAATGACTTGTTCCAAAACGTCTTCAGGTGCAAGATCACTTTGTGGGACCTTCATGCCACCCCTGTGCCATGTGACTCCTGCAGGTAGTCCAAGGCCCACTGAGGGGCTGGAGCCCTGGGCTACTTACTTGCTAATTGCTATCATTTATGCCTCGCTGGCTGGCAAAGGAGCCAGCTCCCAGTTCCTGCGTATGTATTCAGCCACAGTCCATGCGGTAATATCACGCATTCTGGATGTTGAAGGTAGATATACCAGCACCCCATGGCTGCCAAGACCCATATGAGTGCCAGCTGTTTGGACATTGACACTCCCCATGGCCATGAGTGGCCCTTGCAAGGTTTAAATTGTTGTTTTAAAAATTACTTGGGCTAGTGCTCATTTTTTTATGGTGCTCACAGGTTGTAATGTTTTTATACAATTTCCTGGGATTAGAGGGCTAAGGGAAGGGGTGGAGACCCAGAACAGATGGGCAGTTGCTAGAGATCTCACAGTTGAGCAAAAGCTGAGTCAAGCCCAGACTCAGGTCATCTGACTATAAAACTACTATTCCATATTGTCTTCATCAGGGTTTCTTTCTTTGGGGATAACTTTCCTGAATCTATATTTCTGTTGCGACTCCTACTGAGATTTAGTATCTTCTGAACCTCCTAAATGACTTTCAAGAGTTTATCTGCTCTCCTCCCCTAGTTATTTGGCTCTTAACCAAATAATCACCACACACTTCCTCCCATACTCCAGGAGGAGAAGTTTCTTGGAGTGGACTCCTGAAGGAAATGAAAGTCAATTTCTGTCAGACTCATATTTTCCACTTTTCCCCAGGTCTGACAGAAGCACAGTCCCTGCCGAGAGCCATCGATGGATGCTATAAGATGGAAAACATTAGGCATAGTCTCAAGTTCTCGCTTGCCAAGATAGTTTAAACTGTAGCACTTGCATCGTTTGCAGTATAGGGAGCACTTATGTCTGCTGAGAGAGTCAGACAGGTCTCCAAAATGCACTCGCGTGAGTGGCTCAGAGGTCCCCCCCTTCAGGGAGCACACCCGAATAGACAAAGGGTCCGTTGACAATGGCTGAGAATGCTGATAAATCTTCAGCTTTAAGTGTGCATGTGTTTAAGTGTGTAGTTTGATAAATCTTCAGCCTTGAGTGTGCATGTGTCTAAGTGTGTAGTTTGATAAATCTTCAGCCTTGAGTGTGCATGTGTCTAAGTGTGTAGTTTGGGGGCTTAGAAAGTCAGCAAAAGGTAGAACACAAGTGAATGCTTATCCTGTGAAAACTTTCTCTCTTTAAGAAAAGACTGTGTGTGTATGTGCGTGTGTGTGTGTTTGTGTGTGTACAAATGTGGGTGACCACAGAGGCCAGAAGAGAGTGTCAGATCCCTTGGAACTGGAGGTACAGTCTGCTGTGAGGCCCTGCTGTGAATGCTGGGAACCAAACCCGAGTCTTCTGTGAGAGCAGCAAGCTCTCCGAGTCACTGACCCATCTCTCCTCTGTCGTATTTTTGTTTGTTTTATTTTTTTTATGGTACCGTGCCTCACACATGCTGGGAAACAATGTACAACTGAACCGCACCCTTTGGTTTTTAAATTTTAACTCTCTGCTAACCATGTAGGGGTGTGTGTGTGTGTGTGTGTGTGCACGTGCATGTACCCAATTGTGCCAGGCATGGGGACCGTGGGCTGGAGGAAGAGAATATCTCCCATGTGTTCACAATGCTCCCTTTCTCTAAGACAGTGGTTCTCAACGTGTGGGTCTCAACCACTACAGGAGTCACAGATCAGATATCCTGCATATCAGATCTTTACATTATGATTTATAACAGTGGCAAAATTACAGCTATGAGTTAGCAATGGAATAATTTTATGGTTGTGAATACCACAATCATGAGGGACTGTATTAAAGAATTGCTACATTAGGAAGATTAAGGACTACTATCTAAAATCTTTCTGGCTCTCT
This sequence comes from Arvicola amphibius, assembly GCF_903992535.2. NCBI lineage: Eukaryota > Metazoa > Chordata > Mammalia > Rodentia > Cricetidae > Arvicola > Arvicola amphibius. The sequence continues at coordinate 40,233,442 of NC_052056.1, forward strand.
TTGTTGGATATGACCACTTGAGCCTTCAGATAAACATGCATGAAACCGGACTCAGCTGCTTATCTGGTGGTTGCTGTATGTTCCCTAGCTTGTCTAGGAGTGGATAAGAAGCCGAGTGAGGTGAAGCAGGAAAGAGAAGGGAGATTCCATGGAGAGCAATCCTTTATAGTAAGAAGTCAGGTTAGTGGCTAGTTTCTAAGCCCACCCCCAACCACAGCACTGCTTGTCAATCAGACAGGTAGGGGTGGGGTTAGATGGGGGTAGTAGTTTTTCAAGTTTGTAATGCTACCTATGAATAGCTGGAATGCATCTGTTCTGTTGTTCAGACAGAAGCAGATTCTTTATTCTGGTTCCAGGACTTGGAAATGTTTAATTTAATCAGGCTGCCACAGCTTAAGGATGAGGCCAATCAGATACAGGGTGACTTTTCCATGTTGCACTCAATAAAACTTGCCCCAGAGTTAGCCTGACTGGTTTGGGGTTTCGGTGATAATTGGTGGGCAAGCTAATGACTAAGAAAGGAAGGTTTTACAGAAACCATGTCTGGGTGACTCTCAAGGACAACAGCCTTCCTCCCCTCCAGAACCAATCCTTCTGGTCTCCTTTTCCTGGTTTGGGAGTGCTAGGCCTGGACCCTGCTAAGCTGTGGCCGGAGCCTGAGGCTTGCCATCCTATTTCCAGTTCCAGGAGCTTGAAGAAGAGAAGGAAGCCAGGGGCACGAGGGAAAGAGGCAGGAATGGAAGTGGGATTCTACGAAGAAATTGCTGGGTGACCTTAAGGGAGTGATGGCAGTAGTCACAGCTCAGGCTTGGGAATGGCAGAACGCTTCAGGGGGAGATGAAGCCTTGCCCCTCTTATGCAATACTCTCTGTCACTGGGGTGGCTGGGCTCACCATCCTTCCTTGGTTTGGGAAGGAGCAAAGCCTGTTCCTGTGGGTAATGGAACTTCCTTACTGTGCTTTTGAGACTAAGATCCAGTCACAAAGAGATGAGGGTTTTGTAGCAGAAAGCATTTTGAAGCATAAATCTCTGGAAGGGAAGGCAGGGGCAAGGTTGGGTGGGAACCACTCAGCCAATGGAGCCCAGTGGAAAACCTAGTTAATGGTGGAAAGCAACGGGCACCAGGAGGTAGGGATACAGCTTAGTGGGTAGAGTGCTCACCTAGCAGGCACAGAGTGATGTCTTCTTCAGAAGAGAGAAAGCCAGGTGGAAGGCTGGAGGCAAGCTGTGCTGGGGATCAGACAGCGGGCTTTTGCTGCAAGGGAGTCCACTTCTCTTCTCTGACTGCTCTTCCTTTCCAGTGTTCTGCCTAACCACAGGGATCTGGGGAGGCATGACCTTCATGCCTAGGCTGACTGTTTCTAAGTGATGGATGTGTTTTCTGCATAAGGAACACAGTTGAGCTGTTGGCATCACACATTGCTTCCTAGTGGAGCAATAGCTTCAAAGGACAATGTTGTAGACAAAAGTTTCTGTCCTGCCCAGTTCTGCAGCCGTTCAGTCCCAAATAAACTCACAGAAGCTTATATTAATTATAAACTGTTTGGCCTGCTAGCTCAGGCTTATTATTAACTAGCTCTTATAACTTTAATTAACCCATACTTTTTGTCTATGTTTAGCCATATGGCTAAACATAGTGCAACATTCTCATCCTGCTTTTCAGTCTGGCTGGTGACTGCATTTCTCTGCCTTTCCTCTTCCCAGAATTCTCCTAGTCTGCTCACCCCGCCTATACTTCCTGCCTGGCTACTGGCCAATCAGTGTTTTATTAAACTAATACAAATGGCAAATCTTTACAGTGTACTAGAGCATTATTCCACAGCACAATGTAGAAAGAGGGAAAAGAAAAAGGAGAGAGGATCCCAGCCATTTCCTGTCCGTGTGGACAGTGACAGTGCATTAGTCAGCAGGAATCCACAAGTGTGTGTCTCCCACTTCTTTCACTTTAACCCCCACAGTTGGGGCTCCTCTTTTGGAACCCCCTTTTTGTTAGACTCATGCATTACCAGTTGGAATCAAAGAAAGTAAGTGTATTTTATGGGCTTCTTAATTGATAGATAAGCAAACAATGGTGAGTTGTCAGGACTTCCTTCAGGAGCAAACTATTTTGACAGCAAACAAAGTACCTTTCAGTCACCCATTCTAATAGCTGGCTTGGACTGCCACGTTCAAACCTTTGAGCTGATGTAAAGTGGGGAGTGTCAATGTCCCTAAAGATTACGTACTTTCAATTAATCGAGAATGAAGTTGCTAAATGCTTGTCACTCCGCAGGGCAGAAGAGGAAGTCTGAACGCTTATTAAATGAAAATCAAGGACTGTCCCGGAGAATAAAAAGTATCCAAAGGTAGCGGGTGTGTCAGGAGTGCCACCAGTGTGGACAGACGTTATCGCCAAACCAGAACAGAGTTCTGCAATCTCCTCTCCTCCCCTTTCCCAGTCTATACAGTGACAAGCGCATCTTGCAAGGCTGAAGAAAATAGTAAGAAATATGGGCTCCTTGTTGCTAGAATTTGCTATTAAATACAGACAGAGCTTGCAGTGGTGGGGCACGTTCCTGTGAATGTCATGGTGTCCTCACAGTAAACATAAACAGGGATGGAGCTATCTCACTCCAAATGTTCTGTCTCACAGTCTATAAATACGTTGTAGGGTATTAGGCAAGGATGAGAAACATTTCTGTTGAGGAGCACAGCAGCCTGAGAGCCTAAAAGGAGCCCATTCCACCTGAGCTGGCATTTGAGTGAGAGAAGCATACATCACTGTGGAGAGCACACAGAGAGCAAGTGACGAAATAGCAGGTTCCAGCACCACGTCCAGAGTCACCCGAGGAGGGAGATGTGGAGGAGACACTGTGTGCTTAGTACTCAATTCTGCTCCAGTAGAACATGGTACCCAGGAGAACCCAAAACTAGAATTAAAATGGGAAAAAGGAAAACAAATAATTAAGACAGGATATTAAAAACATCAATCTTAATATAAAACGATGACATTCCTTTTGTTCGGACTTAAGTGACACGGAGTCTCTAGCAGTAATTTAAGGACCAGCTGCTGCTCTGTCCATCCCATATAAGAGCATTGCTTATAATCAGCTACTCAGAGCAATTTCTCCATTCCCCATGTGTCCACCAATTCCTGTGTAGTCTCTGAGTTCTTAAGTGCTCCTCTCAGTTCTGTACTGACATGGCCTTGGGAAAATCCTTCCTGTTATCAAAGCTAAGTACTCCAGCGTTCACATTTCATTAGAAACTGCATAGATTATCTTTTTGATTTTTATTTATTTGTTTATTTTTTGAAATGGGGTCTCAGGTAGCCTAGGCTAGCCCTGAACTTGCTATATAGCGTAGGATGACCTTGAACTTTTGACCCTTCTGCTTTCCATTTCCAAGTAATAGAATTATAGGCATGGCAAGCATCCTTGGTCTATTTGTGCTGGGATGTAATTTGGGGTTTGGGGCATGCTAGGGAGGCGCTCCCCCAACAGAACTAGATCTCCAGCCATTTGGGTCACATTCTCCTTCTAAGATTCCTGCCACTTTGAATGACTGCCTCTGAAGAATACCGCAGAGCCTAGAACCTCTCACTCAGAAGGGAAGTTGGAATGTCCAGGCTGCTACCGATCTGCCATCTACTCCTTGGGTCCTAGCCATGCCATTTTGCTTTCTTGAGCCCCAGTCTCTGTAAAATAAACTTCATCCCTTCTCTCTGTCTACCTCATATCTAGAGCTGTGAGTGAGACCATGGAGTTATAACTGGGCCTGACCATTGATTATGACTTGTATGCACCAGGCACATCGGCTTTCAAACGTCTCTGAAGGACTTGAAGCACAGCGAAGTAACGAACCCAAAGACACAGAGCCCGACAGGCCTTAGAGCTGTGCTTCTCAACCTTTCTACTGCCCAGCCCTTTAGTACAGCTCCTCAGGCTGTGCTGACCCCCAGCCATGAAATTATTCTGTTGCTACTTCATGACTGTACATTTCTCTGTTATGAATCATAATGTCAATATCTGATATGCAGGATATCTGATATGCAACCTACAAAGGGATCTCTACCCACGGGCTGAGAACTGGAAAGCCCTCTGTGAGCAGAAGTGAACTGGTTCTGCCTAGGGGTTCTTCTCAAGTGTGGTTCTCTGTCGGGCAGACTGACCGCTGTTCCTGAGGGGGTCTCATATGAAAACTAGTTGGCATGATGTCTCGTCCATAGCAGACCCTCAGTACCTCTAATTCTTATCCCCTGCTACTGATTTTCAGGAGATTAACAGTATTTAAAAATGAGAATTTGATACCTGTGTACAGTTAGTAACCCCATGACCCTTAGACGCCTTTACATGTCCTCTAGTTCCTGGTAGTACAGCACAAACAGACACTTCCCTGTTTTCATTTAAATTAATTCAATAAGCCGGGCCATGGTGGTACATGCCTTTAATCCCAGCACTCGGGAGGCAGAGGCAGGCTGATCTTTGTGAGTTCGAGATCAGCCTGGTCTACAAGAACTAGTTCCAGGACAGGCTCCAAAGCGACAGAGAAACCCTGTCTCAAAAAACCAAAAGAAAAAAAAATAGATTCAATAAATCACTGAGCCTTTACTCTGTTGTGCTAGGTACTGGGGAACAAAGGAGAGCGGCTTCTCTGCCTCAAGCAGCATCGACTATGTCATTGGTGCATCGCCTCACAGCGAGCGGATCCTAGAGCGACCATGGAGCACTTCCTGAAGGAACAGCTTTCTCTGTCTCCCTCATTCTATATCCTCTCACTCAGCCCTTTCCAAAGCACAAAACACAAACACCCTTCAGGGGCCAGAGAGGCCAAGAATAATTAAGTAAAAGGGCTTCATTTGCCCTTTCGGTGTTTTTCCATGGGCACTGGTGGTACAAAAGCAGAATCAGGTCAGACTGCCAAGCCTCAGGGGAAATCCAGGCAGAGGCCTTGAATTGCATCAGCTCTCAGTGTATTCTGCACTGTTATATACCTGGGGAAAAGGAGGAAGCAGGAAGTTTATCTGGGATGGTCCTCCAGGGAGCTACCAAAGCTATTGATCACATAGTACTTTGACCTTTGATTTACATATCTTTTTAATATTCTAGATAATAAGAATGCTCCAAATCCCATGGCATATTTGAGATATAGTTGTGCAGAAGGAAAGGACTTATGTAATGGTTATGCACTGACTTAACTTTTTTCTTGGAATATTAATTTTATTTGAAAAAAGTCAATAAAAGAAGCTACAGTTATTTAAGCTTGGATATTTGGGCAGATATTCCCTTCAAAATTTACAGCAAAGAAAACACTTGACAATGTATGATGCCAATAATGAATCTGAGTTGTCAAACAAAAATCAGATCTCTGGAGAATTGTCATGCTCCCATGGGTTTGGTAGTATCCCATTTGAGATCTTTTCCAGTGTGGCAATATTAGTGAATGTGATCTTCTAGTGTAACATAGTGAAATCAACACCAGCAAGTGCTACAAAACACAGTGAAGCTGCATTTCCCCAAACAGCCAGTTCCCGACGTTATAGGCTTAGGTACAGATGGGAGATTATGCAAATAGTACAGAAAGTTCTTCATTAATCTAATTTCAGATTCCATTCTGCAATTTATCTTGAAGAAGCTTGTAGAGAAGGGTGTATAGTTTCAAGGCAATATTCAGGATATTCACCTTCAATAAGATTGCCAGAATATTCCTGTTTGTAACTGCACACTGCTGTGAGGGACCTACTTTCTTCCAGTCCTTCAGCGCTGGTGAATGTTAGCATAGACGGAATGGAGGGGCACCTGTGACAGACTCAGCTTCTTTTAGGAAGCTAGACCTCGACAGGATTGGAGGAACATGCAATACCTCACAAATTTTCCATTTTGCAAAATAGTTAATATTTTTCTGTAATTCCTAATTTAGGATTATGTTGTTATATGAACTTGCAATTGGCTTATTATCTTATTCTAAAACAAATTAATAAATTTTTAATTTTTTCAGTCGCTATACTTGGTGGAAGTAAATGTCAATAGACCCTGGTCACAGAGAAAAATAGCTTTTTTTTTTTTAATTCTTCTCATATCTCAAGGTGATCAATAGTAATCAAACTCTGCGATTGTTTCCTGAATGTCATGGTTCTCGGCTGCGACAGAAATTTACAATCATCTAGAAAAAATTACCAAATCAAGACACAAACACAAGCAAAATAAAACAAAGTTCCCAGGCCCAGCCATAGCTTCCGCTGAGGAGGCACAGAGGGGTGCACACCAGCTCCGCCTTGTCTAGGAGCTTTCACTGTGCAGTCAGGGCTGCGAGCCAGAGCTCTGACCTCACAGAGAGGCAGCAGGAAGTGATCAGGCTGTTGAAAGAGTTCGGGCCTCAGGAGCTGTCCAGAGAGGTGACAGGAGGGGCCTTGAAGTCTAGTTGCAATGAATTGCACAGTGTGGAGCACGGCTGGAGCTCACTAAGAAGCCTAGCTGGGTCCATCTGGGGCATCCAGAGGAAGGGTTTACACAGTACACACATCCTTTCCCTAGGAGGGAGGTTAACATCCCACACCTTAAGGGACCCCATTGTCCTTGGTCTGGTGCCGGAAGTCTCCTGACTCCCTTAGCTGCAAGACTTGGCTTCCAGACTTTTTAGCTTAGTTGATATAACCAGGAATCATCTCAAGGTCTCTTGTTATTGCCCCTTTCTGAAATCTATCTATCTATCTATCTATCTATCTATCTATCTATCTATCTATCTATCTAAATGTGCTGAGGAAACTCACAGTCCAGCAGAGGATGGCGAATCCAAACCAGGCAACTCCCCAGGCATGCCGATCCAATGGTCCAGAGATCAGTTCATAGCAGCCCTGGGAAGATGGCATGAGCTACGTTAATGTGGGGAGCCTAGAGCAGAGATGAGAACCGATGGTGTCAGATTAACAGCTGACAACCATCTGAGTAGCCATCTGAGGGACTTTACCATAACCTTAGGGATCACAGGGGTCATGCAGGAAATCAGGCCAGGCAGATTCCATGCCCCCAAAGGTCCAGAGGCAAGTGTGCTGGATTTGTCTGCAAATTTCAGCAACTATTCTAGGTTGGCCATGAGGTTTAGGCCACACCCAGCTGTAGTGATATTTCATTTGTTTTTAATAAATAAAGCTTGCCTGAAGAACAGAGAGTAAAACAGCTTCACTGGTCAGTCTTACATACCAGGCAGTGGGACACACACCTTTAACCCCAGTAGCCACACTAGTTTGCCATAGAAACCAGTGGTAGTGGTGCACGTCTTTAATCCCAGCACTAGAGAGGAATATAAAATGGGAAGAGTCAGCTCTCACACGCAGTCTCATTCTGAGATTCCTGGGGGCAGGATCGCCATTTTGGACCAAGGTTGAGATAAGAGCCAGTGGCTGGCTATTTTTGCTTTTCTGACCTTCAGGTTAAACCCCAGTATCTGTCTCTGGGTTTTTGTGAATCATGTTCTACCCAGCAGCTACAGCTGTGCACTTCATGTTCCATGTTCCATGACTCAGCGTCCTGGTTCCTTAAGCCACATGCATGCTGCTTTCTACCCTGATACTTCAATAGTTCCCTCATGACTTCATTACAATTTAGGATGCCCAAACAAAACCTCCTGGAATTTTCCTTAATTTCTTTCTCCAACATTCAACCTTAAGCAAATCCTTTAGGGTCTATTTAAAAGTATCACAAACGCAAGCACTCCCGAGTCTTTTTCCTCTTACTGCTCTGGCCCCTCCAGGGCCTCACTTGAGGGCTAAGTCCCCCTCCAAGAAGAGCATCCTTGGTGCATTGCAAATGTTGCAAAGCTTCAATACAGTTATGAAAGGGAAGTCATCCACTCCTTCACTCACTTATGCACCCTCCAAACATTTATTGAGTTTCTGCCTTGTGCCAAGCATTATGCCAAGTGCTGAAGATATAGAACTGAGTAATACAGCTCTTAAGGCAGTTCATAGAAATTTGTGGACAAGGTACATGCAAAAACAATAACAAATTATACTAGATTTCGGGTGGATTGTTTCCTTGTATAGCAAACAATTGTGGGAGCAGAATTAGCAGCACCTGTATGTCATAAAGTGGGGCTATGTGGGAATCTGAGGGACCAAGATAGGGAGAGTCAGACTGATAGATCTGCTTGTGGTCAGGGCGAAGAATGAGAGATGGAGGAAGTAGAGGCAAAGGGGAAAAGGAATAGAGGAAGAAATGTCAGAGCCTGGGAACTTGGTTGAAGAGTGGGGCGAAGTGGCGCTGGTTTAGCTTGTGGTTCAGCTGACTGGAGTGGAGACGGAGACACTGAAGGCAGATAAGGCCAAAGGAAGGTGTCAAGATGGGTCTGGAGGTCCCAAAACAGTCAAAAGAAAAAGAGTTAATTTGTGTTTCCCCTTCAAACTCGCCTCTTTAAGCTTGAGTAAGTGGTTTTAGTTGATTTCCATTGCCCGAGTGCTATGTATTATAGGGGGAAGACAAGGCTATGCTCTAATTGGAAGGTGGATCCCTTTGTCCCTTTTAGAGAGCGGACACTGCTTGTTCGTGACTGTAATTCAGTAAAGGCTGGTTTGCACGAGCCGCTTCTAACGTGGACAATGCTGAAAAGATTTTATGAGTGGTTTGGGTGATAGCTGCATTTTATGCTGATTTTAGGCAATAAATTTAATTTTTATTATAACCCAAATATAAGTGGCTAATACAATACCATAACGAGGTTGCTCTGAAGCCCAGTGAGGGTTGCTATGGACACCACCCCGAAGTCATCCGTATCACTCCCCTGTCCTTTGTGAATGGACGCATCCAGTCTGGGCACCCTGCCAGGCGGCTCTCACTCCAAATGTATGGTTTGTGGCATTTACTTCTGTGTGGAAAAGGCTGATGCTTCTCAATTATTTGACAGATTGACCTACTGCCGCGCTTCCTCACAGTGACCGCTGCCAAAGTAGGGCAGAGGGCTTCAGTGTGCTGTGTCAGCAGATGTTGGTTACAGGGTCTGAGAGCACTCAACAAGACGTTGTGGGACTATTTCCAAGCCTTTACTGATGCGGCGTCTGTGCTTTCAAGCTATGTGGCTTGCAGTTACTAACCGTGTAAGCACGGGCAAGGTCCGATTGGCATCTCTAGCTCCATTCCTCCTGTATAGACTACAGAGCCTAGCCAGCACCAACTTTTGAGCACCCCAGGCATCACAGTCTCTGTGTGGCACATGACACAACATCAGGCATTCAGGAAGACATCGGTAAGGGTTTCGTGATCGTCATTAGGTCACTTTCATCAGGCAGACGCACTTTGGTAAAACTCATACGCATATAAATCATCTTCCGCCCAAATCACCAATCTAATCCTGCTAAACACCCCCTTTATCACCTCTGACCTCGGCAGTTGCTGTTGTTTTGGAACTGAATAATATTCTTTTTGTATATCATTCTTTCTAATTTCCATTTTGCAAGCCTTTCTCTAATGCAAACATTTCTCAAAAAACCCGGTTGCAAACATTACACAGGTTGTCTTTATTGACACCAAGTTGGTTTGTGCTACGGAAATCCCCATGTCGCAGTAATTTTAGTAAAATTAAAATTGCAACAATTCTAAATGGGCACTTGAGGAGAAGAAAACAGATAATGCCAGGTGTAGGGGAAACAGGTAGATGTCCATGGAGATATTATCCATGGCTGACTATTATTCTCCTCACGAGGAGCAGAAGCACTTCCTGCTAGGTCTTCGGAGATGAGGGGACTCACCCGATGGTGGTAGTAACCGAGCACCCCGAGTTTGCAAGCGTCCAGGTTGAGAGGCTGTTTAAGTGTGTTCAGGACACAGCACTGTCGGGGCCAAGGGTAGTCGGCATCGCTGTTCTCTACCCGGAAGGCAGAGGTGTATTTCTGCCAGTCTGATGGGCCGTTGACACCACAGCAGTGGTCCTGCCAGCCGATGAGAGACACCACGTTATCCTTATGGCCCACACTAAAGTCATCAGTGTCACACCAAGGCTTTGTGGAGAAAGTACTAGAAGCGTACCATATCTTACATTACTAAAATATCTCCAAACTGGAGCTCATGGTTGTCCCAGGTTTCCAAAAGTGGCTTTATGCTTATTAATTTAACAGTCATGAATGGGAATAACATTGTAAGTCTCTAAGGCAGTGTTTCCCAACCTGTGGGTCGCGACCCCTTGGGGGTGGACAGGCTCTTTCACAGGGGCCGCATATTAGATATCCTGCATATGAGATATTTAATTATGATTCTTAGCAGTAGCAAAATTACAGTTATAAAATAGCAATAAAATGGTTTGGGGTCACCACTACAAGAGGAACTGTAATAAAGAGCTGCAGCCTTAGGAAGGTTGAGAACCACTGTTCTAAGGCTTGTTCCATTTGACTATAAATTACAGATGAATATAGGACCTACCTTATAGAATTTTTGTGAGGATCAAGTGTGTTAATATAATTAATGTACTTAGTATAGCACCTAGCTCATAGAAAACTCTTACAAGGCATTTATTATTATTAATACTTAAAGCAAGATACATTAACATGAGAGTATTATCATTTAAAAATCATAAAATGAGAAGTTTTAGTAGTAAAGAAATTATTAGCAATTATTCTTGCTTTTCTTTTCTGTGTTTGTAATATTTTCCTAGAGCAATTATGCATTAGTTTTATCTATCTATCTATCATCTATCTATCTATCTATCTATCTATCTATCTATCTATCTATCTATCTATCATCTATCTATCTATCTATCATCTATCTATCATCTATCTATCTATCTATCTATCTATCTATCTATCTATCTATCTATCTATCTATCTATCATCTATCTATCTATCTATCTATCATCTATCTATCATCTATCTATCTATCTATCTATCTATCTATCTATCTATCTATCATCTATCTATCTATCTATCTATCATCTATCTATCATCTATCTATCTATCTATCTATCTATCTATCTATCTATCTATCTATCTATCATCTATCTATCATCTATCTATCTATCTATCTATCTATCATCTATCTATCTATCTATCATCTATCTATCTATCTATCTATCTATCTATCTATCTATCTATCAATCATCTATCTATCTATCTATCTATCATCTATCTATCAATCATCTATCTATCTATCTATCTATCTATCTATCATCTATCTATCATCTATCTATCATCTATCTATCTATCTATCTATCTATCTATCATCTATCTATCTATCTATCTATCTATCTATCTATCTATCTATCATCTATCATCTATCTATCTATCTATCTATCTATCTATCTATCTATCTATCTATCATCTATCTATCTATCATCTATCTATCTATCATCTATCTATCTATCTATCATATATTTATTTATTTATTTCATTTTTTTTGTCTTTGAGACAAGGTTTCTCTGTGTAGCCTTGGCTGTCCTGGAACTCACTTTGTAGACCAGGCTGGCCTCGAACTCACAGAAATCTGCCTACTTCTGCATCCCGAGTGTTGGGATTAAAGGCATGCACCACCACCTCATTTTATAAGAGGAAAAGTAAACTGGAAAAACATTTCAGACCTGGTGGCAAACATTTGTCCCTCTACATAGGAGAAGGGGCCAAAAGACACATCTAATGCCCTGAGAACTCTGCACACACTGGAGAGAGGCTGTGGAATCCATACTGCCTTCTTTCCTTATCATAAATTCTCCTAATGTTTCAGTGATGGAGGAAAACTTACAGGCCTCCCCAAAATTTTAGGATAAATATAGCCAAGCAAATCTAAGGGCAAAGATCATCTCGAAATAATGGGCATTTTTGCCATTTAGATATAGGAAATAGCTAACCAGGAAAAAGATCATTCTGTGGTGTGTGTGTGTGTGTGTGTGTGTGTGTGTGTGGTGTGTTGTGGTGTGTGTGTGTTGTGCAAAGAGTTCTGGAAGAGAGCTTTTATGCACTTTAACCCTGAGTTGGGAGAGGGGTGAAAGTCCATGGGACTAGGAAGGGGTCGTCAAGGTGACTAATATGAAAATAAGGACAGGACCATGGCCATTGAGGCAGGATGGAAGGAACTGGTAACTGTCATACGTGTCGTGTGAGCAGAGCACCGGGGCTAAAAGCAGCTGAAAAGGGGGACAATGAAAGCGTCCGGTCTGCGACTCTCTTCTGAGATTTGCCGTGAAATCGAACAGTAGTAGAGCAGAATTTTGGGTGAGCAGTGGGCAAGAGTTCTTGAAGGTGTTCTCGTTAGGCTGATGCTAGAGAGAAGCCGGTGAGTCAGAGTGGAGTAGGCTGCAGACAAGGAGAGGAACCGGAATGGAAACCGAGGACTTGGCTGTGGCAGTCTGTCTGTCACTACTGAAGAGGCCTAGCTGCAGATCACAGTGGATGGGCGCATTTGCTGGTAGAGAGGTGAACCAGATGTCATCTGCTTGCGTCTCTATACTTAAGGCACGGGGTGCAGCCATTGCTGAGGCTTGGGGCAAGAGGAATTTGGCAGAGTTGTGAAAAGGGAAATCTATGCAATGGTGATAAAGCAGGTTTAAAAAAACCCAGGAGACAGAGAATTCTCATTTGAGCTTTACAGTCATTTAAATCAGCACAACCAGGGGCTTTCCTCCTCTTCGGGGGAGGGAGTGGACAGAAACTGTATTCACTTCCCTAGGGACTGGGTAGGAAAGACAGATGAAAACAGACTCACAGCAGAGTGAAGGAGATAACAGAGAGCAATGGCAGGAAGAGAGAGTGTGGAAGAGTGATTAGACAAATCAGTTAATTCTGATGGAATAAAATGATAAAATAAGGATAGTAGAGCAAATGAAAGAAATCACAGAAGGTTGTCAGAAAGTGGGTGCCCGGTAATTGGTGGTGGCATGCTGGCTGGTGGCACAGTAATTGGGATGACATGTTGGCTGTGGCCGTGGAAGAAGATGGCTGAGATGAGGGGAGGAGATCTGCGGGATGCAGGAAGACAAGGCATGGAGAGAGCAGATGCTGTCAAAGACCCATCTGGTTTCTGAAACCTCGTCCAAGGCGGGATGCTGATAGTATGGGGGAAGAGGGCACAGCTGGTGATACTGAATGTGCTTGTCAAATAACTGCAATAAAGAGACCACAGGCCGCTGGCATGAACTTCAAGTTTTTGAACAAGGAGGGAATCGGGGAAGAGAGAATATAGAAGCCAGGCAGAGAAGGAGGAAACCTAGCCAGTTTCTAAGTCTTAGGGCACATGAAGGTAAGAGCCCAGGCAGGGGACACTAGGCAACAACCTGGTTTCTAGTGAAGCAGGAGTGTCAAGAGAGCTTCGAAAGTAAACTAGACAGAAAGGTTGGTTATGTGTGTGAGTGGCTGTATGTATGTGAGAATATCTGTATGAATATGAAAGTGTGTGTGAGAGAGAGTTGTGTGTGCATGTGCATATGTGTGTTTTGGGACCAATGAAGAGTTGGCTCACATTTATTGGTTATACACAAAAGACAAAATGGGGCAATATTCTGATGGTATTTGGAATAAGTTTGGATATATGGAATGGCGGCCACTTAAAACTGGGTGATTAAATAAAATCCTATCTCCTGGTACTTAGAATTTTTCATAGGAGATATAAAAAGGTGAGACAGGGACATATCACTATTTGATTTGCTTTAGGGGTGAGAAGGCCCCTTTTTCTGTTAACATAAGGGAGACCTAACGTTGTAAGAGGCAGAACCTATTATTAATCTAAAGATTTTAACATATACTCTATAAAGGCAGGCTAATCAGCAGTATAGCTTGACATAAAGAATGGGTCCAGAGGCCCCACTGAGTCACGTGTTTTACATCCTCCTTCCTCACCAGTACACAAGATGCCTTGCTGGCCAGGCCAGGAACAAGTCTCTTCCTGAAGGGAAGCCCCTGGAGGCACCGACCCCACTCCCACCCACCTTCACATTCTTACTGGTTCAGACACTCAGTGGAACACCACAGAACCACACAGCCTACCTGGAGCATGAGCCTATCCCAGGTCTTGGTAATGCCACTGTTTTTCCATTTGTCGTCGTTGGTTGGGGGGCTGTTGTTCTGATACCTCACCAGCATCTGCTTCAGGAAGAGGTTGGGTGTGAACTGCAGGGGCAGGGATGACACAAGAGAGAGCATCAGCATGCCTGCTCCCACGAAAGGCAACATCTTCTGCAGGGCTGGAGGGAAGCTAAACTCGGACACCAGGCGCATTTGGCTGGGGCTGCTTTGGGTTTCTGTAGAAGAAGAAATCACCGTATGGCTGGTGTAGACAGGTGTTTTAAGATGGTATAGATTAGAGAATTAGTGAGAAATGGAACAAGAAGGATTCTGAATTGTGTCTCCCCCAAGGCAGAACATGCAGGAAAGCCATGGCATGGTCGAGTGGCGGATGACCAATGTTGGGACCACAGGTTGGGCACTGGGAGCCAGGCTTCCTGGGATCAGAAATCTTGCTGTCACTTGTCAGTTGTGCATCTTTAGATAACTGAATTTGCATTCATTCTCTCTCTGTCTCTCTCCCTTTCTCTCTCTCTTTCTCTCCCTCTCTCTCTCTCTGAAGGAAACTCCCCCCTCTTCTTTTAACTTAGAAATGACAATCAATACTCCCTTTCTAGGGTTCCGAATATTAAATATAACTCATTAGTATTAGCACGTGCATATTAGGACGACCAGCACACAGCCAGGGCTTAAAGCATGTCAGTTGCTACAGGGTCAGTGCTATTGTCATTTCTGTTCTGTGCTTTTGGGGACCATACTCACAAAGTCTCGCTGTGTCGCTGCTGTGATACAAGATGCCACTTCGAAACCATACACTATGAACATCATAATGAAGTACTGGGAAGGAACCAGATGAGAACAGAGTTAGAATGGGAATATCACCACGTGACTCCATATTCATCTAAATGTAATATCCAAGCCGTACAAACACTCTTGGACCAGCTGCTTGGAAAGGGGCTAGTGGTAGGTCCTTGGAACAAGGCAGCAGGTGGGTCTTCTCAGTTCTCTGCTTCTCTCTAGAGAAATGACCATTCAGAGCCTTCTCATCCGGCATCATGAATTTCTATTTTAACATGGAGAGCTAATATAAGCAGTGAAGGGATGTGTGGGTGCTTCAGAGTCTTCGTGTACACACAAATGCCCAGCGGCTGCCGGCAAGACAGCCTTAGTGCTTCATATACAACACCGAGCCTTGCCAATCCCTTCTTAGTGGGAATCATTTTCTTCATGGACTACAGAAGCCAAGAAAAGATGACAGAACACGTTTAATGCCTTTAAGGCTCTTCGGTAACGTGCAGGCAGCCTTCAGGCGTGGAGACTCACGGGTGAGCTCCTGTCACAAACCCATGTCCTAGTGAAGGCAGAACAGAGCTCTCTGGGTGCTGCTTAGGCACTAAAGGGTGCAGACTGCAAGGCACTGTGGGAAAGAAAACAGCTCTGCACAGCCCCGCCCCCAGGGTCTGGCTGGGAAACAGCTGAAAAGCAGACGCCTTACAGTGTGTATTGAAAACTTTATCTCTACCTCGCACACTGTTATATATGCGTGTTTGCCCTTATGGGAGCCAGTGGCAGAAGACAGGGGAAGTTGTCTTCTCTTTTTGGGGGTGTTTGTGGGTTCAAAGGTCAGGATTGTTTGTTGCTTTTACTATCTGGCTCTAAAGCAAAACAAAACAGAACAAACACAACCACCCCTCTGAAAAAATTAGTAAAGGGCCTTCTGGGACACCAGAGGACCCCCGCCCCTGCAATAACCCTCTTCATATTGACTGTTGTCTTGCTTCTGCCAAGAGCTTTGGTGGTTTACAGAACCTCAGGGCCCTCTACAATTAGTCCAGAAAGGAGGCACCGGTACACACATTTCTCCTTCAGCTTCACAGAAAGGGGTTCATTCCTTGCCCCCACTCCCCAGCTCAGTTCTCTTGCTTTGTCAGGCACATACGATTGGCCAAGAAGGAGCCCAGGGTCCAGTGGAAATTGTCTTCAAGAAGATCTCCCTCTTCTCTCTGGAGCTCCATGCCTTTTCCCACTCTCTCAGAGTGGGTGAGTTTGCCCTGGAACTAACTCACCCAAAGGAAACAGACAATGTAAATATTCTGAGCTTCCGGGCACTAGGGCGATCATTACCTTAGAGAAGTGAGCCAACCAGCTCCCTAAATGGTTGAGCTTTTTCTATAGAAGTGGGACTCAGGGTAGGAGATTGACTTCAGGGCTAGGGAGGGATGTGCAGGTGAGTGTGTGTGTGCATGTGATCACGGTGGCATAAACTGATGTCTTGGGGCAAAGGAACAGAAGGCAGAGGTCTAGGCCCAAGTAAGAGTTTCTTCCCCACTGGTTAATATTTCCATTTGCAAAGTCAGAGCATGATCTAGTCAGTGGCTTGAAACCACGGAGGAGTGTGAAGGGGTCGCTCACAATGGTGCCAATCAGGGTCTTCTGAGGTCCCTGTACCGCAGAGTCAACAATAATGTGGGAAGCACAGGCCATCACGGAAAAACCATCCGCTGTGAACTCAAAAGTTTCCAGAGAGGTTCTTGTCTGCTTTGAAAAATTCATGCCTACTTTGTACTTTGTGTCTCAACACACCTCTATTTGACTGATAGTAAAACAACACTTAAAATGAGCTACTGTCAAGGGGAAAACAAAATATAACAAAAAGCACCCCCGCCCCCGCCTGGGATTTTTCTCCTGTTCGTGTCATTCCTGGCTGTGAGTGTTGGGCGCGTGCAGACGGTAGCTGGAGAAGAGCATCTGTGCAGTCAGCTGGACCACCCACAGCTGTCTCTGGTTGCAGTGCTTTTTACTAGAACCCGAACTTGCAATTATGGAGGGCATCTTTGCCTCCTGCACAGAAGATCTTGCAGCAGGGGATCTCCAGTTTTGCTTTGTTTTGTTTTTTTGTGGTGGTTTTGTTTTTACCACTCACCTGAAACTCTTTTTTTCCCCACTTAACTCAGTGAAAACCAAAGCTCTGTGCTCCATGGAGAAGAAACAGTTCATCGAGATCATCCCGGGAAAGCAACAGCAGAATTATTTGTTGTTATTTTGAGAAAGGTTCTCTTGTAGCATAGGCTGGCTTTGGACTTACTATGCCGTCAAGGCTCACCTTGAATTTCTGATCATCCTGTCTGCCTACGGAATGCTAGGATTGTAGCTGTGCAGTGCCGTACCCAAATAATGCAGCACTAAGGTTTGAACCCAAGACTTTATGTGCACTAGGCAGGCACTCAACCAACTGAGCTACACCTCCAGCTCGCAGAGTGCTGTGAGGTCTTACCGCCAAGAGCACTTTCCTGTTGGACTTCATAATTCCTACAATGGCGAGAACAGACAGGCAGAAGAGGCAGATGCCCACAAACATGCCAATCCAAGCTGCCCCGTAGATGTCATCGTTGTTGGTGGCTTCAAGCAGCGGGTAGAGACTGTGTTGGTCGGATACAAAGAAGATACACTCTGCAGTTAGGGCGATGCCACACATCTGGAAACAAGCCATGAGTGGATCTGTCAGGCTGGTGACCAAGAGCAGAGCACTGGGAAAGGGGATCAGGCAGGGTACCTCCTAGAGCCAAGTCCCTTCCCTTACAGGAATGCAATGGATTCCTCATTGCCAGGAGATCCAACAGCTATTTGTACCTTGCTTCCTTTTCATATGCCCTCTGTCTTTGATGCTTTCTTCCACATTTCACTCTGTCTGCTTATGATTTGGGAAAAGGTTTAGGTAGTCTCAGACCATCCATAAAGCCCCTGTGATATGACCCACTCAGACAGTGTCTTCTTGTATGAAAGTTATTCCCCTATCCTGTCCCAGTGCATATCTTCCTTTCTTGGAATAATTGAAATGTCCTGATTTTTGTCACAGTGGTTCTGGAATCTTAGTGACATTCTTCCTAGTGCTCATATTCTATCGATGACGAATTAAGGCCCCAAATGATGGCGACTCATCCACAGCTGTACACAGAGAAGTAGAGACAGAACCGAGTCAAGGACTAGTTCTCTCGACTCCTTGACTAGTGTTCTTCCCTTCTCCTCGTGTCCACACAGTTTGGGTTTTGAGCCACTATCACACTCCATGTAGGAGAACATCTCTCCCAGCATCTTTAATAGCACAGTCTCCAAGTCAGGCCAAGGTGAAACTGGACAGAAGCATAAAGGGATGCTTAGCAGGTGTGCTTAGCAGGTATGCTTGGATACTGGCCATAGTGAACATGACTCAATACTCATTATGTCTTAGAACTGGAAAGGAAATATCTATTTTAAAGCCGGTCATGGTGTTCTATCATAATAGGTCAGTTATAGACGGCTACCCTAAGATTCTAGCTAGTGTGTTTCCCTCCACATTTCTTAAGATGAAGGCACTATAAAGGGAGCGGTAATCACACCATTTTCTTACACTTTCACTTTTAAGTCATCTAAAAACCATGCTTACAAGAAGAACGTATTTTTTGAAAAATATTCATAACTTACACCAATAATCACGTGTCCAAAAATCAACAGGCCCTGGACGCAACGGACAGTAGAATCATCCTTAGCCATCTTCAGGATTTCCCACAGGCTGGAGACACAGTTAAAAATGTTACAGTTTGGGGGGAATAGGTAGCAAATACTGCTTCAGTTTCTACACCGTCACTAAATCACAACATCACCTATTTCCTTTTTTATCCAAATCAAGATCATGAGAGCTTTTAGTAATGGTGAAAATCTGATACCCTAGGTCAGCAATCACATGAGGTTTATGAAGATAAAGAATGCTTTTTATATATAAAAAAGGCTTTCAGAGTCTGACCAGTGCCTTTTGGTAGTCCTTTCGGATATGAAGGGCACCAGAGTCTCATTCTGAGAGAAGTAATGAGAGTCTTCAAGGTCACCAGGGGCACAAAGAGAAGACCTGCCGTGGTGATGACACACGCTGAGAGTCCCTGGTGTTGCCTCTGCCATCCTCGGACAAGGCCAACTTCAAACACAGGTAAACAAAGAGAGTTGGCTGAGGTCACTACAGCCTGTGGGTTGATGTTAAATATTTTGTTATCCTAAAAAAGCACAGGTTGTACATAATGAAGCTTCCTGTAATGCAAGAGAAGAGAAGAGGCGTGTTTAGCTCCACTGGGCACTCCTCTAGCGACTTCTCGTGCCTATCAGAGTCCCAGAACCCAGCTAGATGTGAGCCAGGGTGAGGTCCTTCTGCACACCAGGAAATCAAAGCCTAACTAACTGGTAAAGTGGTACCTCCGAGGCGACACAGACTGGCGATGGTAGAGTCGGTGGCATCTTTGGTCTGTGTGACTCTGAGGCCCACACTCTTCCCTGCTGCTTGCACTAGCTCCTAGAAACTATTTATACTATTTATGCCAGATGGAGCTAAACATGGACCTCTTGTCTCCTTGAGGATTCTCTTGGAAGGAACACAAGGTTAAGTGTTCGGGTCAATCATTTTGGCTTCTGCACTTGAGATGCTCTGAGAAAAGCTGTTCACATGCCTTGACACTTTAACCAACTGACACTCTAAAGGTATTAAATGATACAATTTGCATGTTGGGGCATGTAAAGATGCATGAGGAAGATTCTTACATTCTAAGATTTTGTTCTGGGAGAGAAGCTAAGTTCTCAAGTAGTTATAATATGTAAGTGGATGACTAAATACATGAGTGGGGTCTGGGCGTGACAGGTTCCAGCCTAGCTGATTATAGAGCCAGCATTTGGATCAGGAGAGGAGAGAGAGGTAGGATGTGTAGTAGGAGAGTGAGACGGTAGACATTCCTAGGAGAGGGAAAGTCAGGGAGTAGATTCAGAAGAGCAAAGCAGAGACCAGAGAGCAAGTTCGCCAGTTTGGCTGAACTCCTGGTTTGTGGACAGAACCCGTGGGGAGGAGCATCTCGCTTTTGTTGCTTTGTTTCTCCCCTCTCTGCTTTCCTTTTTTTTCCTCTTTTTTTTCTGCCTTCCTTTTTAGAATTATGTGTTTTTGTATGTCTGCATGAGTGTATGTCGCATGTATGTGTACATCAGAAGCTTCGGGTCCCCTGGAGCTGGAGTTACAGGCTGTTGTGAGTCACCTGATGTGTGGCCTGGGAAGTGAACTCAGGCCGTTTAGAAGAACAATTTGTGCTCTTAACTGCTGAGCCCATCCATCTCCTTCAGCGCAAGTCTTTTATCTGACTCTGGCCTTGGTGAATCTTGCACTATAGGCATGTATTAATAGCCTAAGTAATTTAAACATCCCTAAATAGTTTTTCTCTCTCTCTTTCTTCCTTCCTTCCTTCCTTCCTTCCTTCCTTCCTTCCTTCCTTCCTTCTCTCTTCTCTCTTCTCTCAGTCATCTTCTCTCTCTCGTCTCTCTCTCTCTTCGCTCTCCTCTCTCCTCCTCTCTCCTCTCTCTCTTTCTTTCTTTGAATGGTTTTAGCTCAGCGTTTGGCACACACAATCATTGTTTGTTAAAGAAACAGAAGAATCTGGGCCCTTGTTACACCATCTTCCGACACCACCCAACCTCTGGAGTTTCTTTTTAGAAATGCCATCTGTTCAGGGAGGGGAGCAGAGAAAAATGTAGAGCTCAATAAAAATCAATAAAAAAGAAATGCCATCTATTTATCTGGAGTAATCCTTCCACATCATAAGGGTAAAACCTTGCAGTGTCTAGAAGGCTCCACCAGGAAGAATCTAACTGGTACAGCCGGATCAGTTGCATTGTAAAACTCATTATTGGCACACGTGGACATTAACCCTGACCAGTTAGGCTGCTCTCTAAACCAGACACACAAATAAATGGACTTTGAAAGATAGAAATGAAAATAGAAACAGAGAGTAAAGGGCAAATATCTGGAGAGGCCAAGTCCAATATCGTCCCTGCCCGGCAGGGTACCGAGTCGGTGGCCATTTGTCACACAGAAGTCTCTTGATAGTGGTGAGTTGGGCTCAAAGAACAAAGAAGAGAAATTTTCTTCTCTCAGGGAAACTGAAGTGGGACAATAGCAACATGGATTTTAAAGGTACATTAACTGGACCCGGTCCTAACAGAGGGGAAGTTGTGAGAGGTGCGGAGAAAAAGGAAGGGACAAGAGAGATGTTCAACAAGGGGTCTTAACTGGTCCAGAAGGAAGCTGAGGGCTCCTGAGCAAGGGATAATTAAAAATAAATCTTTTTTTGTTGTTGTTCTGTTTGGTTCTAAAGAAAGCCATGCTACTTTTCAAAATATTTATTTATTTATTTATTTATTTATTTATTATGTATACAATATTCTGTCTGTGTGTATGCCTGTAGGTCAGAAGAGGGCACCAGACCTCATTACAGATGGTTATGAGCCACCATGTGGTTGCCGGGAATTGAACTCAGGACCTTTGGAAGAGCAGGCAATGCCCTTAGACGCTGAGCCATCTCTCCAGCCCCAACTTTTCAAATGACCAAAAGGAATCAGAACTGCCACCTATCAGGCCCCACAGTGCTCTCTATTCTGCCTTAGGCACCTTTGGTTCATCTTCTCAACAGACCTAAATGGATATTTTTTTTTTTTTTTTTTTTTTTTTTTGGTTTTTCGAGACAGGGTTTCTCTGTGACTTTGGAGCCTGTCCTGGAGCTAGCTCTTGTAGACCAGGCTGGCCTCGAACTCACAGAGATCCGCCTGCCTCTGCCTCCCGAGTGCTGGGATTAAAAGCGTGCGCCACCATCGCCCGGCCTAAATGGATATTTTTGCCAATAAATAAATAAATAAATAAATAAAAATCTGTGCTTGTTTCTTATTGCTATAGTAACAGATTTCCTCAATCTTACAAATGTAATTTCTGTCACTCTGGGGTCAGAAGTCTGAAATGAGAGTCACTGAGTTAAAATCTGTGTTGATTGGGCTGTACTCCTTTTAAAAATTTTAATGTTTTCCATTTTGAGAATTCCATGCATGAGTATTGCCCTTATAATTATTCACACTTCCCTCTTCCCTCCAAGTCCTCCTATGCCTACTTCTCCCTCCCAAATTTATGACTCCTATAATTATTATTGTTATACACACACACAAACACACACGCACTCATATACACCCCTCCTGAACCCATTTAGTGTTACTCCTATGAACATGACCACTTGGGATTGGATGACCTATCTGGGGGCTGGCCTGCATCAAAAATGGGTTCTCTCTCTCAACAGCCCTTGACTGCACATAGCTCTTCATCCAGGGGTGGGGCTTTGTAAGATTTCCCCCATCCGCTTGGTGTTGTTATGTTGAGCATCCCTGTTACTGAGGTTTCATGGGATACACACTCCTTAAGGATCCAGGCAGAGAACCTGCTTCCTTCCATCTTTGCAATGAATAAATTTGGAGAGACTCATTTCCTCAAGACCTTGCTGCCAGAAAGCCCGGGACCCAGAGTCAAATCCAGGTCATCCTGACTCTTAAGTTATTTAACACCAGAGTTTAGCAATCCTAGCACAATGCTAATGCTTTAGGTAGAAAAAAGAAATAAATGCCTGTCTAGCTTACCTGACAACTTGGGGACAAAGAGAACACAAAGAGCCTGTCTTTGCAAAGAACACCAGGCTTCTCCACGCACCCTTCACTAGTTTCTTGGCGTAGCCTTTTCACAGGGTATTAACACACTAATATTTTCCCACTGTTATCCAGGAAACTGCATAGATGTTTTCCAAACCCACAGCTTTCTCGTCTACTCCCCTCTACTTTCTGGAAATAAAGGGTTGCAGTGTGAGGTCTGGGAGACCAGTGTTTGATAAAATTTCCTCAGCCACTTGCGTGTTGTTTTATGGATATAGGGTCTTTCAAAATAGTCCAGCCTGGCCTCAAACATGGGATCTTCCCACCTCAGCTTCCTAAGTGTGCCATGATGGCTGGCTTTGTCTCTCGGTTAGATTAAATACGTGTCTCTGACACCCTACGGACAGGCATAAATGTCAAGAGTAAGTCAAATGTGGGCTTCCTGTTGTTTATTGTGGTGTCTGGTAGTTATGGTCTAAAAGTGAGCATGCTAGACTTGGCCGCAGAATGCCAGATTCAAAGTCAAGTCTTCCTGTCAAGAGTTACTCTGAGCAGTGACTGACCTTGTTAGTATCTATTTTCTCATTTATAGAATGGCTAGAATACAACTTGCCTCACAGAACTGTTACAATCATCAAATACTAAGATGGTTTACAAACAAGACAGTGTCCATGATGACCAGGGGATATTTGGAAAGGAGAGGGTCTTGAGTTAAGGTTATATTTAATACCCTAACAACCCGTGGAACATAGGAAGGAGGTACTAAGGATGACTGGTTGGTCCTACAGTTAAGGGCTCCCAGGTCCAGGAGAATTGGCCTGTATCAACTTCCTCTTCCCTTGGGGGGGGGGGCGGCAGCACCCTAAGCCCTGGAGGCGGCACACCCACTACCCTTTTGTGCTTCTTTCTGTTTCCATGATTGGCTCTAAGATGTAAAAACCTCCCTGGGAAAAGAGAGAAAGCCTGCTAACTGTGTTGGGGTGTGTCGTGTCAGGTACCAAGTTGCACGTCTGTCGGCAGGGAGGGTGTCTGTACATTCCGTCAGCATTCCTGTCCGGTTAACTCTTGCCCTTGTGCCCTGACCATTGCTGAACCCTCTGATTCAGACTGTGGCGATGTGGGTATGACCCCTGAGGTTTTCTCTTGCACACGGGATACTTTCTTTCTCTTTTTGCGTTCTTCTTCTCCGTTAGAACGGCACGTTAGAATTCAGCTGCTGCCCGGGCTGGCATAGCTCGCTGAGCTCTTTCTCATCTATAGATGCTGGCAGGAACCCTGCAAGGACACCGTGTGTGTGTGTCTCTAACTGACAGACTTCTTGGTGTCCAGATCCGCCACGTGGGATGTGAATTTACGTTAATGGCAGGTATCGGTGGCTACATATCCTCTTTGCCACCACCTTCTCTGTCTCCTTCCAGAAAGCCTGGCTTCAGGCTTTTATGTTGAAAGCCCCCACATCCTCAGATGGGTATAAAAAGAGGCCCCACTTCGGCCACGTGGTCCCTGATCATCTCTTTAGAGACCCTGTCATGTTGTTTGTCTCTGATCCTGGCCTGAACGTTCTCAGAGCCCCCACCATAATGTTGCCTCTGCAGGTCTATCTATGCCATTAGTAACTTTTCCAATAAACCTTTTTGACCCCCCCATTCCCTCAGTGCCCCTACTGTATCCCTCTCCCCACTCTGAAACCTTTTACTGTTAGTGCCTCCTACACAGGGCTTCCTGCATATTATAACAAGAGTCTCCCAGATGGAAAGCATAGGTTTCTGTTATATTTGTTCCAGCCCCAGAATGGAATAGTGTTCGACACACAGGAGGGAGGCACTTATTTCTCTAAATAAAAGAAAAAGTAAATAAATGTTTGTTTGAAGGAATGAGCATGTAGCTGAATGTGTGAACGGCTGATTTGCCTAGAGCCTGTTGCAGACTAGATTAAGGAAGAGGGAGAAGCAGAGATATGGGCTCAGGATAAATCTTGCTTTGAGTTTTGGTTTAATCATGTAGTTCTGTTACCCCAAGATGCTGGTTGAGCTTTATCTGTTAATGAGAATTGTAAAAGCCCAGTATCAAGAGTTCTGTAAAAATTAAGTGAGAATATGCAAAGATGTCATATTATATTGGCTGCCTAGCCAATGTTAATTTTCTTGGCTTTTGTCTCAGCTTCTTGAAGCAGACAGACCAGATCTAACAAGCCAGGAAGCATTAAAGGCAACTAAAGCAGTGGCTTCATTAAAAAAATAAAATAAAATAAAACAACACAGCCTTCATTTCAAAGGAAATAAAGATATATGATCCAATATGTTAGAGCAGATCAAAATGGTCTCCTTCAGTTGGAAGAGGAGTGGGAAGTCTGTGACCTCAGAGCATCCCACATCAGCTCTCTATCTTGTCCAAAGCCAGAGTTCTTGACCTAACAGGAAAGGTGTAAGCAGATCCCAACGCTCAGAAGGCAATCACCCAGAGAATTTATGGAGTGTAGTGAGAAAGCCCCAGCCACAACAGAAGTTGACAGCATGCTGTCTCTGTGCAATAGGGCCCTGATTCAATGCAGGACATCTAGAAATTGTTCCTGGAGAATGCACAGGTGAAACTGCTTCTGTCATACACAGCCAGAAGGCTCTCTGGGAAAAGAGGCACTCCTGGCACTGAGAGAAAAGGTGACATTATTTGTGCGAAGGCTCATTTATGCCTGGAGGCTGGGATTTGCTCAGTGGGTAGAGTGCTTGCTTCCTCATACAATGCCCTGGGTTCCATTCATGCACCACCTAAAACCAGATGTGACATGTGCGTATTATCTCAGCTCTGGGAAGCAGAGGCAGGAGGATCAAAGGCCAAAATCTTCCTCTACTGCAGAGTGAGTTCCTAGTCATCCTGGGTATGTGAAACCCTATTTCCAAAATAAATAAATTCTGGAGAAAAGAACTGACTGGTACATGTTTTGGATTAAAACCAAAAGATTTGATGAAGTTCTATTTTGAGAGTTATTTTTAGTTTTTTTTTTTTTAAAAAAACCCTTTCATTCTTATTTTATGTGTGTGGGTATTTTGTCTGCATGTCTGTCTGCCTACCATGTTTGTGCCTTGTATTCACAGAGTCCAGAAGGGTCAGATCCCCTAGGACTGGAGTTAAAGACAGACGTGAACTGCCATGTTGTTGTTGGGAACAGAACTGAGGTCCTCTGGATGTGAAGCCAGTGCTTTTAACCACTGAGCCATCTCTCCAGTCCCCTGGTAGTTATGTTTTAAAAGACACTGTGAATGTTTCCCTTTCCAAGAAGAGAAAGAAGCATGGAAGGACAGGTAGACATTTATCCATACACAGGATACGAATTGTTCTCTTTGCATATTTGATAAAGAAATGCAGAATATACTTCTTGCGAGGGTTGATTAAACAATTTTTAGAAAGATTTATTTATCTCATGTGGGTGAGTCTTTTGTGTGCAAGTATGTACGCACACTGTGTGCATGCCTGGTGCCCTCTTACGTCAGACGAGGGTATCAGATTTCATGACACCCTCTTCCTGTGATGGCTAATAATACCTGTCAACTTGGGGAGGACCTGGTGCCTAGATTTTGTTTGTTTTGTTTTCTTGCCTCAAAATACCAGTTTAGGTATTTCTATGAAAACTCCTTCGTTCGGATGTAACATTTAAGTTAGTAGACTATTTTTTTTAGATGAGGTCTCACTGTGTATCCCAGACTAGAATTTGTAATTCTCCCACCCCAGCTTCCCAAGTGCTGGATTAAAATGTGCACCACCGCACCTGACACATCAGAAGAGTCTGAGTAAAGTGGCTCAGCCTCTATCACACGGAAGGCTTCCCAGTCAATGGAAGTGCAAACGCTGATGTTCTCTGGAGAAACAGTAGTAGCTCTTTCTAAAACTGCAGCATTGGAAGCCATCCTGAGTTTCAATCTGAGAGATCAACTCTGAGTTTTTAGGTTGCCATCTACTCTGCAGACACGCTGTTAGTTAAAAATCACACAATCTAGCAATCCAGTTCTTTAAGATCAAGCTCTTTCTCTCAATAGATCAGTATACACACACACACACACACACACACACACACACAGAGGGTGTGTGTGTGTGTTGTGTGAATATGGGCATGAGCATGCTATCACTTGTGTACAGAGGTCAGAGGACAACCTGTGGCAGTTGGTTCTTTCCTTTTTCCATGGGCTCTAAGAATTAAACTTAAGTCACCAGGCTTGCTAGGCAAGTGTCTACCTGAGGAGCCACCCCACCGGCCCTAATATGTCTTCTTTTTAAGATGTTATTTCCATTCATGTTTAAAATTGAGAGGCTTTTAATTCCCCTGCCATTGACCCGACTTTTATCTCACAGTTAAGGGAATCTTGCACACAAAACCACCAGGAGGGAGACCTTCACCTCCCACCCCATCCCCACCCCCTGCTCAGTCTTCTCCTCTCTTCCCTTCAGTTCATGAAATGCCATAGATACAGAATCACCCTTTAGCTCCTGGTTAATATGCAGAAACATCTAGAAGAAACATGGTGAGTCTCATGAGCCATCAACAGCCATGCCTCATGGCGAGTGATTTTACTATCTCTTTCTGCTTACTGATCTTCAAGGCAGAAGAAGGGTTCTGCCCGAAGGACACAGACCCCAAACAAAAGTACAACTTAAAAAGACAAACCTCCCTTGCCAAGCTTGGAACCTCAGGCTGGGAGTGGTGTCTCATGTCTGTGTTTGCAATTCCATCCCTCTGGGGCCAAGAGAGGAGGGCTGTGAGTTTGAAGCCAGTCTGGGCTACATTGTGAGAGACCCCTGTTTCAAAACATAAAACAAGGCTGGGGATGTAGCTCAGTGGCAGAGTACCTGCCTAGCAAAACTTAAAACAACAATGATAAAAAGAAAAGGTAAAGAGAGGGAGGGAGATGAGGGGAAAGAGGGTGGCACACAGAGAGAGAGAGAGAGATGGGAAAGAGAGATGGGAGAGAGAGAGAGGAGAGAGAGAGAGAGAGAGAGAGAGAGAGAGAGAGAGAGAGAGAGCGAGAGAGAGAGAGAGCAAGAGCGCATGGGCACACCTGCAGCTTGGGTCTTTCTCTCTGGATAGTTGACTCCCAGAGATGTGACATGCCCTCTCCTCTTGCCTTCTATTGAGCACCCAGCATTAGAGACTGGCTCGCAGTCCTGACTTTCTGAGACCTCTCATATCATTCTCACATACCCCTTCCCTCACCCATGGAAGTGCTAGAGAAGAAACAGGTAGGAGGTGCAAGTCACGTGAGTGTCCAGCAGCAGAAGCAGAGAAATAGCTGTGTACACTAACAGCGATGGCACGGTCGGCTGACTGTGCGCCTCACCTCGCCTGTTCCCACGTAAGGGGCCCCGTGAGCCCCGCCCTAATGAAGAATGTCCAGATGACCCGGCTTCTCTATGATTTCATTGCTCAACACCCTGGGAGGCCTTTTGCTTTTAGAAGCCCTGATTTTTAAGAGGTTGAAAAGGCATTTCTTTCTTTTATTCCCCTTTTCTTGTGCCTTCTTTAAGTTTGTTTTCTTATCAAGTTATTCATACCCAGGGTGTTGATACCTTCAGACACGGTGGATAGGCTTAAAAACAATTGCTCACTAAACAAAGCAATGTCCAAAGCAGGAGAGAGGTGAGGCTCCCCTACCACCCATGAGATTGTCTTTTCAAGTTCATTACCTCTTTTACTTACTCAAGTTTCTGGCACCAGAGAATACACAAACCACACCTCAAACTCATGCTAGAGAAATTTGGATCAGGAAAATGGGAGGGAGGAAAGAAAAGAGAGGGTGAAAAAGAGAAAGACGAAGCAGGACCCTCCTCATCTGTGTGGTCTCTGTCCCAGTTAGGCAGCAGTGGCTCCTCGGGTTTGTATGCAGCCTGCAGGGCCATCAGGCCCGAATTCCAGAGCAGGGCACAGTGGACTCTGGGCTTGATTGATGCTGTTGCTCGGAATGTAAGCAAGAGTGAAAAGGATTGTCGTTTCACTTACTTTTTGCCTAACTGGTGCCTAACTTCTCCTGCTGTCTAAATGTTTATGAGTCTTTCTTGGTAGTTAAAAATATAGGAAAGTTGATTTTGGAAGCCTAGTATAACACAAAGCAAAACAGTGTGCTGTAAGCGGAGAAGAAAAAAAAAGACATTTTTATACTTACTAGGAAGATTAATCAAAAGAACTACACAGCAACCACATTACCTATAACAATGAAATAATGCACAGCAGGAAGCATATTGCCTTCTTGATGCTGTGCTTATCAGTTCTCCCCACCAAGAAACAGCCCGCAACCAAGTGCCTTGACTTTTTTTAAAGATGTTAAAATTAATCCAAATTCATAAATGTTCTTAAAAATGCCTAAAGCTACTGATAAATGAAAATTTAGACTTATAAACAGAATCATAGAAATATAAAAATCTAATAATACGAGTGTTACTTGAAGCAACTTGTTTGTGTAAAAAAATATTAGAACAGAAATATGTGTATCTAAAACCTGCCGATCCTGGTGGATCAACTCATTGGCGAACAGTAAAACTCGGTCTGGTAAAAGTGGCCTTGATTAGAGAAAACTAATTGGCTGACTTATTCCAGACCACACACTGATCAAAGCAGAGCTGTTTAGAGGGAAGACCCGCAAAGAAATCGCGCCACCAATCCTTTCAAGGCTTGTCAGACCAAATGATTTATCAGAAGAATAGGAAACTTTTTGTCAGGTAAGAGGACAGGTAATTAATTATTGAAAGAGATTTTCCCAGAAGAGTTGCAAGATCTTAAACTACAAATGGGACAGACTCATCAAACCCCATTTCCTAGCTCCCAGGAGAGCCCAGAGTGCACAGTGGGCTTCTCTGAGATGTTCGAGTACTTACACAGTGGCTGCTGGGTGGTCTCTTCTCCCTTTGCCTGCTGGCTCTGGGCTGCACTGACTCACTCTGGAGTGCACACCAGCCCAAGATGCTTTTCTACCCCACTGCCTTCTCTGGAACTACAGTCCCAGGGAAGGGTGGTCTGTGATTGGGAGGAGACATCTCACATGGGCTGGGCCTGCTGCTGCCTGAACCTGCCCGGCTGAGCAGGAAGCACTGCGGGCAGATTTCTGCTGCTTTGGAATGTGTATCTCTGATGGAGAGGTCAGCTTTTCTCCTTGAATACAAACTCAGGATTTTTGTGTTTAGTTGATGCTCTTTTGTTTGATTGGATCATTAACTTCTAAGCTTTTGCATAATGAAGAAGGCTGATCATTCTCCCTTCTCTGTTTGCTTGCAGTGTCAGGGCCAGGTTCATTGTCTGTAGCCACAGGTTATATTCTCACGGACAGTAAAAGCTTAAGTCATGTTCATAAGGTGAACAGCAACTCGTAGAGGAGAAGAAAGTTAGAAACAGATGGAGAAACATAGAGATACAATCAAGTAATTATTCGATGTCTAACCAGGTCCTTCCTTTTCTCTTCTCTTTGTCCCTTCCTTAAGGACCACTATGAGTCATATACACACAGCATGAACAATATTGCTTTTAATGGGTCAATAGCAGCACATAGCCTAGCTAGCACTGAGGGGAAGAGTAAAGGAAGGGATAGTGGAAAGAACTGGAAGCTTTAATCAATAGACTTGGGAGTTCTCACAGATTAGCACCGTCTCCTCACAGGCAATGCTTTCCTTTTTACTCGAGGAACAGAGTTAGAGCATAGTTTGCTCATCAGAGTGTGCCCTGAGATCCAGGCCCATAGAGACTCAAGCACATTATAGGCGGGACAGCCTCGGACCATGCCCTGGCAGCTTTGAGAGTGAAGGCCTGTCTGAGCTCTGCACTGGGTGCCTCCGTGATCTATGTCTTTAGGCGAGGGTCACCCAATGAAACAGATTTTCATAGCGGAGGCCTATTCCTGAGCAAGGCTGAGGAACCCTCCTCAGTTGTTCTTATATCCCTAGACGTCAAACATTTCCAATGTTTACAACTGAAGCTGTTTTCCTTTACACCACCTTCTTCGTATCACAGATGGAGAGACAGCTGCCTATTTGCGACGTCATTTTAATGGATGCATTGTATTCTGCTTGATGAATTTGAAACCATCTGCCTGGCTGAAAATTCAGGTCATCAAAAAAGTTCCCGTTGTTTTAATAATGTTGCAGAAAACACGGGTTTTTAAATGCTTATCATTTCCTTAGTAACATTTTTAAAATTTAAATTTGTGCCCAAAGGCTATGTTTATTTAAAAATATTTTGACTTATGAGCATTTCAGAGATGTTGTGAAATGATTGTTTCCTGGAACAGTGAAAGTCCCCATTTCTCTTCACCTTTGGGTACTATCTTAAGACAAAAAGGCATTTTAAAAGTTTTCAACTTTTTAAAATTTCTTTTTCTTTTGTCAGTCACATGCTCTCACAAGCAAATGTCTTAATTTTATATTGCTTATATGACATGGCCAAGGCAGCCTCTAAAATAAAGCACTTAATTGGGCTCATGATTGCAGAGGGTTGGAGTCCATGATCACCATGGCAGACAGCCCAGCAGCAGGCACACAGGCATGGCACTGAAGTTGTAGCTGAGAGCTAAATCTGACCAGCAAGCAGGAGGCACAGTGACTTAGAGATTAGGAGCAACGTGGGTTTTTGAACCCTCAAAGCCTGTCACCAATGACACACCTTCCCCAGTAAGGCCACACCTCCCAACCCTTCCCTAATAGTTCCAACAACTGGGAACCAAGCATCCAAATATGTGAGCCTGTGGGGACCATTCTGATTTAATACACTACAGTCAATTTTCTTTCACGTTCTTGGCCATCTTCTATAAGTATAGTGTGTGTAGTCTTACAAGTTAACCTGAGGAAGGCTTGATACATTTTTGAGAATATTGGTGCACTATGTATGTTGCAATTATTAATTTTTTTAGTTACTATAGATGAAGCTGCTTGTTCATTTCCTGGCTGCCCAGACCCGAAATAAGCACATAGAAACTGCATTAATTAAAACATTGCTTGGCCTATTAGCTTATGCATATTTCTAACTAGCTCTTATATCTTAAATGAACCCATTTCTGTTCATCTGTGTATCGCCATGTGGTTGTGGTCTATGGTTAAGGTTTCATCCGGTGTCTGGTGTCTGTCTCCTGTGGCAGCTACATGGCTTCTCCCTGACTCTGTCTATTCTCTCTGTATATCTTTTCCAGCCTGACTATATTCTGTTAAGTCATTAGCAAAAAGCAGCTTCTTTATTAACCAATGGCAATAAAACATATTCACAGTAAATAGAGGGAAATTCCATATCAAGTTACCATTTGGCTTTTTTAGTTACCCTATAAGTATTGCTTACTTATGTAAATTATGTACAGCTTTTAATGATTTCTGATTTTGGCATTATATTTAAAGGCTTTTAAACTCAAGATTTCATGTTATCCTACTTTTCTACTTTGTTTTATCTAGTTAATCATTGTTTCATCTATTTGACTTTTTTTTTCTATATGTGTTTGCTATTATGTATGTCAAAAGGTATTATATGATGTGGGTTAGATCATATACTTATACATATTAAATAGTAGCAACAGTAACAGCATTTGGATTGATTTACTGTAATGTCATTGTATGTATTTGACCCATGAATAGATGGGCAATAGATTTACAATTATCCTCACATTTTTATTATAAAAATTTGACACAAACTTTTCCTATGAAGCCCTCTAAACTTGGTGCCATTTCTGGAGGCATAATTCATCCACTGAGTGGTTTTATAGTGGGGAAGTTTTGGTGATGACCATTGTGAGGACTAACATGACTGTAATTGTCTTCCGAAAAGAGAGTCCCCCAGTGGCTCATAGCCACAGGTCAAAACCACAACTCTCTCTGAGCTTTACCCTCACAGTGTTCCTAATTAAATATTTCCCTTCCTTGGGGCTGAGGGCTGAACCCACAGCCTCACATGGCTGACGAGAAGATTATAGTTACAGCTCCTGGGACACAGGTACCCTGGAACAACACTTGTCTATACCTCTATGCACACAGATATCAGCGGAGACCAAACTCCAGGCATAGTTGTGCTTACCTGTGCTGATCTGTGCTGCAAGGTAGAGAAGCAGGTGGGGGTGAATAGAGTTAAGAGAGGGCTATGTAAGAGCAAAGAAGACAGGCGAGAAGAATGGCTAAGTACAGACAAGGATGGGCTACTAAAGGGTTTCTTGAGTAGGAGAGTGAGATGGGGAGACTCTTAGGATTGGGGGGAATAGAAAGATATTTCTAGAAGACTTGAACATTGCTGTTCTGAATTTCACAGCTATATTTTTTTTTTTACCATTTTTTCTGTTTTCCAGCAAGCTTAAAAATGCTAACCTCCAAGCTTTTATATTAAAATGTATTAAAATATGTTATATCTCACAAAATTCATCTCTTGGAAGCACCTTTCATCCCAACTGGCATGTGCTGGTCTCCGTCTACACCACAAACTTTCCTGTTCTTGAGATTTAATGTAGTGAAACCATATATGTCTTTCCTTAGGCCTGTTTGTGTCACAGCCTTGCGTTCTGTATTCCACTCTTTCATTGCCAAGTAACACCACTGTGTGTGGACACACCACCTTTCCCTTTTAAATTTAACAATTGCAGAAATCGCACACACCATTCGCTAACTAGTTGTGCTGAGTGTACAGTCAGGGAGGGTGAAGGACATGCACACTCTCATGCAACACGTCTCCAGAGTTCTCCATCTTCCAAAACAGATGAGTTGACTCTTCAAGTGGCTTCTAATTCTTCTGCTCTCCTTCAGCTCCCAATAACCACAGTGTGCTTTCTGCTTCTTCAAATTTGGATATTTATAAGTATGTTAAGTGCTAATTATTGACATCAATGTAATTAATACTAATGATTGATAGTTAATATTAATTATTTAATAATAATGATGAACTTTAAGTAAAATCATACAACATTTCATCTCTGGCTGATCTTACTGAGCTCATCACTCTCAAGAGTCATCTAGACCAGAACATAGCTGTAGCATTTTACATCTCCACTAGCAGGATAGAGGGGATTTGATTTCTTTCCACTTCTACCAATACTTGCCACCATCTCACCTTTTGACCGCAACCATTCTGCTAAACGAGACACGTTGCTTCATTGCAACTCTCACTTACATTTCCCTAATTGCCAATGATGCTCAGATTCCTCTTTATGAGGCTCATGCATTGCCCACTGTGCTAAGGGAGAGGGAAATGAAATCTTTCAATAGCAGAGAGGAGGGTTGGGGATGTTGCTCAGCTGGCACAGTGCCTGCTAGTCACGCAGGAAGCTCTGGGTTTGATCGCCAGGACTTCACAGAACTGGGTGTGGTTATATACTTATAATTCCATCATTTGGAAGGCAGGGATAGAAGTATCAGAAGTTCAAGATCATCCTTGGTTACAAAGCAACTTTGAGGTTAGCCTGGGCTACAGGAGACTCTGCCTAGAAGAAAGAAGTGGTGAGGGAGGGAAGTGGGAGAGGTAGGGGGAGGAAGGGAGGGAATGCGGAAGCCCAGGGAAAGAGATCTGCTTTTTGCCACTGTGACCGAAATCAGTGACAAAAGTGAGGGAGGCCCATTGCCACACCCATCAGCCTGTGCACTTGGGAGGCAGAGGCAGGAAAAAGCTGAAGCCCGAGGTCATTCTCAGCTGTGCTGCAAGTCTGAGTCCAGCCTGGGTTACTTAAGTTTCCCTCTCAACCCAAAGCCACACTTGAGACACACCTCATAGCCCTGAGGGTAATTCTTTTCACAACTGTCCTTGAAAGCTTCCTGCAAGAACTCAGGTCTTTCAAGCCAAGCATGATATCATGTGCCTTCAATCCCAGTACTTGCAAGACCGAGGCAGAGGCAGATGGATTTATGCGTTTGAGGTCAGTTTGGTCTACAGAGCGAGTTTCAGGACAGCCAAGGCTATGTACATAGAGAAACCCTGTGTGAAAAACCAAATAAAATAAAAGAAGCCACGTGTTGGAATCTCAGTTTACTCCCCACTGAGACTTGCAGCCCCCACATTTTTTCTACGTGGCGACTCTGTCCTCTTGGTATCTAGTCACAGCGGGCCAATTCCAAGCCCCCCCCCCCCGCCTCCTGCTCCCCAATCAGCGCTCAGATGCCAGCGCTGAGTGCTTACTTCTGGCCTGGGGGGGCCTACTTCCTGCCACTCAAAAGCTGCTGCTAATTATCTCCTCCAGCAGACGCCTTTGTGTAGAGCTCCTGAGTCAGGAGGTGGGAAGTGTTGTGCATGTGGTTCTTCTTTCTCAGGTGACGACATGCAGAAGAAATCACAGCCCACTCATCCCCTTTGGTCCACTGCCTCATGACGGGAGTCACAGAGGCTGTCGAAAGGCCTTGGAGATAAGCTGAGGGTGTGGCTGCAGCTGCTGGAGTGGTTGGATCAGGGGTGCGCCACCTGTAGAAACTTGGTAACTATCTAATACTAGGGTCAGACATGAAAAAAAAAAACCCTAAATTCAGTGCTTTAAAGTTAATTTTCTTTATTATTACTGTGTGAGTGGCATGTGTAGGATGCATGTGTGGGGAAAGTCGTGGTGGGGCGTGTGCACTACAGTGACAGCATGGAGATCAGAGGACCTTCCCCCCCCACGCCCCCCCCTCCCAGTCAGTTCCTTCATTTGACTGTGGGATTCAGGGGTTGAACTCAGGTTGACCGGCTGTTATGGAAAGTACTATATGCACTGAGCCATTTTATCAGCCCCTTTTCATTTCCTTTTATACATGATATCATCTTGTTAGATAGCCCAGACTGGTCTTGAACCTCAGGTTGTCCTTCTCTGGCTTTTAAATGTGAGGATTAAAAGTGTGCTCCCCCAACAGAATCATCACTTAATACACCATGGCCTTGAAGCCTCCACATTTCTATGGCTAATAACAGGGATGACCCCTCAGGCTTTAGGTTATTAGTTTACATCACTCTAGTTTATTCCGTAGGTCACCACTTGTCGGTCAGCTTTCAGCTCAGCTTCCAGGCTGACAAGCTGCCTCTACATAGAGAGCGTTCATTGAGTTTGAACACACGCACAGTTCATGAACAACTTAAAGGAAAAGCTAAACAATCTGGAAACCATGCAGGAATGCTGGGCGTACAATTATGGGAAAGAAACAGTCAGAGCCAGGACAGCAGATTTGTGTGTGAATGTCAAACAAGCATAATCCATTGCCGTATAGTCACATGGCCTTACCTCGTCATTAGCTAACAATACCAAGAGTCAAGTCCACATCAATGTTCGCATAGAAAAGCTTTAAAATGTTTGCCATCCAAAAATAGAATCGATCAATCATCTCAAGTATGATTTCTGACCAGATACTCTCATACCAGATGGACTGAGTTAAAGCATTTGGTTGCTAAATACCAGTTGGACTGGTTGCACATTCTGCCTGATATAAATTTCTCTAGGGGATAAAGGTGATGAGGAAGTGGCATTGCCTCACCTGTCCAGATGTGTGTAGGGTAGTAACACAATGCCTGAGTTTTACTATAGGCTAAAAGCCAGGGGAAGATTCAATCTCATTCACCAAGGGCAGAATGAAGCAGGCAGTGATAAGAAGCCATAGTGTGTGCATTTTGTGGGATTATCCAGAGATACCTAGAGTAGTCGTGTGAAATTTACAAAGGCACTCTATATATTCTGACCTAAACCGAGAACATACTTAGGCAGAATCACTGTCAATGCCTGCTGAAAACACATTTTTCCCCCAGGGAGAGAGGAGCACAGAGTTGACGTGGGTGACAGAGCACAGTGCTGGCGAGTTAGTCTTCAGATGCTCCTCCGCTGGTCTCTGTATCGGATCATCTCCTGTACCTAAGGAGAAGAAGAAAAGGCAAATTTTCCACTTGGAATCTTTATCTCCTCAGAATCACTACCTCCTGTGGGGGTTAAATAAGTAGCAGTTTAAAATATAAAAGTCTTTGGACTGAGTAAGCACAAATAATTTAGACTCCACGAGAGAAGATCCATGGTGTCATCTCTAGATAAACCGTTACAAAATCAAGATACACAAAGTCTGGAGAGATGGCTCAGTGGTTAAAAGCACACACTGCTCTTGCAGAGGACATGAGTTTGGACCCCAGCACTCTGATCTCATGGCTCACAACTGCCTGTAATCGCAGCTTGAGGAGCCCTCTTCATAACTGTGGTTTTGCTACTGTTATGAATCGTAAAGTAAATATCTGTCTTTTCCGATGATCTTAGGCAACCCCTGTGAAGAGCCGTTCGACCCCCCCAAAGGAGTCATGAAGCACACAGGTCATGAACCACTGGCTTGAGAACAAGATGGACTAAACTGCTCCCTAAAATATTAAAGTGCTGGCTAGGTCCTCAGGTCTACACGGCCAGCATTTGACTCAGTCCTCATAAAGCGATTTTTCTAATTTAACTTTCAGTGATGAAAAGGAGCTATGAAGATGGGTAAAAGCAAAAATACTCACTGCACAAACATGAGGGCCTGAGTTCAAATCCACATAAAAACCTGATTTGAGGCAGGAGCATTTTAAATCTTAGTGTTCCTACAGGGATATGGGAGGTAGAGAGAATTCCCAGCAGACACTCAAAGCCAGTTAGCCTGGTATAGTCAGGGGAAAAACAACAAAGGGACCCTGTCTCCAACAAGGTAGAAGATGAAGGATGACCCTCCGGGTTGTCCTCTGGCCTCCACATGCGCTCCAACGCACTCACAATGCCCATGTTCTCAAAGATGAATGCGCGCGCGCGCACACACACACACACACACACACACACACACACACACACACACAGTTCCCATCTTAGACACTTCACAACCACCTGAACTCCAGTTTCAAGGTATTCTTTATCTTTTTCTGTTTTCCACTGACATCCTCATCCCCTTTTCTTTCACTCACTCACACTCACATAACCATAAATATATTTAGGGAAAAATAACCAATTCAATGAAATTATAGCAGAATTTCCCCCCAAATATAAGAAAAGAGATGGGAATTCAAGTGTGAGTGGCATTTAAAATTCTAAATAAGCACAACCCAAAGCCGATTTCTTCACAGTACATTATAGTTAAAATTCTTAGACTAAATAACAGGAAAAGACAATTGAAAGCTGAGGGGAATTGAAGGAGAAAGATACCAACTTATGATCATAGGCAAATTCTTCAGAACTACAACAACAGACTTCTCATCAGAAACCCTAAACCTGAAAACGCATGGAACAATATATTTCCAGCCCTGAGAGATAATCGTGAGATGTGAGGACTTTGGAATTGCATTGTGTCGGTAGCTAGAGACAGAAGAATACTCCGTGATTAGTATGGAGATAGTCAAGTCGACAGAGATTAAACCTTGGAGAACGCCCAAGGGATGGACACCTGTCTAGGGGAAAGGTGGCCCTCGGGGGTGCAGGAGAGTTAGGAAATAAGTAGAGTTGAAGGTGACAAGTGATTACCCTGTCAAAAGTCTCAGGGCTGAGGAAGAGAATGCTGGAGACAGTTTTTTCAGTTGGCCCATGGCACGTTTTTATGACATTAAAGATCACAGTTTTAGAAGAGGATTGAGGTAAAGGATGATCACAGGAGATTTAGAGAAGAAATAGAAAAGGAGGGAGAGCCATATGCTTAACAACAGCTTCTCAACAGTTTTGTTTGTGACTTTACCCTAACATTGGAAGCTCAGCAAACCATGATCAAAATCATCATCTCACCTTCTAATTTCTCTCCCAATGGCACTAACATTTTGTCTTTCAGTTGTGAACAGTGAAGAACTCAGTATTCCAGAGATCTCTCTGGCTGACTGTTTCTAGACACTAGATTCAACCATGGGGATTCCAGTTATCCTTTCTACCAGGTCTCAGGTTAGCTGTAGGACAACTTCAAGTGACCCCAAATCCATATAATTGGGATCCTTAGAAGAGGGGTCAAAAGAACGGACTCTTGCAGGTTGTCCTCTGACTCTGAACACACTTCCTGGTACATGGGACCCAATACACACACACACACACACACACACACACACACACACACACACACCACAGCATAGATAAAATATAAAAGTTTAAAGTTGAATTCATGGCAATATCCTATGCCTCAGAAATCATATATTTGGATATGTGAGCACTAGAAATACATGTGTGTGTCAAAAAATCATTGTAACTCTATGTTCACTATAGAGGTACACATAATAACCCACGAAGGATCACTGATATATAACTCAGAATGAGAATTTACAAATAAAAAATAATGACAATATGTGATGTGGGAGAGTCTTCTGTTTGAGTTGATTTCATTGGTTAATAAAAAAAAACTGCCTGGCTCATTTAATGGGCCAGCCCTTAGGTGGGTGGAGTAGACAGAACAGGAAGAAGGAAGTGAGGTAGATGGCTCAGTCAGATGCTACGCCTCTCCTAAGTAAGACCGTGGTGCCTCTGCTCAGGGAGACAGACGCGATGAAGCCAGCCACCAGGTCAAACGCAATGAAGCTCCAGCCCAAGATGGACGTACACTAGAATCTTCCCTGTAAGGCACCACTTCGTGGTGCTACACAGATTATTAGATATGGGTTAATCAAGATGTGAGTAAGAGGCTGAAACTAATGGGCCAGGCAGTGTTTAAATGAATGCAGTTTGTGTGTTGTTATTTCAGGTAAAGTTAGCTGAGTGGGAGCCGGGCAGGACGAAAAGCAGGCCTGTAGCTCTCACTACAAATATGTACCCTGTGAGTGAATCTCAATTATGTTGCTGATCAAGGAAGAAAACTCTTAAGTAATCAATACGTATTTCATTACTTTCATGTTACATTTTAAAGGACATTAATTTAGAAGTAACAATAATGAATATTTCATGTAGGAGAAAGGGTAAGGCACCTCACTGAGTTCTGAGGAGCTGCCAACATGCTGTCTTGATTTTGAGGGAAGAAAGCAGAACTGTGAACCGTAAGGTTAACTCTAGAACAGAGAAACTGGAAAGGCCACCCCAGGCAAGCCTTTATCATCCCCTGTACTGCTGGAGATCACCCTAAGGATTGTATGATGGCCCCCTTCAATGAACAGGAAAAATAAGACCACATTTAGGAAGTGAAACCTAGGAGGGTATTCCCAAGAGACACATGTGTACAAAAGAAGTAGAGTGTCCCAGGGTGACCTTTGGGATGTCATAACTTAGGGGCTACCACGTATGAGCAGCATAGCATTTTCCTCACTCCAACAGAGAGGATTATGGGATGACCGGCACATGCTCAGTAAACACAAGGTTATATAACTTAGGTCAGGTCAAGAAATACCCAGTTCTTCAGGGAACCCTTCCTTTATAACCCAAAGCTCCTGGACTGGAAACAAGGCAGCTCTCGAGCCATGTGTTTGCCTGAGAGTGACTTTGCTCGGTGGAGTGTGCTCTTCGCATTCAGTTTCAATAAAGCTGTCTTAGGGTTTCTAATGCTGTGAAGAAACACCATGGCCAGAATAACTCCCATAAAGGAGAACATTTAATTGGGGCCGGCTTACAGTTTAGAGGTTTGGTCATTGTCACCACGGTGGGAAGCATGGTGGCTTGCAGGCAGACGTGGAGCTGGAGAAGGGCTGAGAGAGGTTGTACATCTGGACCCTCAGGCAGCAGGAAGGAAGAGACAGCAGGCTTGGCTTGAGCATCTGAAAACCCAAAGTCTGCCCCCTAGTGACACACTTCCTCCAACAAGGCCGCACCTACTCCAGCAAGAACACACTTCCTAATAGTGCCACTCCCTGTGAGCCTATGAAGCCATTTTCACCTAAGCTGCCACAATAGCTATGCATTTGTACTGAT
This sequence comes from Arvicola amphibius, assembly GCF_903992535.2. Classification (NCBI taxonomy): domain Eukaryota; kingdom Metazoa; phylum Chordata; class Mammalia; order Rodentia; family Cricetidae; genus Arvicola; species Arvicola amphibius. Next base: position 40,273,609 of record NC_052056.1, read on the forward strand.
TTTCTGTGCTTTTGCTCCATGCTTTGAGTCATGGAAGACCCCCTTCAGATCTGTGCAGTTTTCCGTACATATGATTGAAAAGCTCTAAAAGTAAAAAAAAAAAAAATTCTCCCTTTTGCTAAAATAAGAACAAAAAAATCACACAATCATCTCTAAAGGTAAAGTAAAGGATTTTGAATTTGATAAAATTTATTTTAAAAAATCTCAGAAAATATATGAGAAGGGAACTTATTTAAATGAGCAATGACAGTTACAAACAATAAACATTTAATAGTGAAGTAGTGAAAAAATATTTTTTAAAGAACAAATAAGGTAAATCAAAGCAGGTACTTGCATTCAGCATTAATTATTCTGGAGATCTCTAACCCGTGTGCTTCATCGATCATTATCTCAAACAAAACAACAACAAACAGAAAAACAGATCATACATTCACATTAGAATTCTATGAAGGTAAAGGGGTTACTTAAAAAAGAAATAGATATGGGGACCCATATGGATCAAGGTAATCAAAGCTAGATACAGTAGAAGTAACTTTAGGCCTGAAGGTGTGTGTGTATGTGTGTGTGCGCGCGCGCGCACGTGCATTCATGTGCGTACATGTGCACTACACACTGAGGTGGGATTTAAACATGATTGGAATCCAAAAGGTAATAGTCATGCAAAATAAGATGCCTCCAGACAGACAGATCAGCATGTACTCATAAAGAAGGCCACAGTAATAAACCTAAGCATGCTTTTCTTTTTCTTTCTGCTCTTCATCTGGGGTTTCTCATGGTCTCAGCCCAGCAGAGAATCAGGATACAAGCCTAATTGCGTTCCTAGAGATCAGCCTTTATGTAGGGAGGAGAAGAGAGGAAGATGGCTGTGAAGCATCACAGAGAAGACCTGCCCCACAGGTGATCAGACAAGGGAGCAAGAAGGATTGGAAAGGTCAAAAGAAAATGATGTGTGTGTGTCTGCGGAAACCCCCAGTGCTTCAACAGATACTGGAAATACTTCACTAGAATCAAGTCAGGGTCAGTGAGGCTAATGACTATAAGAATAGCAAAACCATATTTCTGCATCACTAGCATCAAAAACACTAAATGCCCACAAGGAAGCCACCAAAATACATGTACAACATGTATGCAGATAGTAAACGTACTGAGAGAACTTAAGTCCTAAATGAATGGCCAAGAAGGATGGGAAGCATTCATTTTAAAGCTATCACTCTCCCCAAATAATGACCCAGTTGAGACCAAAAGCAACCACACAAACAGACACACACATTCCTCCTAGTGTATGCTTGTATGTATATGGAAGTATAGGTTTGTGTAACTTCATAATTCTTAAAACTAACATGGAAATAGAAGTCTAAGAATATCAGAGATATGTTTAAAGGAGAATAAAGCAGACAAGCTTTCTCTACTAGGTACTGAGTTATTCCAGTCACAATAATTAAGAGTCTTATTTTGAAGCAAGTACTAATAAATATGTGGAATGATTGAAATACAGATCTGTGTGTAAACTATGACCTTTACTAAAAGGGGCTGGTTTCTGGATGAATGAAAGAAGTGAATCTTTACCCAGTCTCCTATGATATACAAAACTGATTCAAGATTGTAGACATAGATTTGAAAGGTAACAAAGAAATCCTTATTTATTTTACACACACACACACAAAGAGAGAGAGAGAGAGAGAGAGAGAGAGAGAGAGAGAGAGAGAGAGAGAGAGAGAGAGAGAGAGAGAGAGAGAGAGAGAGAGAGTAATTTAGGAAACTATAGCCAAATGTGGGTGAAACTTCTAACATAAGACAGTGAAAGTATTAATCATAAATAAAAATATTGTTACAGTTGATAGTAAACTTGAGACTTTCTGCTCATCAAAAGGTAAGAGCTAGAGGGTCAGACAGAGAGTGGATGGATATACAAACATACATGATTAACCAAATGCCCACAGCCAGAACATACAGAAGCCTGTTGCTAAGGACTAATACATGAAGTAATACTATAGAAAACTAAGTGTTTCCAAATGGCCAGTAAACAGATGGAAAAGCATGCCAATGCCCATCAGCCAGGAAGAGGCAAAAGGATACTGTAAATTTTACTACCTGCTTACCTGCACAGCCATGGTTAAATACGGTAGCAACAATGAACACTGGTAAAGCTACAGAGCCATCGCGGGGAGGGATGCAAGCTGGTACACTCATGTTGGAAAATGAAAAAAATCCATTTGAAGCTAAGCAGATCCATGTTCTACAATCCAGTGATTAAAGTATACAGCCAAGAGTGACATACCACTGAACGACCCGGATGGGAAAGCTTACCACAAGGGTTTTTATAATAATAGCTCCAAATTGGAAATATTCTCCATATCCTTGGAAAAGAGAATGAGTCAGCTGTAGCAGTCTACCCGACGAATAGCATGCAGTGATGAAAATGGATGAATAGCTACATGCAACAGAAGGCTCCATCTCCCAGACAGAATCTGGGGCAAAATAGAGAAGATGAGAACAGCAAAGACAGTTCAGAGAGCTCACAGGTCTCAACAAAAGTGTTTTATGATTCATGTTCGACAGTACAATTTTAAAGAAAAGTGATCAAGGTCTTAGAGAGGTCAAAATAAGCAACTCCTATGTGGGAACTCTTGAGGAGGGAGGCTTCTGTGATGCTGAGCCGCTCTTTTCCAGTTTGAGACAGGGTCTCACTATGTAGCCCTAGCTGGCCTTGAACTCACAAAGATCTGCCTGCTTCTGCTCCCTGAGCACCGGCATTCAAAAGGTGAACCCCCATCCCTAGATTTGTTCTGGACAAGTAAAAACTCTTGGATGGAAGCTGCAGTACATTTCCTTTATGATGGCTTGGAGCTGTTCATGGTCTGTGTGTGCTGTGTTCTGACAATGAGAACAGAAGGGTTGTTCTCTCCCACTCCATACCTGGTCTAGCATGAAGCTCAGAGGGTCATCTGGCTTTTCATAGACTAGGTTTTCAGTGATCTGCTGAGAGAAAGCACAACACACCACACTTGGTTCCAAGAGGTTTGCAGTCAGCTCCTACTGCCCTAGCCATTCTAAAGGCGTTCCCATATCCCCAAGAAACATCTTACTTTCTTTATTTGGATGAAGTCAGGCAAATCAAGATCAAATTTAGAGGGCTAAAAGTTTTATTTAAAGAGCAATGCATCTCGTTGGTTGTTTCCAAGACCAAAGAGGTGGTGGGAAAGTTGCAAAGCTTTTGAGAACTGTGATGTTGCTAGATGACCAGTTAATAAGTTGTTTGCTTTAAACAGTTAAAAAAGAGTTCTTAAAAGGGAACAAAAGAAGGGCACTGCGGATTTACATATAATTGTCCAAAATACTTGACTTTAAAACATAAAAATCATGTTTAGTTTTAGTGTTAAATGAGGAAGGATATATAAGACTGATGAGATTAACTTCCATACTTTTTACTGTTATTGAATAACTCAAAATGCTGTCACAAAGCAAGCAAGCAAGCATCTCATTTGCAGGGAATAACAATCATGTTCATTTCAGGAATAACATATTTAAATATGCTAAATGTATCTGTATCACTCAATTCTTTATTCAATATATATACTTGAAGTTTTTAATTAAATTAATTAATCAATTGATTTTATAGTGTTGGAAACCTTGTGCATGTGGGGCAAGTATCTTCTCACTGAGCTATATATTCATCCCCTTCATATATATTTTTATTGAACAATATATATATTTGATAATTTATTTTCTTTAATATCACACTCCATTTATAAGCATTACTTTTCTTTAATTTGAAAAATTATCGAATAGACAAAACTTTTTTAAAAATTAAATTTATTTTTAATGTGTATATGTACATGTATGCACGTGTGTGTGTATCTTGGTACATGTGTGGAGCTTTCCTTAGTGTGTATGTATGCGTGTGCATGTGTGTGTCTGTGTACTTTGTTACATGAGGAGAGCTTGCATTAATGTGTATGTGTGTGTGTACCTTGGTACATGGGAGAGCTTGCATTAGTCTGTATGCATCTGTGTGCATGTCTCTGTGTATCTTGGTACATGCAGAGAGCTTGTATTCATGTGTATGTATGTGTATGCATGTGTGTGTGTGTGCATGTGTGTATACCTTCATCTATGTGGGGAGCTTGTATTAGTGTGTATGTACCATGGTCCATGCAGGGAGCTTGCGTTAGTGTGTATGTACATGTGTGAGTGTGTGTGTTTATATACCTTGGTCCATGCAGGGAGCTTGCATTAGTGTGTATGTATGTGCATGCATGTATGTGTATATGTACCTTGGTACATGTAGGAAAGTTGTATTAGTATGTATGTATGTGTGTGCATGTGTGTGTATGTACCTTGGTCCAGCCTGGGAGCTTGGAGAACAGCTCTATGGAGTCAGTTCTCTCCTTCCACCTTTACCTGGGTTTTGGGGATTGAAATCTGGCCATAAAGTTTTGTAGATTATTATTTTTTATATGTATGTATGTATGTATGTATTTATTATGTATACAATATTCTGTCTGTGTGTATGCCTGCACGCCAGAAGAGGGCACCAGACCCCATTAGAGATGGTTGTGAGCCACCATGTGGTTGCTGGGAATCGAACTCAGGACCTTTGGAAGAGCAGGCAATGCTCTTAACCTCTGAGCCATGTCTCCAGCCCCAGTTTTGTAGATTATTGATACAAAGTTAAATTATATTGAATATTGTATGCATGTATGCTTCTACCTCTGTTTAAAACATTTTTATGTATTTATAATATATATATTTACCATATTGCAGTGTACATTTCTACCTCTGATCAAGATACTTATACATTGTTTACATTTGGAGGTCATTGTCATTTATTGCACAGTTGTTTACTGTCTTAATCTTTAAGTTAGGTAGGTATTAAGAATTATAGATCAATAGTCATCTATGTTTGTCATAGTTAGACTAATCAGGTTCTTTAGATACATAGAGATTATATTCTGTATAGGTAGATAATTTTCACCACTTCAAGGATCTGTGGAACATGGCATTTAAATAACTTAGGGTTTTGTTGACATGAGACATAATTGCTCCTGGCAGCACCGATCTAGAGAATGTTGAGCACCAAAGACATTCCACTTGGAGTCTGTTTTCTTCTTGCAAAAACTGGCCTTTGGGCAAAGAAGTGCCCATGCCTCGACCACTGACAAGATATAGTATTCAGAAATGGATAAACAGGACTGTCAAATCTTGCCAAGACAGGGTAAGACGGTTTTGAAAAATTTCTTGCCTTTGAAAATGGTCTGTCAGTTATTCTAGGCCATAGCCAAAGTTGGTTCCTTAAATGTTGCAAAATGAGACTTTGGGTGATTGCTCAGGTAGCTAATTGTCTCTGTCATATATTGCTCGCTTTAGAAGCTACTTGTTTGTACTTCCTGCCTGCTCAAGTAATATTATCTCCTTTCTCAGGCCTTCGATAGGATTGAAGATAGTCATAGTTATTGTCCTCTTATGATCTAGCCAAGCCATTTCCTCTACAAGACATAGACTCCATAGGATAGAATGTTTGTTAAAACATTTAGCATATGTTCCTTGTTTAATATTGTTTATGCATATGTTTAACATATGTTTATGTAATTCTAATCTTTTATTAGTATCTGTTCCTAGTATATATTGTTTTGTATTGGGTTTAGAACTCTCTTACTTAAACAAAAGGGGTGCTGCAGGAGCTCCTTCTGCTCCTTCAGCCAATAGCCTTTAAGATACCAGCCCACTTGGGTGTGGTCTCATTTGCTTTAAAAAGCAGCAGTAGCCACATGCTCACTCTCTTGATTCTGGCTCTGCTTCCAGCTACTAGACTCCTTTCCTGATCACGCAAAGGGTTGTTGTCTGGGACAGTGATCTATAAGTTTTTTCCTTTTAAATAAATAACCATTTTTAAAATTTATTTATTTATTATGTATACAACATTCTGTCTTGATGTATGCCCGCACACCAGAGGAGGGCGTCAGATCTCAGTACAGATGGTTGTGAGCCACCATGTGGTTGCTGGGAATTGAACTCAGGACCTCTGGAAGAGCAGCCAGTGCTCTTAACCTCTGAGCCATCTCTCCAGCCCCCTAAATAACCATTTTTTTAAAATCATAATTCCAAACTGGTGTGGGATTGTTTTGTGACTTACGCCTTCAGTAGATCAAAAGGCAAGCATTTTAATCAACTGAACTGTCTTGCCAGCCCCTGAACTCTGCTTTCCTAAATACATTCCCTAGTTTTGTTTAGCAATTACTGGTTCTCTGATTAAAGGCAGAAACCTGGCCACTTAAACTGTACAAAGCACAGGATATTTTAATAAGGAAACATCATAAAGCAGAGCGAATGAAATAGATATTTCAAATCCCTATTTTATATGAGGAATCTGAGAGCCATAGAAACTAAGTAATGTGAGGCGTGACCAACTTAGAATATGAATGGTGGTGCTCATAGAGCAAGGTATTTGTTCCTCCTGCTGTGCCAGTGGTTCTCAACCTTCCTAATGCTGCGACCCATTAATACAGTTCCTCATGTTGTTCTGAACCCCCAGTCACAAAATCATCCTCATTACTTCTTCATAACTGTAATTTTGCTACCCTTATAAATCATGATGTAAATATCAGTGTTTTCTGATGGTCTGAAGTGACCCTGTGAAAAGGTTGTTTGACCCCCAGAGGTGGGAACCCACAGGTTGAGAACCGCTGCTCCATACGCTGCTCCAAACTTTTCTATTTTGGATGCTTTAATAAGAGGCAAACTACTCAAATTTTAACCTGTCGAAACAGTCACTCCAAACACACGCTGTCATAGATGGATATGTGCGTTGCTTATCGGATAAAAGAAACGTACCCGGTGAACAAAACAACCAAATTACAGCTGCAATAATCTCTCATATTTCTATACTGTTCAAGAAATCTTTTTAAAGGAAGTTCCAGTTCTAAACCCTGGCATCAGTGAGATTTATGATTCAGGAACTGGAAGGAATTTGTAATTTCTATCATTTCCTTCTAAAGAATGTTGCTCTCAGGTGGTCCTGAGAATGGTCTGCTTTTGAAGACTCGGCTCTAAAAAGCCCTCAAACTTTGTTTTGTTTTGGTTTTTTTTTGCTGATTTTTTTCTTATACACTTATTTAAAGCTAAAATGATAATTACTGGCCAAATTCTACCCCAACGACCATCCTACATGGTCTCCAATGCTTTTGATAAACTTAATGTCACGGTATCATTGGCTTGGTATTTCTCATCTACTTTTTTTGGTTAAAACACTAATTTCTGAAATAGCCAACAATCAGGAAGAAAGGTTAAGAATTAAGAGCTTTACCTGGAATATCTGAAGGATGTTGTGCTTTTCCATGTAGCGGAGTGCGATTTGATAAGGGTCTTCAAAAATGATTGGAGGGAATCGCCTCCTGTAAGTTTGGCTCGATCTCTGAGAACCCTTTCTTTGATCAAATTCTGTAACATCCTGAAATTGAAATAGTCCCCCAAAGATTTATCTTTTTTTAGAAAATAAATTTAAAAATAATAGCACTTTTTTTGCTGTCATTATCAGTGGGATCTAGATTTAATGAAATTTAAAGTCAAGAATTAAGATTTAACACTGAGAATTAAGAAAGATACTAGTTGTGCTACTTTCATGGTGTGTGTGTGTGTGTGTGTGTGTGTGAGAGAGAGAGAGAGAGAGAGAGAGAGAGAGAGAGAGAGAGAGAGAGAGAGAGACTAATGACCTTTAAGGGTTCCTTACAAGAGCATGGATCAAAGGTTATTTACAGAAGCATGGGTAAATTACCAGAGCTTACACCAAGGAGAGAATGTATCTGTCCCAGTAACCATGAATGGCTATGATCCTCAGAGCCAGTTCTTTGGCAGAGCCAAATCATCCTTAAGCACTATAAAGCACCTCAAAACTTGGTGGGAGGATATCTTAGATTTCTCTGCTTTAAATACTTTCTCCCACACAGGGATATCCAGTTAACTTCACATCTCCTTGCTATGGTAGATACCCATTGTGGGAAGTGATTGGGTGGTCCTTGCTATGGTAGACACCCATTGTGGGAAGTGATTGGGTGGTCCTTGCTATGATAACACCCATCGTGGGAAGTGATTGAGTGGTCCTTGCTATGGTAGACACCCATCGTGGGAAGTGATTGAGTGGTCCTTGCTATGGTAGGCACCCAGTGGGAAGTGATTGGGTGGTCCTTGCTATGATAACACCCATCGTGGGAAGTGATTGAGTGACACAGAGTTAGGAACAGAACCTGAAACCATTGGTTTCCTAAATCCTGGCTTCATTGATCCTTCCTGCGTGTCCAGAGGAAAACCAGGAGGCAATATATCTCTTTTGTTTCACACCCTTCTTGAAACCTATGGATAGCACTAAAGACGTTACATGGGTTTATTCCTCATCTCTGATTTAACCTGCATCTTTCTACCCCCCATGTTCTTGTTCCTAATGCCACAGATCCTGTCCTGTCCTCCAACCTCCCAGGCAGACATCAGATGTCCCTTTTACCTACAGTAGTGATTTCTGTGGTCTGAAATTTGGTGGTGATGGAGGGCAGTTTTTCATACGAGGACTGGGAATCACTGGTGAATTCAGTATCAAGTAGGTGGTAAGCTTGGACAGTGGTTGCACTTTCTGTTTCCTCGCCAGTTGAGACCTTGGATCTGATGTCCGTTTGGCTATCTTCAAATGTGCAAGGCTGTATTTTAAAGTCAGCGTCTTTGATCTCTTTGTTGTCACCAATTTCAGATAATGAGCGGTTCTCAGCCTGGGCAAGTGTTTTGTAGTATGAGCGGTACTCAGCCTGTTTTTCTGTTTCGTGTCTAATTTGGTTGTTGTCCTCACTAGACCTGTGCTGATCAGTGTCATCTTCATCTAGGAACTCATCTTGGCTGTAGACTTGGCGTTGACTCTTTCCTGATGTCTCATAGTCAGCTTGGTCTGGTGAAGTCTCCTCATCATATTCTAAAGGTCCTTGGTCAGTCTTCTCAGAAGCTTTCCTAACAGAGGGCAACGACACTCGGTCATCTATCTTCTCAGAGGCTTTTCCCTCGAGCAAACTGGGCAATTGCTGATTAGGCAGCTCAGAAGTTCTTCTCTCAGCCTCACTGGATGATCTGCGGTCAGCCTGCTGAGATGTTCTTTTATGGTCAGTCAACTGAGAAGCCTCTTCAGGAGTTCTTTGGTCAGTCTGTCCAGACCCAGCATTAGCAGTTTGGCTGGATGCTTTGCCACCAGTTTGCTCGGATGATCCAACCCCAGCATGTTCAGATCCGTTGTCTGTGTTTTCATAGTTCAAGGATCCATCTGGAGCCTCTTGTGGAGGATTATCCATTTTCTGCTGCACCTCTGACTGGCTTTGGTTGCCAAGCACTGTGGGTGGGGCCTGAGTTTGGTTGTCTAGGCAACCTTCCATGAACTTGTGACTCTGCTGGGCTTTGTTCTGCCTCTGCTGAGGCAGCTGAGTAGGTAGGTGGCTTTCCTGCTGACTAAACAACCATCACTGTCAAAAGGAAAACTACTGCCCATGGGTAATTGCTGTGTGAGCAAGAGATGTCTCCTGAGAAGAGGTGAAGCCCATAGACAGGCAATCTGGCTCCATCGTTGCCTAGTTGGTTTTTTAAACTCTTATTCTTTTGGCTCTTCATTCTTTGAGGGGCTATCACCTAGCTTCCAAATAAATCACAGGCGTCTTATTCTTACTTACAAATGCCTAGCCGTAGCTTGGCTTATTTCTATTCCGTTTTTCTTAAATTATTCCATCTACCTTTTTACTCTGGGCTTTTCCCCCCTTACTTCTGTATATTTTTAAATTGATTTTATTGAGCTATACATTTTTCTCTGCTTCCTTCCCTTTCTCTCCCCTCCACTTCAACCCTCTCCCATGGTCCCTATGCTCCCAATTTACTCAGGAGATCTTGTCTTTTTCTAATTCCCATGTAGATTAGATTCATGTATGTCTCTCTTGGGGTCCTCACTGTTGTCTAGGTTCTCTGGGATTGTGAATTTTGAAGGCTGGTTTTCTTTGATTTATGTCTAAAAGCCACTTATGAATGAGTACATATGATATTTGTTTTTCTGGGTCTGGGTTACCTCACTTAATATGATATTTTCTAGATCTATCCATTTGCCTGCAAATTTCAAGATGGAATTATTTTTTTTCTGCTGCGTAGTACTTCATTGTGTAAATGTACCACATTTTCCTTATCCATTCTTTGGTCAATGGGCTTTTAGGTTGTTTCCAGGTCCTGTCTATGACAAGTAATGCTACTATGAACATAGTTGAGCAAATATCCTTATGTTATGATTGAACATTCTTTGGATATATACCCAAACGTGGTCTTGCTGGGTCTTGAGGAAGGTTGTTTCCTAATTTTCCGAGAAATCACCACACTGACACCCAAAGGGGCTGTACCAGCTTGCATTCCCACCAGCAATGCAGAAGTGTTCCCTTCACCCCACAACCTCTCCAGCATAAGTTGTCATCAGTGTTTTTGATCTTGGCCATTCTTACAGGTGTAAGATGGAATCTCAGAGTTGATTTGCATTTCTCTGTTGGCTAGGGATGTTGATCATTTCCTTAAGTGTCTTTCAGCTATTTTAGATTCTTTTGTTAACAGTTCTCTGTTTAGGTCTGTATTCCACTTTGTTTTATTGGTTTATTTGTTCTTTTGATGAACAATTTCTTGAGTTCTTTGTATATTTTGGAGATCATTCCTCTGTCTGATATGGGGTTGGTGAAGATTTTTCATTCTGTAGGCTGCCATTTTGTCTTGTTGACTGTATTCTTTGTTTTACAGATGCTTTTCAGTTTCAGGAGGTCCTGAATTGTTTCTCTCAGTGACTCTGGATATCTTACTTTTACTATTACTTTGTGACTGACTGTGTGACTGGGTGTCTGGCCCCTAGTGTCCTCCTCTTCCTTTCTTGCACCTCGACCTTGCTGTTTCCTGATTTTTGCTCCATTTATTCTCTCTACCTGACAGCCCCGCCTATCCTTCCTCCTGCCTAGATGTTCAGCTCTTTATTAGACCAATCAGGTATTTTAGGCAAACAAAGTAACACAGCTTCACAGAGTTAAACAAATGGAACATAAAAGAATGCAACACATCTTTGCATCATTAAACAAATTTTCTACAGCATAAACAAATGTAACATACCTTTAACTAATATTCTACAACAGCCTAGCAATGGGGTCTTATGGTTTTTACTGGTGCCTAGAGCTATTACTCTTTTTGTATTTTCTTTATTTGTTTTTTTTGTTTTGTTTTGTTTTTCAGGCAGATTCAGGCAGTTTGGGGTCTAGGTACCATTCTCAGGTTCCACACTTATAACCAACACCTCTCCCTAAATACCATGAGGGGCTCACACCTGAGAGGGTAGACTACTATTGCCATCAAATTAAATTCACACTGCTTTGGGGTCTGACTTAACTTTGTCACAGCCATGCTGTGTAGCTTGTGAGTTATTTTCTTGCCAAGTTAGATGAATGATCAGTTGCTGGAATGACAACGCGAAGATTCGGGGAGAGCGGGTTCTAAAGGCGTACTGTCAAGTAGTCTTAGAACAAAAACAGTGTTAAGATGAGAAGGCCAAGGCAGAGTTTCAGAAAGGAAGAATACGAAGTGTAGAAATATACCAAAGGAAATAGTTTGACAAATAGAGAATTTGCACTTGGCAGTGGTGGCCAGTGACCACCAGGTTTTAAGATTTGCATCCCTCCTCTGAAATAATCCTCAAATAATGCATGTGTGAGGTCAGACCATCTATTGCTATAAGTTTAACTGCATTTAATAATTAGAGATTTAAAGTTTAAAAGCCAAAATTTGGGGTCAAGTGGGAACCTGGCTGTGAATACAGGAAGAGAGAGAGAACTCCAGGGATGTCGACATAAAGCCACTTATGAACAAGTGCCTAAAACAATCTAGTATGATGTAGGAGGGTCTTCTGTTTGAGTTGATTTCATTGGTTAATAAAGAAACTGCCTGGCTCATTTGATAGGCCGGCCCTTAGGTGGGTGGAGTAGACAGAACAGAATGCTGGGAAGTTAGTCAGACCGCTGTGCCTCTCCTCAGGGAGACAGTCGCCATGAAGCCAGCCACCAGGTTAGACGTGCTGAATCTTTCCTGGTAAGACACCACTCGTTATTAGATATGGGTTAGTCAAGATGTGAGTAAGAGGCTGAAACTAGTGGGCCAGGCAGTGTTTAAATAAATACAGTTTGTGTGTTGTTATTTCGGGGCATAGGCTAGCCAGGCAGCCGGGAGCCGGACAGGATGAAAAGCAGGCCTGCCTGCAGCTCTTTACTACACTAGTAGCCCAAAAAGTGTATGCTGAATGAAAATTTATAATGATCTGCCATATTTAAGACCAATGAAAGTGAGTTGGGCGATAGCTCAGCCTGTTAAGGGTGTGGCGCTGGCACGAGTAAGGTCCCAAGTTCAAACCCCGGGTCCGTGTGGTTCTGTTTGAGCCAGGCGGTGGCTCAGTGTGTAAGGCATGCTCGTGTGGGTGCGTGTGTTCCCGCGTTCAAATCCCATGTGATTCTGTCACGGAGCGTGTATCCGTGTGCTGCTTGTGCGAACCGTGTCCCATGGCTTCTTGTGGGGGAAAAAAAGACCAATGGAAGAAATGGACACTATGTTAGCATAAGTGATAAACTGTCTTAGTGCTTGAATGTTCAAAAAGGTATCAGTCTGTGTATCTGTTTTTCCATCATAGAAAAAGTACCATAAAGAAAACATTTCCTCAATATTAAAGGCACAACTTTTATTAAAATGTGTATGTGACATCTATGTATGTCATATCTATGGGTCTGTATACTTATTTCCAGTGGTTATTGGTTTGAGATCTTTCTTTTATAGTGTAGATATTTGTAGCCACACATTTTATTCTGCCTTTTTTGCACCCATAGCTTTTTTGCTGTGTTGTGTTTTGTTCTACCTATATCAAAGTATTGTCTCACATTTCCTTAATAATTCTGACTTGGCATGGTATCTAGAAATTTGTTAATTTCTAAACATTCATGTGCTTTCAAGTTTTCCTGATTCAGTCCGAGCTTCATCCTCATGTGTTCTGAGAGGATGCTTTGCATGACCTGCTGTTTTCTAATGTACGGAGGCTTGTTGTGTGTTCCAACATACCACTGTGTAAGGACATGATCCATGAGAGGAGAGTGTATTTCCTATTGTTGAAAAGAGTGTGCCGATACTCCATTGTGTAAGGACATGGCCCATGAGAGGAATGTGTTTTTTCTATTGTTGGAAAGTGTGTCCCAACATACCACTGTATAAAGACATGGCCCATGAGAGGAGAGTATATTTCCTATTGTTGGAAAGAGTGTCCTGATACACCATTGTGTAATGACATGACCCATGAGAGGAGTGTGTATTTCCTATGGCTTTCCTGTGTTTGGTATCTGTTTCATTATGTAGTTGCTTATTGACTAGTTTAACTATTCTAACCACTGTTGAAGGTTGAGGTATTGAAGTCCCCAACTGCTTTTGTAAAATCGCCATTTCCCCCTTCAGATCTGATAAGATTTTTTCATGTTTTGAAGTCAGCAGAACTCATAAAACAAATGTGTTTACAATTCCTCTACCTTTGTGTTTAGTTGACCATTTTATCAGTATATAAAATACTTGACTATTGTAACAGTTTATGACGTAAGGTTTATTTTATTTTGTCTGATATTAACATAGCAAGCAAGCTCTCCTTGGTCACTGTGTGTGTGGTCTTTTCACACACCTTCATTTTCAACACATTTGCAGTATCAGAACCAAGAAGAGTCTCTGGTAGACAGCACACAGTTGTATCATTTTTTTTTCTAAAATCCATTCTGACAAACTATTTCTTCTATTTGAAGAGTTTAAGTCTATTTAATTTAAATTGATCACGGAAGAGGAAGGACTTCTGCCATTTTGTGATGAATCTACTTTCTATCCTCATGGTCTCAGTTGCTCTATTACTGTCTTCCTTTATGTTAGCTTTTTCTTCTGTTAGTCTTTTTGTTCTTTTTATAAATGTAATTTTTGTTATTAGTGGTTATCGGGGATTGCAATGAACTTTTAAATTCATGCCACCTATTAAGTCTGTTCGTGAGCTACTTTACAGCTATTAATATGCACAGGTTGGGTCACTCCTGCATTCCTGGGGTGAACCCAAGTAGGTCATACCACACCGTCATCTGAACGTGTCCTTGAGATGTGAAAATAAGCTTTGGGGAATTTTTTCCTCTAAATTCATTAGGGAAATTTGTTTGAGAATTGTTGTTTTCTATTGTGTCCTTATACATTTTTGGTACCAGGACAGTATGGCTTCTGCAAATTTAGTTTGGAAGTTTTTATTCCATTTTTAATGGGAAAGTTTGAGTAGCATTAGTGGTAGCACTGTATTTTTATCAATATATTTTTAATTGAAAATTTTTTATACAATATATTCTGATTATAGTTTCCCCTCCTCCCAGATCCTCCTCACCCACCCAATGCCATGTCCTCTCTCTTTCTCTCTCTCTCTCTCTCTCTCTCTCTCTCTCTCTCTCTCTCTCTCTCTCTCTCTCTCTCTCTCTCTCTTAAGAAAACAAACAGGCAATAAGCAAACACAACCCCAAGCAAACAAGATTCAAAAAGAAAAAAAATCACAAGAAACACACACACACAAGCACACGTATGTTGTAGGAGGGCCTGCTTGTTCATCCAGGCTGCCTGGCTAACTTAGCCCTGAAATAATCACACAGAAATTGTATTAATTAAATCACTGCTTGGCCCATTATCTCTAGCCTCTTATTGGCTAACTCTTAGATCGTGATCTAACCCATTTCTAGTAATCTGTATATCACCACGTGGCAGTGGTTTACCAGGAATGATTCCGCATGTCTGACTCTGGTGGCTCCATGGCAGTTCTCTCGCTCTGCTTTCTTCTTCCCAGAATTCAGTTATCTTCTCCGCCTATCTAAGTTCTGCCCTATCAACTAGGCCGAGACAGTTCTTTTTATTCATTAACCAATGATAGCAACATACAAACAGAAGAAACTCCTATACCACACACACACACAAACACATATACAACACAATACAACACACACACACACACCATAAAAACACAAGACTGGAAACCATAATATACAAGCAAATGACCAGTGAGACAAAAATTGCCCAAGCAAAGCCATACAAGACAAAAGTTCTGCAAAAATACCATTGAGTTTGTTTTACGTTAACCATCCACTGCTGGCCATGGGATTAATAGACCAGTGAGACTCCATTGAAGAAAACTAAATTTTCCTTTGTAAGCAGATGTCAAGATGGGAGCTCACGTCCACTTCCTCGTCTCAGCACTGGGACACCATCTAGCTGAAACCTGGGCAGGTTCTGTGCTTGCTGCCACCATTTCAGTGAGTTCATTTATTTTTAGCACATTCTTGAAGATTTGATATAGTTTTGTGGTAGATTCAACTGGTTCTAGGTTTTTTTAAGATGGGAGACTATTAGTCCTTTAATCATGTTACTTGTTGGGGATCTGTTGAAGTTGCTTTATACTCTTAGTTTTAAAATGATATTCATTCAGTTTTTAAATGTGTGTTTCAGGCACATATGTTTGTGTACTACTTACATGCCTAGTGTCCATCACTAGAAGAGGACACTGTCAGAAGAGGACACTGGCTCCCTTGGAATGGGAGTTGCAGACAGTTGTGAATCACCGTGTGGGTACTCGGGTTGAACTCAGGTCCTCTAGAGCAGCAAGTGTGTCTAACTGCTGAGCCGTTATTATAAATATTATAAATAAAAAAAAATTTTTATTTTACACATATGGGTGTTTTGCCTTCATGTGTGTATGTAATATATGCATGTATACAGTGCTCACAGAGGCCAGAAGAGGGAGTCATTCCCATAGAAATGTGATTACAGATGGCTATGAGCCACCCTGTTGGTGCTAGGAACTGAACCCAACTTCTCTGTAAGAGCAGCAAGTGCTCTTAACCACTGAGCAGTCTCTCCAGCCCTATGGTATAGTCTAATTCTAAAGTTTCTTCATTGATTCTGAGTGTGACCTATCTGAGTATGAGAGTTAAGTCATCCACTGATACTGTCTTGGTAGCTACATTAACTGAATATCTATTTGTGGTTATTTTATTTTCTTTTTTGTATTTAATTTTTAAAATTATTATTATTATTAATTTTGGGTTTTTGAGACAGGATTTCTCTGTAGCTTTTGAGTCTGTTCTGGAACTAGGTCTTGTAGACCAGGCTGGCCTTGAACTCACAGAGATCCACCTGTCTCTACCTCCTGAGTGCTGGGATTAAAGGTGTGCACCACTACTGCCTGGCTGTATTTAATTTTTTTAAAAAGAAAACAAACTATCTTTTTCATTATACAAACCAATCCCAGTTCACTTCCTCCCTTCTTCCCATTCCTTCTACATACACTCCCATCCTATCCCCATCCACTCTTCTAAGAGGGTAAAGTATATTGCTTTGCAGAAGGTCTAAGGCCCTCCCTACTGTATTTAGGCTGAGCAAGGTATTCATCCAAAGAGAATGGCTCCCAAAAAGTCAGTACAAGCAGTAAGGATAAATTCTAGTGCCACTGCTAGTGACCCTGCAGTGTGCCCCAACCATGCACCTGTCAACCACCTTCAGAGGGACTAGTTTGGATCTATGCTTGTTCCTTTATAGTCTGGCTGGAGTTGGTGAGCTCTGATTAGCTCAGGTAAACTGTTTCAGTGGGTGAACCCATCATGGTCTTGACCTCTTTGCTCATATTCTCATTCCCCCCACTCTTCAACTGGACTTTGGGAGCTCAGTCCAGTGTTCCAACACGGGTCTCTGCCTCTGTCTCCATCAATTGCTGGATGAATGTTCTATAGTGATATTTAAGATATTCATCAGTCTGATTACAGGGCAAGGCCAGTTCAGGCCCCTTCTCCTCTATTGCTTAGGGTCTTAGCTGGGGTCAATTTTTTTTGTGGATTCCTGGGAATTTCTCTAGTGCCAAGTTTCTTGCTAAGCCTACAATGGTTCTCTCAATCAGGATATCTCTTTCCTTGTTCTCATCTCTGTCCTTCTATCTCAACTATCCCATTCCCTCAAGTTCTCCTGCCCCTTCTCCCTTTTTCCTCCACTTCCCCTTCCACCCTCTCTTCCCCCCTCCACCCTTATATTCCCAATTTTGTCAGGTGATCTTGTTTATTTAGATTTTCCAGGTGGATCTATTTATGTTTTTCTTAGGGTTCACCTTGTTACTTAGCTTCTCTAGGATCATGAACTATAGGCTCAATGTCCTTTGTTTATAGCTAGTATCCACTTATGAGTAAATACATACCATATTCATCTTTTTGGGTCTGGGTTACCTCACTCAGAATGGTGTTTTCTAGTTCCCTCCATTTGCATGTAAACAAGATGTCATTTTGTTTTGTTTTGTTTTTTGTTTTTTCCTTTTGAGTAGTACTCGAATGAGTAAATATGCTACATTTTCTTTATCCATTCTTTGGTTGAAGAGCATCAAGATTGTTTCCAGGTTCTGGCTATGACAAATAATGCTGCTGTGTGGAGATGCAGCCATGGGTGTCAGGTAGCCCACTGCAGTTCTCAGACTCCGAAGAAAAAAGTGGTGGTCCCAGGGCTTGATCCTCCAGCTGACTCTAGGCACTCAGAACTATCCGAGATTTCCCTCAATTGATGAGCTACAGCCTCTAGCAGGGTTATGTCACTCTCTGTATTTCATAGTCTGTCAGCCAGCTTCCTGACACTTTTGAGCTGCTCAGCATCAGGCCCTCCTGCTGTCCCAAACCACCAGAGCTGTGGTATAGTAAACTCTTCCTTCCTATGATCAGACCCCACCCCTTCTGGTTGCTCACTTCCAGGCAACAGATTCTCTGTCAAGACAGCTCCTGGCCCCTGCCCTCCAAGTCATACAGAGAAAAAAATGGGCTTTCTGTCCACTGTAAACCAAACCATTGGAGAAGTCACTGTGGTAGTTTGAAATTAAATGGCCCCAAAGGGTGTGGCACCATTTGGAGGTACGGCCTTGTTGGAGTAGGTGTGGCCTTGTTGGAAAAGTGTTTCACTTGTAGAGGTAGGCTTGAGGTCTTGTATATGCTCAAGCCATGGCCAGTGAGCCAGTTCACTTCCTGTTGCCTGTGCAAAATGTAGAACTATCAGCTTCCTCTCCAGCACCATTGGTTTTCTCCATGTCACCATGTCCCACCATCATGATAATGGACTGAACCTCTGAGCTGTAAGCTACCCAATTTATTAAATTAAATGTTTTTCCTTTTTTAAGAGTTGTTTTGGTCATGGTGTTTCTTCACAGCAATAGGAACCCTAACTAAGACAGTCACAATGAACTTGAAGCTAGTGTGGGCTGTGGATTTGTCCCAAGTCTCTTTCCTAGCATGGGGTTCCCTTTCATAGGGGTCTTACGATCCCCTCTGCCCATGAAGCATATTGTTTGAGCTGTTTCCCTCTCTCGCCTCTCATCAATCTTCCACTCCGGGTTTTAAGTGTCCTATCCCTGTCTTTGTGACTCCCTGAAGCTCACCCTGTCTTGGGATTAGCAGTTTCTGTTCTGCCATCTTACCTGGAGGACATCACCTCCCACACAGCCTTTGACAGCTGCCATCACCCAGACAGAGCAGAGAATAGTTGGAGAGTCTCATACACTCAACCTTGGTGGAGAAGAGCTCCACGCCTCACTCAGGGCTACATAGTGCTTGCCACCAGGAACAGTAGCACGAGGGCGGCAGGTTTTGTCATCACCAAAGGTGAGTTACCTCCCTGCCCCCAGCTCTCGCCCACTTCTGGTTCTCAGGAGATATCATTGGCTTGTCAAGCCATGATGGCTGTCAATGCAGTGATCCTGTTAGGTGGAGAGCCAGGAACCCCTGGGACCTGAGCTCTTCTTGTGTTACTGCATGGCATATCTGGTAGGAACAGGAGCTCATGGACCTCTGCTGACATGGCTTGACCACTGAGGTCCACCCCGCGGGTTTCTTCTGTACGCTGTTTGCTCAGGTGCAGACACGGATCTGTCCTTTGCTCCGCGGCCGACCTTGCTTACTGCTTCTAATTCCTTAAAAATTTTAAAAATACACCTTTATATCACATGAAAATAGAGATGTATTTCATTATTTATTTCCCTCCTCTCTTTAAACACTGTTTTTCATTGTGTATACTCAACACAAAACAGTTGCATAAAGGACATTTTCAGACAAGTATTGCATGTTTGAGCGTATTTCCCACAAACACCCCTGCTATTTCCTTTCTTACTCTCCTGGTGCTCTCCTTTGTCCCACAGACAGTTTCATATATTGTTGGGAAAAGTGCAGCCTAGCTTCAGACCAGGGCATGAGTGCTGGCCCAATGGGTCTCTGGATGAGGCAAGACCCCCAGGAACAGTCCAGTGGACTTTGGGACAATGCAGCATACTGCTGAGACCTGTACACTTTCTTTTCTCTCTCAATGTCGTTGATTCTCTTGGTGGTTTCAGTTTCAGTTATGCATGGGACAGATGTGATCATTCCTGGAAACCTCATTTTTTTCTCGACTATCTTCCCCTAAAATTCTTTGGGAGCTGATGCTTCTCAGGTTTCTTATCTGGGGATGGCAGGTGTTCTAATTCAGGGCTGACAGGATTGGAGGCAGGTCACCCCTAGTCTGTAAGTATGTTTTGAGCGATACTGTTCTTGAAGATGTGTGCCTATGTTTTCACCTTTAGTTTTGTGAAGACAAGATGTACCTGACTTGGTTACTAGCCAAACTAGCAAAGTGTTTTGTAAGTGTTTTGGCTTAAAGATGTTTTGACGTAAAGGTTGGGAAAACTGGACTTGACAGATTTGTTTTTGCCGGAGGTTAATGTTGGAGGATGGGAAAAACTTGTTTGCTAGTATAGAAAAACATGCTTGTTTTTAATGTATAAATAAAGATGGCTGGGCTATATGGGGCTGGCCACTTGTGTGAAACTCATCTGCTGGTCGAACAGTTCATTTCTTCATACCGGTGCCCCGTTCTTGTCTTAGGACCTGAACCCAGGCTGCAGCAGGACCACAGAAGTATCTATTTTTCATGTCATATATGCGCATTTTTATGTATATAACTGTAGAAGCTGCAGGGCCGCTTCTCGCCGCCTGACTCTTTGGCTTCCTTTACCCGAAATAATTACACGGAAACTGTATTCATTCAAACACTGCTTGGCCCATTAGCTCTAGCCTCTTACTGGTTAACTCTCACATCTTCATTAACCCATTTCTCTTAATGTGTTTAGCACCACGAGGTGGTGGCTTACCAGGAAAGATCCTAACCTACATCCTTCTTGGGTCAGAGAATCATGGCGACTGACTCATTGTCTTCTACCCAGCATCCTGTTCTGTTTACTCCGCCAACCTAATTTTCTGTCCTATCAAAGGGCCAAGGCAGTCTCATTATTAATCAATGAAAGTAACACATAGACAGATGACCCTCCTTACATCATATAACATCTAGGGAACACAAATGAGAGAAAATAGACAATATTCGTCTTTCCGAGACTGGCTTAATTCTACAGTTGCATCCATTTTCTTGCAAACAACACAACTTTGTTCTTCATGGCTGAAGAAGTCAGGTCATTGTGCATGTGTATCATGTTTTCCTTATCTGTGCGCCTGTTGATGGGCACCTAGGCTGGTCTGTGACCTAGTGGTTGTGACTAGTGATGAGATCAGTGTTGGTGTGCAAGGGTCTCTGGGAGATGCTGACCTAGAGGTCAGTGAGCGGACATCCAGGAGAAGTCTGGGTAGTGTGGAATATCTATGTAGTTTTTGAGAAACCTTCATACTTATTGCCATAGTATCTGGGTGAGTTTATATTCCCAGAAGCAGTGTGTGTTTCCTTTTATCCACATCATTGCTAACATCTGCTATTTTCTTAATGACTGACATTCTAATTGGGATGGAATCTCAGGGCAGTCTTTTTAATTTTTAATTGGAAATTTTATTACGATTCTAAATTAAAATATAATTATATCATTTTCCCCCTCCCCTTCTCTCCCTTCATCTCCTTCCACGTACCCTGACTCACTCACTCTTAAATTTATGGGCTCTTTTTTTTTTCCTGAATTGTTATTGTAACTTCAGTGTGTAAATGCATAAATATTTAAATGCAGCCCTTCTGAGGCATGTAGTGTTGCTTGTGTGTATTTGACTTCAGGGCTGAGAACTTGGAATTGGATACCCAATTAGGAGTCTCATCCCCAGGGACAACTAATTTCCCCTCTTTTAGCAGTCTTTGGTTGCCTATAGTTTATTGTGTCGGAGTGAGAGCCAATCAGATTTCTCCTTTTTCCAATAGCATCTCCAGTAATGTCGCTGTTCAGGTCCTGTTTAGGCAGTCATGCTGCTGAAGCATAGTAGCTTCCCCTCCATTTCTAGGAGACATGGTCTCACAAATTTCCCAATCCTCGGGCCCTTCCAGTCTTTCTACCCCCACTTTTTTGATGTTCCCTGAGCCTCAGATTAATAACGATGTTTTAGATATATCCACTGGGTCTGGGCAGTCCCCTATCAGATGGCTTTTGCATTTTGATCAGTTGTGGACCTCTGTAATGGTCTCCATCCTCTGCAAAGAGAAGCTTCTTTGATGGGGGATGAGAACTATACTGATCTGTGTGGGTGTGAGGGTATTGGAATGAAGTTAGGAATTATGCTGATTTAGCAAAGTGGTGACAGTAGCTTCTCCTGTAAGATTCATGCTCCATTAGCCCTGGGAATCAGGTCGGTTTCTAGTACCTGGCATGATTTTCCTCCTATGAAGTGAGCTTTAAGTATAATTGGACATCTGTTGGTTATAATCAAGATATCAGGGCTACTACTGCACCTTTAGGGATGTCTTTCTTAGTTTATTGTTGTAGCTCCCAGACATCATTGCTGGGTAGGGCTATTGCTTGCTGCCTGCTCTTGCCAGCATGTACCTACCTTCTGGTACTCTGACAGCTAGTCTCCAAGGAGGAGACTCTCAGATCAAATCTAGCTTGAATCCTCCAAGTATGCAATTGAGTCTTACCTTCGAACAAGGGCAACAGTAATAGTTTAAATCGCTTGGACTCCTCTGACCAATAACTTCAAAGGAGGTTTCTCATGCCCGGGTCTGGGGTTGAGCCATTATTTTCCTAGTGACTTATGTTGATATTTTAAGTGTTTTCCCTCTAACCGTTTAAGAGCTTCAGGATCTATTTGATATTTTTGTTTTGCACAGGGTGAGAGAAAGATATTTATTATCGTGTTTATATCTAGTTTTCCCAGCTTCCCTTGTGGAAATGGCTGTCTTCTTCTAATGTATGGTTTGACATATTTTTCAAAGATTGGATCATACCTTGTATTGGTCTATATCTCCTCTGCTCTTTTGACTATGTGTTAAAAGTACGTGACTATGTATTGTTTGTACCAGAAGCTGCCTTTTTTTTTTTTTTTTTTGGTTTTTCGAGACAGGGTTTCTCTGTAGCTTTAGAGCCTGTCCTGGAACTAGCTCTTGTAGACCAGGCTGGTCTCGAACTCACAGAGATCCGCCTGCCTCTGCCTCCCGAGTGCTGGGATTAAAGGCGTGCGCCACCGCCGCCCGGCCCAGAAGCTGCCTTTTTGTGGCTATGGCCATGTGGTCTGACTTGAAATCAGGCAGGCACTGAAGACTAGTATTTCTTCCCTCAGCATCAACGTCTTTGTCTTCCATTCTTTCCCATTTTCTTTTTGTGCCTCTGACCACAACACCGTCTTTGTTCCCCCTCCTCCTAATTTTAGCCTTTTGAATGTTATCTTTTTGTGTGACCAATCTAATTAAAATTTGTCAATTTTGTTTTCCTTTCAAAAGAGTCAATTTAATGTTCTTTTCTAATTTATATTCTATTTTATAATTTTTCTGATCCTTATGACTTACTATTTATTCTTACTGCATTGTGTATGTGTAGTTCTTTTTTCTTTATGTAATCTTACAGAAGACTATATAAATTTAGGTTATCAGTTAGGATTTGGATTGGTAAACTATATCTTTCCTTCTGTACATTGCTCTTCTGAATCCTTCATTTGGGTTCATTCTGTTTACATTTAGATTCATCTCTAAGTATTCTTCCATTATACTTAGTATAAATCCATTACCACTTTTTAATAAATCATTGTTTTTTCTGGAATATGTAATTCAATTTTCACAAATTTGTGAATTCCCTGATTTTTTTCCTATTATTGATTCCTAATTTAATTTCGCTGCAGGTTATGAATATACTTTGTACAATTAGAACACTGTGATGGTATTTTACTTAAATGAATATTAAACTATCAACATTTCAACAACTAATCAGTGCATTAAAGTAATTATTGAGATATTCTACACTTCTATGAAGTGCTCACAATCTGTTGGGTGATTTTCTTTATGGGACATCTCAGTTCAGATAAGTCACATTTCTAGAGTTGAAGCCAAATAATGGGCAGTGCCTGCTTTGTGGGACATAGTCCTTTAGAACCTACTGAGGTTTGTTTTACAGTCAAGCATAGTGCATCTTGGGAAATGTTCACATGCATTTAAAATAATATTTTGTTATGACTATGAATCATGTATGCAGGGAGGATCTCCTATAAGCATTACATTTTTAAAAATATAGAATGTATATATTATGTCTTCACAATATTTTGTCGTTCTTCACCTCCTCACTGTTTTCAGATGTGAAGAGAAGATGTCTCTGGTGGTGGCTCTTCTGCTCTGGTGGGACTGCTCTTCCCGAACTGGTGAGTGACTTGGTGGCTGTGAGCAGTTATTACCCCAGTGGCCTGGATGAAGGCATGATGTTGGCAAGTCTTTATTACTGCTAGTGGCTACTACCCCACGTCCTGATTGAGTGAAGGGCTTTCTGTGGACCCATTCCTTCCACATCTTCCTAACATTGAGAAGAAGCTTCCATTTCTTAATCTTGAGAGACAGCCAATTTCCCATTAAACACATTCATTCAGCACACAAAAATCAGTAGCAGTGGTCTGAAATAGGAGACAGGGAAGCAATCTTATTTATAATAGCTGCTAAAAGAAGTGAAAAAAAATCTTTATGGGAAAGACCATAAAACATTGATGAAGAAAATATACACACATAGAATAGGAAGACAGTGTTTAGAGAGAAATCATATTGTTAAAAATATCTGTATGACACAAAATAATCAACACAGCCAATTCTTATCAAAATATCAGGGGTATTCTTCATAGCAATAGAAGCAATCTTAGACTTTGTGTGGAAGTACAGTGCCCTTTCCTCCACCTCTTTCCCTACAACCAATCTTAAGCAAAAAAGAGCAAGGAAGGGGGCATTGGAGTACTTGGCTCTTAATAGACTGTAAAGTTGTGTTGTCCAAGATGGCATGGTCTCACAATCAAAACATACACACCGACAAATAGAATAGAAAACCAAGAAGTAAACCCACACATCTGTAGTCAAGTGGTTATTTTTGCTCTTTATTTATATGCAGATTTAACTCTGGTGGTCAGGTTGGTCTCTTATCAACAATCAGCCTTGGGACACTAGGAGACAGGTGTGAACTGCCACACTCAGCCTTTTTTAAAACAAAGGTCCTAAGGAAATTGTGGGATTGGATAGCCACATGCAAAAGTGTGAAAGCTGGCCTGTATCTCTTGATAGTACCTTAAACATGGAGTAAAGATTTAAAAGCAAGGCCCAAAATAATGAAACTACTAGAAAAAAAATCTAGGAAAATGCTTTAGGATATTTTGGTAAGACCCAAAAAGCATGTATAAAAAAAGTACACATAGAGAAATGTGATTACATTCAGACTGCATAACAAAGGAAGCAGAGTAGAGAACAACCCAGAGAAGAGGAGGAAGTATTTGTAAACTGTATCCGACAATGGGTCAGTTTCAAGAATATACAAGAACTCAACAGTCAGAACCAACCTGATTAAAAAAATGGATGACTCATGTAAGTTGGCATTACTTTTAAAAAGGTACAAAAATGTCCAAAAAGTTTTTGAAGAAATGCTCAATATCAACAATCATCAGAATGCACCATCTCACAGCAGTAAGGACGGCCATGGTCAGAGAGATAGATGATAAAATGTGCTGGTGGGAATGTAAGTTAACGTGGGCGTTACGGCAGCCACATGGGGATTGACCTGAAAAGTAAGGGAGCCACTCACAACTCCTCAGTCCCACCACTGAGCGATCGCCACAGAAATGAAATGCGTACTGAAGACACATCAGAACGCGTGTTTACTGCAGCACTGGTCACAGTGGTCAAGAAGTAGAAGCAGCTTGTCATCAAGAAAATGTGGGACACAGACGCAGTCATAAGAATAGTCAAATCCTGTCATTTGTCTGTAACGAGGAGTCACTATGCTAAGTGAGGTAAAATAGGTATAGGAAGACAAGTAACGCATGATCTCACTCATGTGGAAAAAAGAACGGTTGCTTTGGTGGAGGTCAAGGACAGAATGAGGGCTGCCAGGGCCTTCGGAGAGGGATGTGGTAGTCGTGAGACGGGGTCAGGTTGCTCAATGGCTGTGTAGTTTTGAGCAAGTGGATATAGCGTGTTACTGCATAGCAGGGCAAGTATTTTTAAATATATATATAAAAAAAAATAAACCATGAGAAAAAAAAAATAAAAACATCAAGGGAAAAAGAAAAAAAAAAAATAAACTAAGTAATCAACAATCAGTTTTAGGTAATTTTCATTGGTATGGATTCTTGTATATTGGTACAAATGTAAAATTATTTTTCATTCCCTATTTAAGATAATTTGTATATTGATATAAATTCAAAAATACTTTTTGTCATATTGTATATATTTTCCTACTTCTATTTAAAATATTTTTACATATTAATGCAACTGTAAAATTATTTTTGTCACACTGTATATATGTTTCTACTCCTCTTTAGAATATTTTGTATAATGATGCAAATTAAGGTTATTTTGTCATGGTTCACTATACATTTCTACCTCTGGTGAAAATATTTTTGTATATTGCAACAATTCCAAGGTCATTGTGCTTGCACTATGCATCTGTTTACAGGTTGTTTATTTTTATAACATTAAGCTTTAGTCTTTAAGCATATAGGTTATTGAGAATTACAGGTTAATATGCACCCATGTTTGTCAAGCTTATAGTCATGTTAATTCTGTTTTCTAGATGCACAGAGATGTATTCTACAAAGATGAGTAATCTTCAAACACTTAAAAGACCTACAGAATATGATATGGGATGTCCTTCTGTATATGTGTTGCTTTTATTGGTTAATAAATAAAGTTGTTCTGGCCAAAAAAAAAAAAAAAAAAAAAAAAGCTGGGGGAGAGATTTTGGAGTTTTGACCATGAGGAGATGATACACCAGGAAATACACATGTGTAATCTGAATCAAACATTAGGCCGTGTTCCAAAGCATCACATGGTTCTCCGTAAATAGATATCCTTTTTAATGTATTAGTTAAGAGGTAAAATATTAATGGAAATAAACAGATTTCATAAGGGAGTGGAGGGAAGTCTGATCTCCATTGGAAGAAGAATACAGTGCCCTTGCTTGCAATTATTTTGTTAATCCTCCTGTTTCTGAACCTGAATCTCAGTGTTTCAAACCCAGTGATGTATGAAGGGAGGTGAAGAGCTGGGACACCAAAGGTGACCGTTTGTTTGGTTTTGTTTTCTTATTTAATTTTTAAAGAAAAGTAGTCTTCGCTCATATATTACACCCCAACCTCAGCTTTCACTCCCCACTTCCCTCCCAGATCCTTCTCTCTCCCCCTCCCCCTCCCCTGCCTCTGTTTCCCTTCAGAAAAGAGCCGTCCTCCCAGGGATGTCAACTAAACATGGCAAGTCAAGTTGCAATAAAACTAGGCTCCTCCCCTCATATTAAGGCTGGATAAGACAACCTAGTAGGAGGAAATGGGTTCCAAAAGCGGGCAAAAGAGTTAGAGATAGCCCCCTCCCCCCGAATTTCCACTCTTAGGTGTCCCACAAGAAGACCAACTATACAACACACAGAGGACCCAGCTCAGATCTCTGTGGGCTCCCTGATTGCCAGTTCAGCCACAGTGAGCCCCTGTGGGACCAGTTTGGTTGATTCTGTGGGTTTTCATGTGGTGTCCAAAGGTGGTGTCTCTGTTCTTGGGAGATGAGTTTTAGCACAGTTCAGTTAAAATTAATCTAAATTTAAAACCTGTGATGGAACACTGGCTGTGTGTCAGGCAATATCCATAGTATAGGAAATAGCTCTTAGGCCTCACAGATTTTATATTATAAAAGGACTTTAATGTAAAAATAGATAATCCTATTTCTCAGTGTAAAAAGAGAAGATGGGAAGGCTTGGGTTGCAGCTCAGTGGTAGAGTGCTTGTTCACCTTATATAAGGCTCTGATTTCTGTCCCTAGCACGGGGATGGGAGGGAGGAGAAAAGAGGGGGTTGTGATGGAAGAAGTACAGCTACTAGTGAATATTTAAAATCACTCAGAGATTTTAAGATTTTAAAATTTTAAAGGACGAGGAATAAGTCAAACAACAGATGACAAGTATTTCATTATCCTACGTCCTGGGTATGTGAGCATTCATCTTGGAAATCCAGAAAAGAATGGTGTTTTCCCAGAGCTGGACCAGGCAAAGTGAGTATTGGATAAGAAGGGCACCAGCAGGGACAAAGTTGCAGTAAGAATAGTTCCGCTGTTCCTTTTCACAGCACTGTGGCTACAACAGACAGTAACGTTTTGTACCTTTAGATGTAGCCAGAAGAGAGGGTTCTTGATCATTCCATCTCAAAGAAGAGATAAACATTTGAGACGATGGGCACACAAATGACCCTGTTTTCATCACTTGCAAAATGCATCCATGCCTGGAAACCACATTATCCTACATATATTTGCCCAGTTAATGTCAAGTAAAAATTAAACAATAAATACCATGAGCCTCAGCAACTTACAGTCAAACGTAACTTTCAGATTTTTGTTGTGCGTTTGAATAACGATGAAGTGTGGAGTTCCACACTTTTGATCTCCTTTCTCTAGTTGATAAATTATCAGACTTCTTAGTGGTAGCCGGCACTAGAATGACTTTGTCCTTTAAGCACGTGTGTCAAATAATCAAATGCCGAGGCTTCTCTAACCCTGAGGTTTATGTTTCACTGGCTCCCGCATCCTCTTAGCTGCTCAGACTCGAACCTCAGAGACCCCGGCATTGTCTCACACTCATTCTCCACGGACTCACTCTGGCATCTGCCAGCTCCTGAGAGACTTGGCTCCTCTTCCCTAGACAACTCGTGTCCGTCCTCCACTGCCTTTATAGATACGGCTGAGAGTCTCATGTCCAGGCCACAACACTGTGCCTCTAACCGATCCCTTTGGCTTCCAACTTCCCTTCTGGATTATATTTTTTTCCTCTAAAATCATTGTGATCCCTTATAAAAAAAACTCCATCAATGTTTCAAAACAGATAAAGTCTGGGTTTGGAATGACCTTCACAGCCCTCTGGATGGAGTTCCAACTAGGTGATGTTCGATTGCTTTTCTGACTACACGGGTCGCTGCAACCGTTCCTGGGTGGACTTCCTCCCTAAAGTTGGTGCTGTACTTTCCAATCCTGTGTCCTATTTCTGACTCCTCACAAGATGCCTTTACTTATTTACTGAATACCTTCTCCACTCTCCAGAGCCCACTCGCTTTCAGGCTACTGCAGGAAGCTGCTGTCCCGTAAATCTCCCCTTCTGCTGATCACCGGAGCTGTATCAATACAGTGGTGTTCTGACACAGACTGCTGCCTGTCTTAAGCAGCTGCACACAAGGCCATGCATTTTCTTTTTTACGTCTAAAGACCGTGTGTTTTATACTTCATTCCAACCAGCCCTTCCTTTACCGAGTAATAAAGCTTCTCAGTGCTCAGAAAATGTTTGCATTGAATTGAGGATTCTTCATGACCCCTTTGGGGGCATCCCGGGGATCTAAAATTGGGACATAATCTGAAGTTAGGTGGCAGGATTAACTGTGCACTCTCAAGTGAGAGAACAGAGCCCAAGGGCCCTTGACACCTGTTGTATCTCTAAACGACATTCTCCACCTGCAACTTCTCCCCAAGTTTCATGTTGCTTATTTTAAAATTAGATATACTTGATGCAAAATTTAAACAGTAAAAAATTGTTTGGGATCATCCAGGAGAAATAGATTTTGAATGCAAGTAAGTTATCTGAAACACTAATTCAAATGTTGAAAAGTAAAACCCTGAAAATGGAAGAGATAGAATGCTTGGGAAACACTTCTGTATAAAAGCTGTTTTAATTTTCAGAAATGACTTTTATAATTTTTATTTACTCTTTGGCAATTTCATGTATGAGTACAATGTGTATGGATTATATGCCTCTAAATCACCAGCCTGCCGAGCCTGGCACTGTTGTAGGCTTTGTGTTGTTCTTCCACTAGAGGGCAGCAAAGATTCATGATTGAACAGTAGACCAAGTTCGTTTTTTTGGAATATAGTTTGAATAAAATTTACCATTAATGGTAAAACCCACTAACTTTCTAGCCAATTGTAAGGTGAGATGAAGCGATTCTCTTTTCTCTTTTAAAGACAGTGTGCTTCATCGTAGTACAGGCTCCTCCCGTGGCTTTTCAACCTCACCTCCTGCTTCATCTAGGCACCTAGCAAATGTGTGTTAGGCTCTGCGGCTCGCTGGGAGCTGTGCAGGTCTTGGGATTGAGAGATGAACTAGATACCATTTCTGTTTCTGAGAGCTCTGTCCTATGGCAAATCATGTCCACACTAAACCCAGGGGTGGCATGCTTGCAGAAGACGCAGTATGTAGTACATTGCAGGTACTCAAAATACCTAGAAGAAGCAAGAATTCACTCTTCCATTTTATGGATGGGAAGTTGATCAAAGGGATTGAATGGGTAGCATACCATATAAACAACAAAGTTGATGCTGGAACTTGGGCGGCCCGACGCAGCATTTCACCAGAGTATTATACTGTGTCCCACACAAACTCTGTTCTGAAACAAACAAAACCCCATCGTCTATGAAGCACTTTCTGTTTAGGTCTGTTTGACAGTGTCAACAAAGGTGCTTTCTTTCTGACTTAGATTCTGAATGGTTTGAGAAATGAAACAGGAGAGTGTGGAAATGAAGTTCACATCTTATCTTTATTACGGAGCGACTTTGAGGAATTGGATGTCTGAGGTTTAGAACTGCTAAATAAATTTACTTGTTAGTCCTGATTTTCAGCATGAATGGGCCTCATCCTCAGACCTCCATCCAGTGCCTCCTCCCAGCAGGGCAGTCCCCGGAGGAAAAGAGGACTGAGTGGACCTATTCGTAACTCATTCCTGGAAAGGAGGGAACTGTGAGCCAATACACCCAGCTTGTTCTTTCCACATCTACCAGTCAGATGCAGCACAGTCTCCCGTGAGCAGAGAGAAGCCAGGAAATTGTTTCCTAGGGAGGAAAAATCCACACGTGGTGGAATTGCATTCCTCCCTATTGCAGAGTGTGTGGCAGCTACCTACTGTTGAATTTTTATACAGTCGTACACCTACGCCGCAGTCTCTGGAGCCTGTGAATATCTTACCATGGCAAGGGGTGGGGGATGCAGGTCGTAGGTGGAACTTAGCTTGCTGATCATCTGAACTGGGAGGTTATCTTGGATATGCAATGTCATCACCTTTGGACATGGAAGATGCATGAAGAAGAGTCACAAGGACAGAGAATGGCTTCCCCAAAGCCCGAGAAAATAATGATCCACTGTGGCAAGAGTTTTGGCTGATAGGTGTGGGAGCTTTCTCCTCTTCTGCACAGTGTTGATTCCACTCCCAACAGCTTCTCTTCACTGTCCTGTCTCCATGCCCTTCTAGCTCTCCTTTTAACATCTTCTTAGAAGATATGACTAGATAAAAGGATTGTGTTCCAGATCTCGCAGAAGGTGCCTGGCGGGCTGTTCTTTTGTTTTCCATAAGCACTCGTCTACAGGAGAAGGAATCTGTGGCTCTTAGTGGTTCTCCTCTATTGTTTGAGCTTTGAGGTGTGTAGGAATAAGCTATTATTTAACTTTAAAATAAATGCCATGCACTCTTGACTTTGCTATCTAGTTGCTTTTCTGACTTGATAGAACTCTGCGCGACCCATCTTCATGGCATCCATACTAACTCCTTCATCATCTACAATTTATCATTAGCGTGGCCAGTACACCCCTACCACACACTGTATCCAAGGAAAACGTCTTCTAGGATGCCCCAGCTTTATGAAAGCACCTCTTAAAGTCTCTTCAGAGAATTATTTTCTGATTGTATCTAGATTGTCTTCTGGTTTTAATTTTATTTCTCTCTCAGAAGGTGATCGCGTTGATTAGCTGATGAATAAATGACCTTGGATATTCTATTTCTCACTATGAATTATTTATTTATTCAATTCAGGTTAACCCTTCTCTGGGCCCTGCCATTTATACCAGAAACTATGAGCCGGGATACATAGGGCAGGTAAGAGGATGAATTGTGGATCCTGAGCCAAAGGGACTCGCATCCTTAGGGCTCTGTGCTTCCCTCAAATGATGTCAGAGCCCAGAAAGCAACCACTGATGAAGAGAGGAAGCCTTGGTGTCTTAACTCTCAAGGTCATGAACATATTTAGTCAGTTCCGTGGAGATCAAAGGCGTTATACTGCTTCTGGTTTCCAAGGGTGGGGAAAAGGCAGAGACGGAAGCAGAAGAAGAAGAGATAGTATAAAAACAAATGAAAAAAAAATCAAGGAATGGAGCCAAAAGGAGGAAAAGTGAGCAGAAAGGAAGACAATGAAGAACAAGCCAGGGAGGATGCAGAAGACCCCACGGGCAGCCTAACGTGTCCTCAAGGGCCATAAACAGCAGGCAGGAAGATGCAGCTGAGTGGCTGGTAAGGAATCATTGTGCCTTCACTTCACCTTCTCAGGAGCCGAGAAGCACAAACATCACTGCCACGAAAACTAATACATTAGAAAAACACACACGCCCCAAACTTTCTGGGTAATATTTTAGTAGAAGGAAATTCATTAATGTATTAATAGATTTTGATCTGCAGGGAAGTAGTTAGAGCAGGAAGAAAAGCAACTGCCACCCTAGGTATGGGCCATCTTCCCTTAAAGATGCAAATTAAGCAGCAGCGACTCTCAGATGCTACTTAGGAACGTTACAATTAGCCGCAGTAATAATTGTGCTCTTTGGTTCTTGCTTTGTTTTACAGTGACTCTAATTAAAGGCCTAGTGATGTCGGAAAGTCACATTAATTATTCATCTGCAAACATTTACATAGACTTTCCTGTTCGCCTTCAATAAATTATCAACTTCACATCTCCATAATTTAATCAAAATGACTAAAAATACACCATCTCAGGCTTCGGTTCCTCCTCTGTGGTCTTTGTCTCTTCAGTGTTATTTGTCAGAAGAGAAGATTTCCAACTGTTAGGGAGAAAGAAGAGAAGAAAATCTGTCAGTGGAAATCGTGGAGACAGTGTTTACTTTTTCCCACACTGTCGTATTGATTGGTATAAGGCTGTGGTTTGCAAATGTCTGTAATTGTTTTTTTTTCCTTAGCAAGATGAGAGGTACCATGGTATTGTGTTATTATTGAAAGTCGCATGCTGTTATGATTATAGAAGCAGAATATTCCAGAATACAGGGACAACTCCCCTACCATGCTCAATATGTGAAGAACTGAGCCTTCAGCAGCTTAGTATAAAGAACTCTCTCTCTCTGTCTCTCTCTCTCTCCCTCTTTCTGAAACTTCCAAGGCTTACTGTTGAGGCAGCACGCTTAGCATAGAGAATTTACACATACTACACACACACACACACACACACACACACACACACACACACACACACACACACACTCCCAGGGCTTGCAGTTGAGGCAGCACAGATAGAGAGCAAAACTAGAAAAGCAATTGAAGACTAACAGGCTAAGGAGACAGATGTGCAACTCGATGGATTAAGTCGTTTCTTAGCCGGCCTATAACTAACTCTTAAGACTGGCAGCGAGCCAGTCAAAGCCAAGGACCTTTTAAGGGTGGTGATGGGAAAAGTGTAGACTTTGGAGTCAGCTGCATTCATGGTAAAAAAAAAACTCTCAATTCTGATTTTCAGTAGTTTCTGTTGAAGAAGTCTTATTCATCTCAACGGATAATCCCCTGGTCCAGGATCATTTGATTGCAGGGAGTGGCAGCCTCTTCCAAGCAAATTAAGTCCAGTGCACTCACTGTAAGGAGCACAGGTGGGCCACGCAGACAGACTGCAGACAGCTTTTCATTTCTGCCAGTGTTCTGACCTGAATTCCTGTACGAAATCTGCAGGATTGTAGAACCAAGAACAGAGAGGCATCCTGGGTTTATGGTTCAAAAGATGTAAACTGTTTAAATGGCAATACTCCCCCAGTTGACCTAGAAGTCCAACTCCCTCTCAGAAGCCAGTTTTCGAGATTCGGGGACAGAAATCAACAAGTGGGCCCTAAGGTTCACATGAATACCCCGGAGAACCAGAATAGCCAAGACAACCCTGGGAAAGAAAATGGTAAGGTAGTCACCCTCCTGATTTCACAGCTTCCCATAAAGTTACAGGAACCAAGGGAGCGTGGATCCGGCATGGAGGTGGACAGGCAGGATTAGTGCGATTTAATCGGAGGCCCCAGAAATTATAAATGTGTACATACATACGGTCTAATTTTTTCCTAAGCTGCCAAATGTTGGAGTGCTGGGATTAAAGGCATGCGCCACCACCGCCCAGCTGGAAAAGAATAGTCTTTAAAGGGAGTTATCACAACTGGGCAGCACCATGCAAAGTAATGAAACTAGACTCCTCTGCCATACCACATACAACAAACTAACTCGTAGATCAGTCACAGATCTGAAAGGGAAAGCTCTAAAAGTCATAAAGAGGTCCATGCGTTCCTCAACTTGGATTAGAGAATGGTTCTCCAAGTTTTATCTCCCTGTCCTGTTTTTCTCCTTTCTCCCCCTCCTTGCTTATTTGAGATATTGTGTAGCCAAGGATGACCTTGGACCTCGTTACAACAACAAAAGTACAGGCAACAAAAGAAATGAGGTAAATTGACTATGTTGGGACTAAAAATATTTGTGGGCTGTTTTGTTTCTCATGCAGGTCTCCAGACATGCTGCGAATGTGCACTAGCCCCGAGCTACACTCTCTTAGAGCTACAAAATGAAACGATAACCTACAGAACAGGGAAATTATTTGCAAATCATTTAGTTGATAAGGTCTGATATCCGGGATCTATCAGAATTTCTGCAACTACGTATGATTTTTTTTTTTTTAAAAAAAAAAGACCCAGAAAGACAACCCAATTAAAAATTTGCCAAAGGATTTGAATAAGTATTTCTCCAAAGATGTGTCAACTGCTAGTTAGTATAGGAAAAGGTACCCAGTGCCATAGAATCAGGACAAGCCAAAGTCAAAGCCGTACCAGAAACACCACTATCTTGGGTCTTACACATGCCCATACACTAGGCAAGGGCTTTACCACTGGCCTTTTCTCCAGCCCTTCTTAGTTTTTATTTGAGACAGGGCCAATTCAGGTAAGGTTTGAACTTTGGAATCTATGAATACGCTGAGCTGCTTCCCAAAGAGGAATTTAGGCTGCAGATGGAATGAAGGCTGCAGATCAGAGATGAAGAAGACAGAACCTGAGTGAGGCAAGCCCGAGTGAATTCAGAACCAAAGGTGTCTTACACAGGTGGTGTCAAGTCCAGAGCGGCCTTAGCACATGACAAGAGAAAGCACTGAAGTGCGGGGAGGTTGGAGAGCTGCAGTGAGTGTATTGTATTGAAACTTCTGCCTTGGAAGGTCCAGGGGACGTGTCCTCCACCCCTGGGAGAACTGAACTTGTGGTGAGACCTTGAGTGTTCAGGTGGGTGATTGGAATGTCAGGCAGCTTTCACCATGGAGGCGCAGCACGTTATTCTTACTAAAAAGCATACTCACTCTGTGTGGATTTCCCTTTTCCTCTACACAGTGCTTCTGCCAAAACTACCATCTGTGGGTTTGTAGATTGCCCTCAACACTGTCATCGTATTCCATAGAAACGTCACTTCTGGCTAAGAAAGTCATCTCATAGGTGAAGTCTACAGGGGGCCAGCCGATGGAATTCATCTGTCTTGTCAGACCTGGCTGTGCCAAAGAATCTGTCTTAATAATGGTAGGATGCCTTTGAATAGGGAGCTACGGTGCCAGGTAGGTAGCACTACCTTGCAGAGCCGGGGGAATGGCCTCGGAATGCAGAACATGTTCTATGTCCAGGGTTGAGTATGTGGTTCTGCTTTTCTTGCAGCCAGGGTTTTTGTGTCCGGAAACCAGGGCTGAAATTCACACTCCCTTCTTATAGTGTTCCCCAGACACTCCACCATCGGATTAAAGCTCTACTGATCTAGCAGTCTTCATCCCAAAGGAAAGGGGAACCCCTCTGGGAGGGTTGCCCATGGATCACAATGTTGAGGAGGCTGCTGGGGCGCTTTGACTCTTCATGTCTCTCAATTCACAGACATGGGATTGGTTAACTTTCCAGCATGTGGTTATGAGTTGTGACTGATCCTATATGCTTTGAAATCTGTAGATTAGAAGAGGCATCAGAGATAACATTCATTAGACTTGAAGCGTCATCCTTAACTTGAACAATAAATTAGTAAATCGGTATTACCAGTTTAGAGTGACAGTTGAGTCAAATTGTTAGCTTACAGTTCCCATCATATATGATATTGCGCCAGGAAGATACATGCATAGAGCATATGCCATGCTATGCTGGTTAGATTTTACCAGTTTCACACGAGCTAGAGTGAACTGGGAAGAGGGAATTCTTAAAGGAGGAATTGCCTCCCTCAGATTAGCCTGAGGGCACATCTGTGGGGACTTTTTTGGCTAGTGATAGATGTAGAAGGGCTCAGACCACTGTGGGTAGTGCCACCCCTACGCTGGTGGTGCTGGGTTATATAAGAAAGCAGGATAATTGATTGAGCCACGCGGAGCAAGCCAGTAAGCAGTACCCTTCCATGGCCTGTGCTTCAGCCCTTGGCTCCAGGATCCTGCCTTTGCTTCCCTTGATGATGAACTATAAGTTGGAACTAAATAAACTCTTCCTTCCCAAAGTTACTTTTGGTCAGAATGCTATGGGGTCTTTGTTTGTTCGATTGATTTTTTTTCTCTTTAAGCATCCCATGCACATTGTTTCATCTTAACATTAGTTCCAACAAAGAATAGTTATCAGAAATTCTTTACAGGAACCCCCAGGAAAAGAGACCAGTTTATTTTTATTTGGAACTTTCAATGTAAAAGAAAAACACTTCTGCTTTGGTGAGACTCCCAACAGTGGGAGCAGGGGCTGATTCTGACTCTTTTGCCAGCTTTTGGGACCCTATCCCTCATACTGGGTCACCTTATCCAGTATTAATACAAGGGGTGGTTCCTAGTCTTACTGCAACTTGATATACCATTTTTTTTTATATTCATGGGAGGCCAGCCCTTTTCTGAATAGTCAATGAAGGGCACGCAGAAGGGAGCGGGGAGGAACTCGGAGGAGAGGAGGCAAGGGAAGTTGTGACTGGGATGTAAAATCATCTATCTGTACCTATCTGTCTATCTATCTATATCTGTCTATCTATCTATCTATCTATCTATCTATCTATCTATCTATCTATCTATCTATCTATCTATCTATCTACCTACCTACCTACCTATCTACCTACCTATCTTAAATTTAAGGAAAGAAAGGAAAAACACTTCTGACTGTCTGCAAAAACTCTGTCGAAGGGAAAACAGTGTGAGTTCTGAGTCAGAAGCTCCTTGATTCTAGCTACCTGGTGACACATGTGGGCGGCTTTTAGATAAGGTCTTGCTAAGTAGCACAGGCTGGCATCAGGAAGGAGCAACCTCCTTCTACTGTTCATGGAGTGCTGGAATTGCAGACATGTACCACCACACCAGCCTGTCCCAATGCCCTCTCCATCCAGCTGCTGTGAGAGCCCCCGCCAGTTCCTTTGCAGACTGTGTTTGCAAGGTGTGTTCATGTTGGGGATAAGTGAGATTATGCCTCACACCTAGAGGAGCCCCCACAGATGTTCCTTCCTCCTACACACTGTCTCTCCTCTCAGAATTGTCTCATCCTCGGGTGAATCATTGCTATATGTGATTTTAAAGCTGGGAAGAAATAGGTCTCAATTTCATTGCCATGACGACAGACTCAGAAGTGAAAAATTTCCTCCTGAAACAGTGAGCAACTGTTAACAAAGTAGCACCTTTTTAATTGGTGGCAAGTATGTGATTTCTTTCCTTTGTCCCCACTTTGCTGTTTTCCTTAATCCTGTTTGTTTTCTCTTTGCTGTGAAGATGTCAACAATGGTATTTTGCCCTTTTATACATCTACCCCGCTGCCCACAGAAGATGGTCTAAAGGGGCTGGAATTTTGTTATTATCTGAAATTGGACGGGTGTCATCATCACTATCTATATGTTCTTCAGATACCATCAAGCCATGGTTATATTTTCCTCACTAGAAAATACCCCCAATGAGTTACAGTGGCTGTCACATTTTTCATACTCTAAACAAGACCATTTCCAAAAGAATTTTATAAATGAAAATTCACAAATGAAAGTGAAAAGTAGTATTTTGAAATGCTAAGAGTTGGTTCAACTAAGGTCTAGGGAAATCTATAATACACCTTCATAGTTTTGTGGTCTTAATTACCCAGTGCAACTTCCTAAAATTGTAGCCTGTTGCGCTTATAACCACCAGCGAGAACAGTTACTCATTGTCACTTAGAAATGCTGTCCTCATTACTTTACTGAAAAGGGGCTCTAAATCTTGATGTTTTTTGAAGATCAAGAAATCACCCTTTAGCCATTGTGAGATAATGCTTTCTACCTAAAAGTTATTTTTTAAAAGTTGCTTTGTAGTCCCATTCTCAAGATCAGTGAAGAAATTCCTTATTGACTCTTCTTCGGAGACATGAGAGATGTGAAAACATGTTGTCACTAAAGTTACTGATTCCTTCTCCGTTTCAGACAGGAAGGCAAGCTGCGTGTGTGCATTGTGAAGCGGTAGAATATGTTTCTGGCCTCTGATAAGGTACTCGGAGAGGAATATAATTGTTCATATGGACAATTATTGAGAGACATTTATTTTATTATGTTTTAAAGGTTTTTTTTTTAAGTTTAATTTACAAGCCCGTGGGGATGTTCACAAGAAGGAGATATTTTGTCTTGTCAGAGGCAACCACCAGATTTTAAGATCAGTATGAGCACAGATTAAGTAGATAGTATAAGCCTGGGCTGGGCTGGAGAAACTGAACAGTGAGAGCTGAATAGAGGAGAAAAACCAAACACGCTCAGCCATCCCATTTCTATCAAGATTATACTTGGTAAGAAGAAGCCAATTTTCAGCGTTTAATGAGATGACCATGTGTTTTTTTCTTTCATTTTTTTTATATGGTGGATTACATTGACAGATTTTCATATGCTGAACTATCCCTGCATCTCTGGGATGAAGCCTACTTAATCATGGTGGATGTTTTTTTTTTTTTTTTTTTGATGTATTCTTGGATTCAGTTTGCCAGTATTTTGTTGAGTATTTTTGCATCAATGTTCATGAGGGAGATTGGTCTGTAATTCTTTCTTTGTTGCATCTTTGTTTGGTTTGGGTATCAGGGTAACTGTAGCCTCATAAGAATTTGGCAATATTCCTTCTGTTTCCATTGTGTAAAAATTTGAGGGGTATTGGTATTAGCTCTTCTTTAAAATACTGATAGAATTCTGTGCTGAAACCATCTGGTCCTGGCTTTTTTTTTTTTTTTTTTTTTGGTTGGGAGACTTAATGTTTATATTTCTTTAGTGGTTATAGGTCTGTTTAAATTGTTTATCTGGTATTGATTTAATTCTGGCATGTGGTACCTATCAAGAAAGTTGTTCATTTCTTTTAGATTTTCCAATTTTGCTGAGTTTTAGATATTTGAAGTATGACCTAATGATTCCCTGAATTTCCTCATTGTCTGTTATGTCCCCCTTTTCATTTCTGATTTTGTTAATTTGGATAGTCTCTCTTCGCCCTTTGATTAGTTTGGATAAGGATTTATCTATTTTGTTGATTTTCTTAAAGAACCAACTCTTTGTTGCATTGATTCTTTGTATTGTTCTCTTTGTTTCAGTTTTATTGATTTCATCCCTGAGTTTGATTATTTCCTGGCATCTACTCTCCCTATGTGAGTTTGCTTCTTTTTGCTCTAGCGCTTTCACATGTACTGTTATGTTATGTTATTCTCCAAATTCTTTATGTAGGCACTTAGTGCTATGAACTTTCCTTGTAGCACTGCTTTTATTGCGTCCCATAAGTTTGGGTATGTTGTAGATTCATTTTCATGGAATACTGGGAACTCTTTGATTTCTTTCTTTATTTCTTCCTTGACCACTGTGTGGTTCAGCTGAAAGTTGTTCAGTTTATGCGAGTTTGTAGGCTTTCTGTAGTTTGTGTTGTTGAACTCTAACTTTAATCCATGGTAGTCTGGTAAGATACAAGGGGTTGTTCCAATTTTTTTTTATCTTCTGAGATTTGTTTTATGACTGAGTATGTGATCATACTTTTTAGAGAATGTTCCCTGAGGTGCTGAGAAAAAGTATATTCTTTTGTGTTTGGGTGAAATGTTCTGTAGTTGTCTATTAAGTCCATTTGAGTTATAACATTTGTTAGTTCTCTTGTTTCTCTGCTGAGCTTCTGTCTGTCAGACCTGTCTGTTTGTGGGATGTTGAAGTCTCCCACTATTAATGTGTGGGGTTTGATGTGGGACTTATACGTGAGCATTTTTTTTAACAAATGTGGGTGACCTGGTATTTGGGACATAGATTTCAGAATTAAATCTTCATCTTGATGGATTTTTCCTTTGATGAATATAAAATACCCTTCTTCATCTCTTTTGATTAATTTTAGTTTAAAGTCTGTTTTGTTAGATATCAGAATAGCTATACTGGCTTGCTTCTTAGGACCATTTGATTGGAATCTTTTCCCAACCCTTTAATCTGAGATGTCTTTGAAGTTGAGTTGTGTTTCTTGTATGCAGCAGAAGGATGAATTCTGTTTTCATATCCACTTCATCAGCTTGTGCCTTTTATTGATGCATTCTATTCATATTGAGATGTTATTGACCAGTGATTGTTAATTCCTGTTATTATTTTTTTGTTTTGGTGGTGATGATGGTAGAGTGTGTGTTTCCCTTCTTTGGGTTTGCTGTTGTGAAATTATCTATTGCCTGTGTTTTTTTGGATGTAATTGAGTTCCTTGGATTGGAGTTTTCCTTCTAGTAATTTCTGTAGGGCTGGATTTGTGGATAGGTATTGCTTAAATCTATGTTGATTGAAAATTTTGCTGGGTATAATAGTCTGGACTGACATCCATGGTCCCTTAATGTCATCTATGTTGATTGAAAGTTTTGCTGGGTATAATAGTCTGGACTGACATCCATGGTCCCTTAGTGTCTGTAAAACACCAGTTCATGTCCTTCTGGCTTTCAGAGTCTCCATTGAGAAGTCAGGTGTCATTCTGATAGGTCTGCCTTTGTATGTTACTTGGCCCTTTTCCTTTTTAGCTCTTGAAATTATTTCTTTATTCTGTATGTTTATTGTTTTGATTATTCTGTGGTGAGGTGAATTAGTTCTGTAAGCTTCTTATAACTTTATGGGCATGTCCTTCTTTAGTTTGGGAAAGTTTTTTCTGTGATTTTGTTTAATATTTTTTTGTGCCTTTGAGCCAGGAATCTTCTTCTTCTCCTATTCCTATTACTCTTAGGTTTGGATTTTTTATGGTGTCCTAGATTTCCTGTATGTTTTATGTTAGGAATTTACTGGATTTAACATTTTCTTTGGCTGATGAATCTATTTCCTCTACGTATCTTCAACGCCTGAGGTTTTCTCTTCCATCTCTTGTATTCTGTTGGTGATGCTTGCATCTGTAGCTCCTGTTTGCTTCCCCAGATTTTCCATTTCCAGAATTCCCTCTTTTTGTGTTTTCTTTATTGTTTCAATTTCAGTTTTCAAGTCTTGAACCATTTCCTTCACCTGTTTGTTTTTTTTTCTTGGCTTTCTTTAAGGGATTTATTGATTTCTTCCAATTTTTTTGTCTTCACCTTGACTTCTTTAAGGAAATTTTTTATTTCCTTTCGAAGAGTATCATATTCATAAAGTAAATTTTAAATTCATTTTCTTGTGTTTTGGCTGCTTTGGGATCTTCAGGCGTTGCTGTGTGGGATCACTGGGTTCTGGTGGTGCTATATCGTTCTTTTAGTTGTTGAATATATTCTTACGTTCGCTTTTACTCATCTTCTAGCTGGTATGACTTGTGCCTGTGCCTGTTCTTCCAACTGGTGAATTTTCCACTTTTCCCTATGTAGTCTACTATTTTCCCAACTGGTGTGGTTTGTACCTGTGCCTATGTGGACTGCTGGGATTGCAGGGGAGGCCTGACCACAGGGAGCATGTTCAGGTGTGTGGGGTTGGGCAGCAGACTGGGTCTTGGAGGGACAGTGTCCAGTGGGTGATGAGAGGTTGGGTGCAGCCTGGAGGCAGAGCTTTTACCTGTCTGAGGCTCAGAAGAAGTATTCATAAGAATGGTAATGTTTTGAAGCCTCTCAAGAACATACGTGGAGGTTTTCCCCGTGTGTTCTGTGAAGATATTCTGATCCTCAGCACTAAGCCTATGGAGATAGTTATGTACATCTTCAAAATAAGATTCAGTGAAAAGTTTGAGGTGGAAATAGCAAGTCTATAAAATGGATACTTTATCCTCACGGTGGCAGACTTTCAAGTAGAATGAATTCGGCTGATAATGGTAATAATATCAGCTAGCAGCACTTGCTTGCCTGGTTGATTATCTGCCTGGCACTATAATGGACATTTTCACACATATTAGTTCATTGAATCCTAATAACAACCTGTGAAGTAGGAATTGTATTCCATTTTCGTAAATGTGGTAGTTGAGGCATAGAGAGGTAAATTGACTTCCCAAAAGGCATTGTACTATAAAGCAAAGTGGAAATTGAGCAAACCTGTTATCACTTAGAAGTTCAGACACCAAAGCCCTGTTTTGTATATGATTATTTGATTCTAATATCAAGAGAGCTACAGGATGGAGATGCTAGAAAATCTCTAGGAAGAGAGCAGAGCTATTCTTAGAATGCAGACATGGGATTTAAAATATCAGATACTACAAAAAAATGATAAAAAAAACTTTAGCTGAGTCATAGTGAGAACCATATACACAGATATATAAAAATCTAGGAAACCTAGGTCTATTTGCCTGAATTCTTTCTCCTGAAGATACATCCTAAACCAAGGCTTATGTATAATTAGAAGAATTTTCAGGGGAACAGAAGTAATTGATGGAAAAGTTAACAGAGGGAAAGCCAATTAAAGATGTATCCTTTACTGGTTGGTTATTTGTCATGCCAGAACCTTCTAAGGAGCCCAGTAAAACATGACCAAGAACTGCTATTTCAGGGATATGAGGGAGAAGGATTATATGTTGACACTCATGGGGTGGTCCCATAAATACTGACACCTGCGAGTGATGCATGTGGCTGTCACCAGTTTCCCGTCAGCGCCTCAGCAGCAGTAGTGGTGACACGCCAGGCTCCAGGGCAATCTGTGCACTCAGAGTCCCAGATGCGGAGAAGCTGAGGTAGGCGGGTAAGTTGAGTTCAAGAATTCAAGACTTACGACAGCCACACAAGGTGACCCGTGTGCACAGTGCCGTGCTGTGAGAGAGGTTTATCGATGATTGGCTATTGGTTTTTTGACTTCTCAGATGAGTTTACCTGACATGCAGGTTTATACTTCGACTCACATGCCTCAGTATTTCCTAGGGCTTGCTCATTCTGTTGCAGTCTTTAGTAGCTGTCTTAGTCACTTTTCTATGGCTGCGCCCATCCACTAGGACCAAGACAACTTATACAAGAAAACATTTCATTGAGCTTAGAGTTCCAAATAGTTAGAGTCCATGATGGTGGAGCAAAGGTGTGGTGGCGGGACTAGCCTAGAGCTCCTGTCTTCATACACAGGTAGGAGGTGTAGTGGCAGGACTAGCCTAGAGCTCCTGTCTTCATACACAGGTGGGAGGTGTGGTGGCGGGACTAGCCTAGAGCTCCTGTCTTCATACACAGGTAAGAGGCAGAGAAAGGAACACTGGGGATAGCAGGAATCTTTTGAAACCTCAATTGCACCCCGAGTGACACATCTTTCACAAGGCCACACCTCCTTATCCTCCCCAAACAGTTCTACCAGTTGGGGACCAGGTATTTAAACATGTGAGCCTATGGAGGCTGTTTTCATTTGAACCACCACAGTTGGCAAATGAAGACCTTCTACTCCTGAACACAGAAGCTACTCCTGAGCAGAAAGAGCTTCTTTGTTGGGCCAGGGCAAGATGTACTTCCAGGTTGCAGCTGTGGGGAGTGGAATAAGCTTGCAGAAGGTAGTCCCACGATCAACAGTGTGTACAGGAAGCTCATACCATAGCATACTCCACATGATGCTACTGTGTAGACATTGGTAATAATAATTGTTAAATGTCTATGGATTGTTTTTCTAAAGCCTTGGACCAATGTGTTATAATTACAGCATCTCTTAGGCCATCTAATCTTTCTCTCATTATGTTACTATAGAAACAGAGCATAGCTCACTGTTTTTAATTTAGGTTCCAATTGTTATGGTCTATTTTTGATTTTACTATTGAGATAATATAAAAACCAAGCATTATTTAGTCTTCATTCTCACTAAATATAAAATTCAGGTTGATTTTGTTTTAAAGGTCAGTGTCTTATTTCACCATGTCAAGGAAGGGTCATTAGCTGATACAGAGAAGATAGGCTAAAGTTTGAACAAACTTTTAGTACTCAAAGTAGAAAAATTATCAGCTGCAAGCGGTCACATTAATACTTCAGACAGAGGTATTGGAGCTTAGTTTCCTGGTCTTGTAGACTAGAGACCTGGGTGATTCTGTTTGACTCTACTGTGTAAGAATGGTGTGAGCTGATCTTGCAGTT
Source organism: Arvicola amphibius (assembly GCF_903992535.2). Classification (NCBI taxonomy): domain Eukaryota; kingdom Metazoa; phylum Chordata; class Mammalia; order Rodentia; family Cricetidae; genus Arvicola; species Arvicola amphibius. The sequence goes on from NC_052056.1 coordinate 40,317,625, forward strand.
TAAAACTCCATTGAACTTCAGGTTTAAAAAAATTCAATATATTTTATTGTATGTATATAGGTGTTTGGCTTTTATGGTTGTCTGTGTACCACATGTATCTGGTGCTCAGAGAGGTTAGAAGAAAGTATTTGCTCTCCGGAACATGGGGTTATGTTGTGGGTGCTGGGAATTGGACCTGAGTCCTCTGGAAGATCAGCCAGTATTCCTAATCACTCTACCATATCCCCTAAATCTGTTTCCTTTATCCAGAAAAAATAGATTGTATTAGTTAATTTTATCATTACGATAATAAAATACCCTATAAAAGAATGCTATGGCAAGCTGGGCGGTTGTGGCACACGCCTTTAATCCCAGAACTCGGGAGGCAGAGGCAGGTGGACCACTGTGAGTTCGAGGTCAGCCTGGTCTGCAGAGCAAGTTCCAGGACAGTTAGAGTTGTTACACAGAGAAAAACCATACGGGGCGGGGGAGAGGGAGGAGAGAGGGAGTGATGGCACATGATTTCAGGGTATGTAGTCCACCAAGGCAGGGAAAACATGGCAGCCTGAGTGTGAAGCAACCCGTCACACTGCATCCATTTCTGTCAGAAAGCGGAGAGAGGTGAATGGGGAAATCCTGGCTGCTTTTATCCAGGTTAGGACCTCAGCTCATGACTGGCGCCACTTACATCCAAGGCAGAACTCTCCTCTTCAGTGAAGGTGGCAGCACCCTACAGATATACCCAGAGGGTGTCTCCTAAAGGATTCCAGATATAGTCAAGTTGACAATGACTATTAGACGTGACAAGTGTGGCATAACCTATTGCACAGGGTTGCTGAGAGAATTTAAATGAGGATTTGAATAAACCATGTTAGATTTGAATTTAACCTTCTACACTTTCTCCCTTTTATTCCATCCTGGAGCCTAGCTCGTGGAATGGTGAGACCTACCTTCACAGCCAGTCTTCCTTACTCAGTTACATCTTCTTGGAAATGCTCTTGTAGATGGACCCAGAGGAGTGTTTTATAGTGATTCAAAATCAATCAAACTTACAGTGAAGACGAATCATTACAAGAAGTTAGGTAGTCAAAATGATGCCATAGGAAATCTTCCAGTGAGGATGTCTGGAAACTCCCAGAACCACCCAGACTGCTGGCCTCAGGCAGTGGAATGCTTTCTTCTTTGTCATCTCATTATTTCCATTTCCCTACCGTTTCCTTAATCCAGATGCTTTACTTATAAAGATTTATTTATCTTTATGTGTGTGAATATTTTCTCTGCGTGTCTGAATGCATACCATGTGCATGCCTGGTGTCTGAGGCCAGAAAAGGATTTCAGAACCTCTGGAAGAGCATCTATAGGAGGCTATCAGCTGCTGTGTGGGACTGGGGAACCCACACAGGGTCCTCTGCATGACGAGCTGAAAACGGAGCCATTTCCCAGCCCCTGCTCAAGGCTTACATATCCAGAGGTGTGCCTGTCCAATTGGCTAACGTCTTGTTCTGAAGCTGCATGTGGGTTCCCTGAGGTGCAAAAGCATTTTGGGCTCTGCTTCCCACTGCAAATAAAACTGAGAAATTTTCTGTGCACTGACTGGGCGCAGGTCTTTATGTCAGAGGCTAAACATACTAGAGAGATAAAAGTTGACCAAAGTATGCTCAAAATGAACATTTAACATCTACTGATGCTCTTTCATTTACACTTAAAAATACGTAGAATATATTTTCTTCCTAAGACTGAAACATTATTCTTAGTCTCGTAACTCTCTTCCGCTAAAGATGGTCCACGGTGCAGTGCTCAAAAAATAGAACTTTAAGAATGTGTCGGGATCATGTGGGTTCTGACCAATGAATGCAAGGATCCACTGATAGTCTCATAATGGAATAGATTGCTGGAAGCTCATGGAACTCTGGAAGATGGGGCCTGAGGAAAGGAAGTGGGCTGCTGGGAGCGAGGGTCTTCATCTCTCTGCTTCTGAGCTGCCCCAGGGTAAGCAGTGCCACACGATCCTGATGTGGTGATGTTCTGTCTGCTTCAGGCCCAAAGCAGTGGGACTGCTCGACAGGAAGCTCCTGAGATGGTGAGGGGTAAGCTGAAGTCTTTCATTTAAGTTGTTTGTCACGTGCATTTCTTTTTGTCACAGGTCACAACTCAAAGTTTAAGTTATCAGTTATCGTTTCAAGATTTTAGTACAATAGTGATTATTCTGTTTTCAGTCTTTAGTTTGTGGCTGTAGCCCATACCTATCACCACCTCTTCTACAAAAGAGGCGAAAAGGCGAGGAAAAGGTGGTTAACCTACATACGTAAGCCATACAGCAAGGGATGGGATAGCAACAGAGGCTGTAGGTCTCTGAGTCTGATTAGGAGATCTTGGCTATTTCCACCTTGCTGCTCAAGAGACAACCTCGATGCCCCTCAACCGAAGAATAAAGGAATGTGGTATATTTACACAATGGAGTACTACACAGTAGTAAAAAAATAGTGACATCTTGAAATTTGTAGGCAAATGGATGGACCTAGAAAAAAAAATCATATTGAGTGAGGTAACCCAGACTCAGAAAGACAAATATGATATGTATTCACTCATAAGTGACTTTTAGACATAAAGCAAAGTAAAATCAGCCCACAGGCCACAACCCCAGAAAAACTAGACAACAAAGAGAACCCTAAGAGAGACATACAAGATCTACATGGAAAGTAGAAAAAGATAAAATCTCCTGAATAAATTGGGAGCATGGGGGTCATGGGAGAAGCTGGAATCTGAAAGGGGTAGCAGGGAGGGGAGTGGTAAAAAATGTGCAAGTTAAAAAACACAATAAAAAAGAAATGATAGGGGAATAAGGATTACCTATGCATAGAGTTTTAACTATCAACTCCAAGTTTTACTAGTTTTAAGTCAACGTTTTTCTCATAAATTTTGAAGATTTTTTAACCTTATCCAATAAAATGAAATAAACTTAAAAATCCTGGGAAAAAAGATGGAGAATAATGACTTCCCAAAGATGTTCACTTCCTAATCCTCAAGATTACTGAGCATGGTACTTTAAATGGCAATGGGGCATTGAGGGCTCTGGGCAGATGCTATTCCGTCGACCTGGAAATGGCTTATCTTGGATTATCCAAGTAGCTTCACTGTAATCTCAGGAATCCCTACACATGAAAGAAGGAAACAGAAGTCCAAGTTGGCTGTCTTTTCCTTTTCCTTTTTCCTGGCAGTGCCAGAAGGTATGTTCCAGTGCTACTGGCTTTAAAGATGAGGAAAGCAACTATGAGCTAAGGGAAGACAGTGGGTTGTAGAGGCTGGGTGAAGAAGGGCATGGATTCCGCCCTACAGCTTCCAGAAAGGAGCACAGTTCTATCAATAGCTTGATTATTGTCTCACTGGGACTTAATTTTAATTTTTTACTCCAAACCCGGTAAAATACCAATCTGTGTTGTTTTATGCCACAGGTTTGGGGTTGGTTACAGCAGCAATGGAACATGAACACAGGCTCTCTTTAGTAATACACCTTCTCCCTGACATGGAAACCCCTGACGTGCTGGGAAGGGGAATGACGTGATGGATATGGGAAGTCACTCAACACATGCTCAGCATAGACCGTAGGCAATTCTCCTTCCCTTCTGGCCTTGGCCTCCTCTTTTCTATATTTTGTTGTGGGTTCATCAGTTCACTTAAAGCTTTTGCAGCTTCACATTTCCTTGTCACTCAAGATTTCTCAGCTCTGTCACCAGGAACAAGAGTCTGACTTATGTTTATGATTGTGAAAAATCCACCAGGATTTGAAAAGAGGAAAGCAACTGATTTCCAAAAAGGCCAATATATAAAAGTAAATGACGCATTGGAAGCAGACCAGCTTATTGAAAAATTGGTGGCGACTTTGCAGAATGTTAATAAAACTTCATCATAGCTAAGAGACTGTGTCAAACTCTTAGGTGACGTGTAAAATGCTATTTAAGGTGTTGCTCTTGTCAAGTCTCGATAAGTCACTGATGCTATTTTAAATTTGCCATTGGGGAGAATTCAGAAGCATTTTGTTGCAATGAATCCTATACAAAAGCAATTTTATTTAAATACTGATGTGTTTGTGATGGAGAGATTTTTTTTTAAAAAAAAGCTAAAGTTTTCCAGTGGATGTAGATGCAGGAACTGTTATCCTCAACAAAACTCACAGTGATGAGAGAGACAGGACACTGGGAGGGAGACAGAGATTGTCACTCACCTTGGTGTAAATCCTGTCCAGCCAGAGTTGCCAGGGGAGTGTGAAGAAGTGTGTAAGAGAGTTAAGCTATCAGTATAGCTAAGCACAGCTAGGCTATACTCAACTTTCAGAAGAACGTTTGAAATGCTAAATACTCATTTACATCATCATATAAGGGACACTTGTTGACTTTCTTGATAATACTATCATTTTCTTTTTTATTATTTATCATTTCTTTTTTATTTTGGAGAATTTTTTCTGACTCCTTATAAGGTGAGGAGAATTCCTCACATTTTATCTTTAAAAGGACCAACCATGACTGTAGACAACATGTGGCTCTGAGCAGCTGGTCAGAGATAATTACAGAAGGGCTAGAGAGATGGCTCAGTGGTTAAGAGCATTGCCTGTTCTTCCAAAGGTCCTGAGTTCAATTCCCAGCAACCACATGGTGGTTCACAACCATCTGTAATGAGGTCTGGTGCCCTCTTATGGCCTGCAGGCATACACACAGACAAAATATTGTATACATAATAAGTAAATAAATATTTTTTTTAAAAAAGAAATAATTACAGAATAAGTAACTAGCCCAAACAGCTCTTTACTAGCCTTAAAATAATATTCATATAAAACGCTCCATAAATACTAAACCTCCAAATTTAAATGTAATTACTCTGTAATTTATACACATTGATGGAAAGGGATCTGCGGTATTAATAATTTAAAATATTTAATTCAAAAGTAATTTACATTTAGCTTTAGAAAACTTTATAATTCTATCACTTTTTCTTAATTATATTTCTCCCATGCCAATAATAAAATTCATTTCTCACTCTTAAATACAAATGAACTGATCATAGGAAGAGATCACCCGGCATTTTGATGAACTGAAAAGTTTGTCTAGTGTTAAATTTGAACTTAAATAGGTAGAAGTTGAATTCGTGCCACCTATGTTTTGAGTCAAGAGGTGTCAGTTACAACCACAGTAGAATCTAATCTGGTTTCCTTCCCTCAGCCTGACTCCTCTCTGTTGTAGGAATTTAGCAGAATTACTGTATTGAAGGGGGCTAGATTTTAGAAGGAACAACTGTGTTTTAGAAGTACTTTGACTTTGAAGAGTCCTTGTGGAAAACAGTGATCGTTTTGCTGGAGGGGCACTATAGCCGTCCCATGACTATCACAATGCACACTTGTATCGTTGTGTATTGCAAATATTACATAAGAAAGGACTAGAGTCATGGGGGTCTGTGCTACTCTCCTTCAGTAGGACTTGCAAATTACATTAAGGAGAGTGGTATGAGGAAATACTTTGTGTAACTTTCAATAATATGCCTTTGTATGACTGGCTGTTTGGGGTTCAGTCCATCAGAGAGGCACATAGGCCTTCCATTTTATCTTGGGGTGCCTCTCTCTTCACCTGACCCATGCTACATGGGTGACCCCAGACACCTCCCCATTTCTTTCTTAGACCAGCTACAGTTGCCCCAGTAAACACCATCCACTGCTACTGATGTGGGGGTGTTGTGTAACAGTCTCCTAGGTGACCAAAACATTCTGTCATGCTGGGGAGCTTCTTAGGTGGTGAGGTAAGCAATCAAAAATAAAAAACCCCAAAAACAAAACTTCAAGTTCTCCCTGAAACTGACCAGATGCCATGGGCCTCTCCCTCTAGAGTAAGCAGAGCCCAGCTGCAAAGAAGACTGTCAGGCGAGAGCTGCCTGGAAGAGGTTGAGTCCCTACTGAGACACGGGGAAAGGACACGCTCCAACCTATTGAGCTGCCTGCAGGCTGTGCAGTGTGCTTTTGTGAGCTGTCACTCATGCTGGGGTCACCTTTGACGTTACAACTGTCTTTGAGTCATTTCTTCTTCTGTTGGTAACCCTCACCTGTATTCCTACAAGCAACCCAATAAAAGTCCTTGGTTCACAAAGTTGGACTTCACTGGTATCTGTACTTTGTGGGTTCCCTATCTGGGAGGAATAGAAAAGTGTGTTTCTTCTCCTCAGGGAATGGTGTGTCACACAACAAGCGGTGGGTGGTCGTGGGATGGTGGTGGGGTAGAGAGGGAGAGAAATACTGGGGAGACAGCTTCAGCGTTCCTCAGACTGGCTTTAGGACACCATCATGTCTTTAAAAGACTTCCTAATGTAGTCAGAAAAGCTATAGGGGACATGTGAAAAGGCCTTGGTCCTGGTTCTACCCATCGGTATTTGCATCCCTGAGGTTATCTTTGATTCTCTTCAGACCCAGCATCCTTCTGTGTGAATGAGGGTTATAATAAGCACCTTCCCTACCCTCTGGCATCGCAGTGAAGATCAAACCAGATAGCATATGCGAAAGCACTTTGAAATACAAAGCGTGATACACAGGTCTGCGGATGTCTGTTGCTTTCTCACGCAGAATGCTTAAGGGATTAAGAGAAATCCCACCGTGGTTATCGGCAGATTAGGATAAAAGAGCACAGCGAAATCCGTCCTCACTGATAGCGCATCCTGAGTGCACGGTGGTGGTGTTTCCGTGAATTAAAGATCACACCTGTGGTTTCTGGAAGAGCAAAAGGCCGAGAGCCTTAGGGTCCAGAGTGGGAGCTCCTAATTCTCTGTCTGCTCCTTTGAGTCCACTCTTGACTAGATGACCCCAGTGCTTCTGTGTCTCCCAGACTCCAGTCGTCCATGATCCTCCTCCTGAAGCCGCACGGCCTTTTCTATTCAAGGGTTCCTGCATCAAAGTGATACCATTGTGTCCTGGTGACTCACTGACTCCTGTCCAGTGGGCAGTAATTCAGTTTCTCTGATGATTTGTGACAGCATAGATGTGGTCCAGGTACAAGTGGCATTTATCTGGGGGCAGGGATTACACCACATGGTTTGGCTTTAACCTTCTGCCCAGAGCCTTAACACAGCCTTTGCGCTTAGTTAATATTTGCTGCCTTTGTGTACTGAGTGTAGCCAGCAACTTGCTTTATCAGGACTTTTAAGCACAGGCTATTTAGCTGAAAAATAAACACTCTTTATCATTTAAATTTGGGATTATGACAAGGCAGAGGGGATGCTCTTGAATAGCGTGGACTACTTAACTTTTTTTCTGCAGACTTCGGCCTCTGTGCCCTTTGAGGACAAGGTCAGGACTATAGGCAAGAGAGAGCATCTAGTACTTGCCCTGGAGAGTAGAATAATGGGAATAAGCTAGAGAGGACACCAGCATTGAAAATCTCAACTTCCTACTAATATGAAAGAGAAGTAGGAAGTGTGAGCCAAACTGAAGCCTCCCTTACTCCTGAGAACAAATTATAGTTTCATGCTACTCTTGTTAAAATGATTGGCATTGTTTTCCAATATTTATTTTTTAAGTTTATGACTATTTTGTCTTATGTTTGTATATATACCACATGTGTGCCTGGTCCCTTCAGAGGTCAGAAGAGGGCACACAATGCGCTGAACTGGAGTTACAGAAGGTTGTGAACCACTATGTGGGTCCTGGGACAGAACCCATGTCCTCTGCAAGTCCAGCAAGTGCTCTTAACCCTCGAGCCCTCTCTCAAGACCCCAGTCATTGGCATCTTTTAAACTTCTCCCTTTTAACCTCAAAATATAACATTCCAATTTTCAAAAGAGTATATCTATAATTCTACTTTCTCAATATTTTTGTTTTTCTACATAGTTTTCCATGTTTGTGCCAGTGCATTTCTTTTTTTAAAAAAATGCTTTCTACATTTGCCTTGCTTCTGAGCCCACGGTTGTGTCTGAGTTGCTGCAGCCAGACTGACTGAGGTGTGGGGACACAGAATTCCCAATGGCTCCAGGAATTCTAATCGAGGTTGTTCAGAAGCTGGTCACACGGCTGGGTCGTTCCTGAGCAGGTATGGCCTCAGATTGAAAAGCTTCAGTGACGGTGTGGAAGCAGAAAATGGCTCTGGGCTGTAAAGCGAAACAGAAACCCAAATGGGAAAGGAATGGCAGTATGCAGTTCAAAGAAGTAAAGCTAGTTCCAATGTTGTGAAAGTCTCTCAGATGTAATCATAGCCAGCAAGGAACGGAAGGTAAAAATCCATCTGAAGTAACCGCTGCCGGTGTCAAGGCTCTGCCACATGCAGGATTAGAGTCATCTAAGGAAACTTTGGCTTTGTAAGGGAGATGACACGCGGAGGCGGCAGGTCTGACATCCCAGGACTTGGGAGGTGGATGCAGAAAGACCAGGCATTTAAGGTCATCCTGTTTTTAATTGAAATAGTATTACATCATTTTCACCCTCCATTTGGTCTCTCTCTCCGCTCACCCCTCGCATGTCCTCTTCACTCTCAAGTTGAAAATCTCTTTTTTGTTGATTATTAGTTACATAAATATGTGTATTCATATCTATATATGCATATATATATGCGTGTGTCTATCAAGCATATATAAAAAATCATCCATCCATCCTTCAAACAACCTGCTCAGTCCGTTTTTGTTGTTTGTACATGGTTTCAAGGCTGACAACCCAGGGCCGATGACTCTGCATTGGACAACCAACAAGGGGACTCACCCCTGAGAGAGTCTAACTCTCCTTCAATAGTCAATAGTGACAATACTGGCTATCAGATTTTTTTTCAGATGAATTGGGTTTCAGGACAGTTTAGAAAGAAAAATGGCCAAATAGAGAAGGTACTGTCTTAAAAACTGCAGCCCAAAGGCATGTTGGATCTGAGGGAGGCCGCTCTGGGTTTCAGGTCCTGCTCACCTGTCCTTGCCGAGTTCCGTGAACCAGAGCAGGTGGCCCAAGCCCCTCCAGTTGTGGTTGTGTGTGTTTCGCTGGTGTCCGCCAGGCGTCGCACTGGAGCCGCGGTTGCCCTGGAGACCGCTCGGCCAGTGGGCAGGCGGCGCGGAGCCCTTGGCTAGGGAATAACTGGCGGGAGCTGGGGTGGGGGGGAGTGGCTGCGGCGGCCGGCGAGCCCGGGACGCCCGAGCCTGCCCCGAGCCTCGGAGGAGCGGCCTGGGCGCTCCCGTGTCCCGCGCGGTCCCCGCTGCACCCCGCCGCCTAGGAGCCCGGTGGACGGCGGCTCCCGCAGCGGCCCCGGTATGACTCGGCGGCGCTCGGCTCCAGCGTCCTGGCTGCTCCTGCCGCTGCTCGGTGAGTAGCCCAGCCCGTCCCCAAGCGGCCGGACCGAGCCTGTTGACTCCCGCAGGTGCTGGGGTCCGGCTGCCCCGGAGGTGGTGGAGGCCCGGGCCCCCCAGGTGCCCCCGAGCGCAGTATCCCTTGCTCGGCTCCTGGCCGCTACTTCCCGGAACGAACTCCCGTTGCTGGTCCAGTTAGAAATCGTGTTTAGAATCGCTTGCCGTTACTAGAAGGGTCCAGGAAAACTTTATAGCTTTACCGCAATGTTTTAAGAAGATTGAGGTTTAAAAAGAATTAAATTGATTGGAACACGTTCGCAATTTAAAAAATGTAGCTTCATTATAACATTTAAAGCGCATACAGATTAACAAGCCGTTTTTTTTAAAATCATTACTCTACTAGATTACATCGGAAAGCAAAGTTTTTTTTGCACTTAGTTTCATAACCGAAGTATCTAAGTTGCCTCATAAAACTACATAGAATGTAGCAATACGAGAAAGAATTTGAAAGCGTTTGCTTATTCAAATTTAATTCCTTTATTTTTTCTTGCAGTTTGTCCCCCCTCCCAATAGACATTATATGTAGGCTCTGAATTTCATTTTATACAATGCTCCCTTTGTGTGTGCACTGTTTTATGGAATCAAGTTGTCTGTCTCAACTAATTGGTTGCCGAGGTTTATGGAAATTTGTCGTGAAGGCTTTTATCAAGCTAGTTTAGTGATGTTTGCATTTCTCTCTAGAGAGCTCTGTAGGTGTCCAGCCATTTTTTTATGTCTAATCTTGAAGTAACACAGTTTTAGACTGTTCACCTAGTAGAGGAGAAAGCATAGCAAAACATTAAGTATACCTTTTTGATTGTAGATGCCAGGGGAGGTGGAAACATCAGAGTTCTGACTTCTTGAAGTTAAGTAGGCGTAGTTTTAGTGACACTATACAAATAATTAAGTCATACACACCAGCATATCCTTTTATGCACTTGGGCTTCCAAACTGATTTTGTTGCTTACTGCCCTCAGCAGGCCTGTTTCTCTGCCTTTCTGTCAGAGGAGAAACGAGAGGATACAGAGATGTTTCTTACAATCCTGAACACAGCTGGAATGTTACAGATGTTGCTGTAAGAACAGCTGGCATGTTTTGGATAGAAAAATCTATGGTTAAACTCGGTCTGTTGGCCAATGGAGTTTGGCTGTGGGTTGATTTTGAATATATTAGGCCCTACTTTTTAAAGAGACAATTTCATTTCTAGAATCAGCCAGGCACAGTCACCTGATTTGATGCCTTTGCTTTGGGTAGAACTATGTCTACTTTATACTAGACTACGTCTGAAGATTTCCAGTGTGGTTTCGATCTTCCGGGTAGTCTATTCTGTAGAGCCACCTTTCATCCTTAAAGTATATGCTCCTCTGTTCAACAGATATTTTCGTTGTTACCACTCGGGTGCATTTGGACATCTGGTGGGTGGGTGGGGCAGGGAGATGGTGGTGGCAAGTAAGTTTGTCTGCAGTTCTTATGAAGTTTTCTGTCTTTAAAATGCACAAATACTTTATGGCATATCCGATAAATGATGAATAACGTTTGCTAGCCACACCAAGGACTGCAAACATCAGTGTAAAGTTAACTTTTGATCTGGACTTTGATTGCATAGAATTTAGATGGTCTAAATTGAGAGTGGTTGGGCTTGTGTAGCTCAAGGAACAGTGGGGAGAAAGCATATATGAAGAGAAGGTGCAGAGGCATGTTCATATATGAAGAGAAGGTGCAGAGGCATGTTCATATATGAAGAGAAAGTGCAGAGGGATGTTCATATATGAAGAGAAGATGCAGAGGTATGTTCATATATGAAGAAAAAGTGCAGAGGCATGCTCATATATGAAGAGAAGAGGCATGTTAATATATGAAGAGAAAGGGCAGAGGGATGCTCATATATGAAGAGAAGGTATGAAGAGAAAGTGCAGAGACATGTTCATATATGAAGAGAAGAGGCATGCTCACATATGAAGAGAAAGTGCAGAGGCATGTTCATATATGAAGAGAAGAGGCATGCTCATATATGAAGAGAAAGTGCAGAGGCATGCTCACATATGAAGAGAAAGTGCAGAGGCGTGTTCTTGAGAGGGCAGCTTTCTAGTTGGAAGAGCAGAGACAGGGCAGAGGAGGTGGGTGGAGACGGTATCTAGTGTTGAGTTCTGAGTTAGGGTTCATCTTGGGAAAGGCCTCAGGGCTGCTTCCTTATAGGCTGAGGGAAGGAGGAGGATGTGCTGGGAGTGTGGGTGGGTTTGTGCCGTTATCCAGTGTCCAGGATAATATTGTGTCCAGACTGAACTCCGCAGGCAGCGGCACCATTGGTTTGAGCGAACTGTGGCGTGTCTTTAGAACTCTGTGAAGTTGGTTCCGTTATAAAGGGGGAGGGGAGGCTGAGTTCTGGATATGCGAGCCAGCCGTGGAGGAGGAATAGTGAGCATTAGAAGTAGGAGAATCTCTTCAGTAAAGGAGGGAAAACGGGTCCCATGACATTGCTGTTACTTTGTGAAATTTCTGTGAAAGAGTTCACAGGGAATTTTGTTAGGAAAGTTTACTTCTGTGTAATTCCATCAATGGCCTAGAAATAGTTGAAGTGAGCTAAGTGTGGTAGTGGGTGCCTGCCTTTATTCTTATCACTCAGGAGGCAGAGGCAGGTGAATCTCAGTGAGTTCAAGGCTAACCTGGTCTACAAAGTGAGTTCCAGGCCAGCCAAGGCTACGTAATGAGACTCTGTCTACAAATAAGCAAGAAATATCTGGAATGTTTCTTCTACTTGGGATTCTTTTATATAACAGCAGATAATTTTACAGAATTTGAAGAAGTGTGTAAGGAAAAAAGGGTCGTATCAGAAACAAAGAACCATAAATCTTTTAGTGATGGCGTTTTGAGAAGCTGATTGTAAATTTCTACCTCTCATTTTTAAACTTAATTATGTAAATGTTTTTGGAAGACTTCATTTTTTTTTTTTTTTTTTTTTTTTTTTTTTTTTTTTTGGTCAGAATCTGTAGTTTGACCCTCTTGAAAGATGGCAGATACTGTGTGAAAATTTTGGAGAAGTTTAGCTTACTCAGCATCCAGCACTTGGGAAGTGGTTCAGACGTTAAGTCAGAGTTTTTATAATGTTGTGCTTAGGACGGTTGTCAGCGCCATGGTGCCGATGCAGTGGTGAAGGTGCTTGTTTGGGCTCCTCCCCCCTGGTAACAAAGTGTCACATTTTCAGCTGTGTTTTCACACTTCAGTAGTGGAAACACCTATAGCAAAAACTCTCATTTGAATCTTTATACTTGCGCCATGTGACTTGGTGGCAAACAAGGTGATGTGCCAGGCCACAAGATTCTGCATCGTCCCAGGGACAGGAAGTGAGGGATGGGCAGCGTTTCCTGAGTTGGAACAGAGCTGGGGAATTGTCGCTTTCCCATTTGCACTATCTCTGCACCTGTTGCGGTGCACATGCCGTAACCCCAGCATCTGGGAGGCCAAGGCAGGAAGATTACAAGCTTGAGACCCTCTTAGACGCCGTAAAGAGTTCTCTGGTCAAATCTGGGCTGTACCATGAAGCCCAGTCCCAGCTTCATCCCTCCACCGATCTCCTCTGGAACCAGTTTATTTGAAATAAGGGTTCTAAGTCTGCCGTTATCTGGGCCAATAATAACAGTTTATTTCAACTCCCTCAGCTTTTACGTATGTTTGGCATTTTGAAGTCGGACTGCTGAATTTCTAGCCTCGTCTCTTGCCGTAAGCACAGTCACCCGAAAGTTCCCCTTTGCTGAGGATTTCCCCTTAGCTGGCACCAACAGGTCTCAGTCTGCACTCCACGAACAGCACCCCTCCCGACCATCTGGAGGGTGTCAAGTCCCCACCTGATCACTATTCTGTGAGCAACTGACTTAACAGAGGTTGTCAGTTTCTGGGTGGGCTTCCGCAGCCATCTGATTTGAGTTGTGTCTGCAGAGTAGGAAGTTAATTCGTGTATCTAGTGGTCAAGCGTATCTGAAAACCATGAAGTTTTTCTTTCGGTGTAAGTTTGGGTAGCTGACGTCCCCTGTGGAGGGTCTCCCTGTGGAAGAGCGACTATGGCAGGGCTTTGCATTTGTTGGAGACGTGAAATCAGAGGGAGAAATGCATTTTCTAATTTGTAGATGAGCCTTTCCCTAGCGCCCTGCCCCAGGATATCATGGCCCTTATCATTGACTAGGTAGCTGCTAAGCTGTGTGGCTCTGCCCCACTCCTGTATTATAGGAGGCGGCAGGTTGTAATAAATATCACTCAGTTTTTATGATTAGCTTAGGATGAAACCAATACAGATTTGCCAGTGTGGATGAACACTGCTTAAAGAGTAGCCTTTGAAAAACTGGACTCATTTTGATTCACTAAACTTTTGCATTTTAAGAGGAAGGTTAAAGGATATTATTAGTGGTGTACCTTCCTGAGAAAAGGAAGTTTAAACCATGGAAGCCCTGAGCTCAGGAAACATGTGTACCACATATTTTTTTTTTTTAGAAGAATTTTCAGAGAATTAGGTTAACGGTGGCTTTGGCTGACGGTAGGTCAGGATTTAGTTTGTGAAACAGGAGCGTAGAAGCTGGGGTTTTCGCTGAGGGTCACAGGTACACGGGGTTCCATAGTGAACACAACCTCATCCTAACGGAGCCACAGCTTGGCTAGTCCTAAAACACTCATCAGTTTAGTATTCTAAACATCTGACGAGATGAAAGTCCATTAGAAATCCCACCGCTGGGAGCAAGGCAAGGCCTGCGTGTAGCGGGCACCTCCCTGACCTGTGTCCAAAGTCTCGTGGTCCTTAGCCCTATGCAAGTTTCCTTGACCCTCTTCTCACTAGCGTCCGTGCTTCTCATTTCTCTTTCCTCCTCCTCCTCCTCCTCCTCCTCCTCCTCCTCGCCTGTTTGGAGTATGCCGTGGCTTTCTGCTGGCAGCATCAAATTCTTCAGAGGTAGTCAGGTTAGTTTTTCTCGGCTGCGTCTGGTCACTCATTTTACCTGGGTAAAGTGCTGATAAAAAGCAACAAACAGCCGGCACCCACAGGGCAGGTGCCGAGATCGTGTCAGCATGGGCAGGGGTGGGCCTATGAGGGAGGACCGAGAACTACGTGGGTAGTTCCGCCTTGTTCTGTGAAGGCCGCTCTGTGTGTTCTTGGAATACCTGAGAAGAACACTGTTTTCCTTTCTAAAAGAGATGTAGACTCCATTGTCATTTCTTTGAGGAATTGGTGTGTCTCATGTTAGTCGATTATATAACTATATAATGCAATACATATTATGTATAATATATAAATTATGCTAACGTTTGGCATATATTTTGTAGCAAAGATGAGAGAGATTGATCTTCATAGTTTCAGAGAAATTCTGCGAGTTGTTTGGAAGTGTAAAAATATAAGTACTTACAACTTTTGATTGCTTCTTGGTTTATCTGTGATTTTGTTGATTTTTGAAGTATGTTTTTCCCCTGTGTAATTCCGAAGTTTTTCTCTTGGTAGTAAAGTAGTCTCTGGCTTTCGGTAGTTCATTGTAACCTGACGCTTCCTCCTCCCGTACCTGGTACATTGTCAAACCCTGGGTCTACACGTTAGGATTTCCAAGAATGGAGTCATTTACTTCTAACACCTATTGTAGCCCCTCCTCCCCCGTCACTGAACCCTTCACAATGTCAGAAGCGTCTGCCATTCATCACCCAAGCCCTGACTGTGTGCTTGAGATGGCTTAACTAGCAGCCAACACCAAACACCCATCCCAGAACCTCCTTGTTTCTTTGGACTCGGAACATCACGGTTCATTAGACTTGTCAGCCCTGACTCAGGGTCATGTGCCAAAACATAAGTAACAAACCCAGACTACAGCACACTAAACACCACTCCCATGGGACCAGCATCTTCATGCAGGGCTTGTGTTTTAGGCTTTCATTGGTTAAACAATTCGCACTGTAGCTGACTTACAGTGTTGCCTATGTATAAACATATGTCATTGTATCAGCTCTTGCTGGCCAGGACTTAAGACAGTAGAGCATGTGAGAAATGTGTTACCCGATTGCAAAGATACTTCTGGCTTTAAAGATTGCCAAGGATCCGTCACAGGGTGCTTGTTTATGTGGAGTGCATCTGTATTTGCTGTTCTAGAAACTGAAACTGAAATCATTCAGACTCATGAAGAAACCTGAGATATCTACAGAAACAACTTATTTTCCTGACAAGTAATTATTCCCATCCAAACCAGATAACATGAGTGTTTGTGTTTGACATTTTTGGAAGTCTCTTTAAGGTCTAGCTTATTGACATACGCCCTCTTCTGCCTCCTCTGCATTATAATCCATTGTTTGGCTTTTGTCAAAGTGTAGGAAGCTCGTCTGACCCACATTTTTAGATAATTTTGGATACTCTCACCATTCTTCCAAAGTGTGACATGTTTGCTAAAGATTGGTTGCAGTGTGGAATCGGACATGTCATTAAGTATTTCACACTTAATGTATCAAAAATCTGTTGGTTAGTCTTGTGCTTTGAGTAGATCACTCATACATGTATCTTTTTAAAAAATACTATTGCAGCTCAACTACTGGAAAATATTGATTCATTGCTTAACTGTTGATATATATTACATTATAGAATATAAAAAAGACAATTGCCACTGTTGCTATTAATTGCATTAGAACAGTCTTCCAGAATCTTTTTTTTTTTGTTTGTTTGTTTGTTTTTCGAGACAGGGTTTCTCTATGTAACAGCCCTGGCTGTCCTGAAACTCACTTTGCAGACCAGGTTGGCCTCGAACTCACAGAGATCCGCCTGCCTGTGCCTCCCTAGTGCTTGAGAACTAAAGGCGTGCGCCACCACCTCCTGGCTCTTGAGAGTTTGAAGCACATAATGCCGATAGGAATTTTGCAACGTTTTGATTCTTGCTCCACTTTTATGTCCTTGGCAGCAGATAACGCTAAAGGACAGTTTCACTTTGTCCAGTTTTCAGAAACGTCGTTCAGGTCTCAGATCTCACCACCAGCCTCTGTCTGTGTGTTGTTCTTTCAAGTCGGTGTGCTGAACTCAGAAAATGGTGTGCTCTCCGTGTTCTGAGCACACATGGAGTATGCGTTCCCTTGGGACAGCTGCTTTCCTGGGTAGGTAGCACACGTGACTAGTGCACGGCACAGAACACTGTTAAAGGTAAAGGCCAGTAGTAAAATTACAGTTACATTTTCATCAAGGATGTTGACGAAACTGTTTTTTTTTTCCCCTCGCTGTTGAGGGAGTGTCATGGGGAGGATGCCAGGGCCTGCCAGTATAGCTCATTGTCACGGCCTTGGCCCCAGTGATAAAGTACCAGCAGTTTCCCCCAGCACAGCCGCTGCACCATCCCTGCAGATGCCAGTGCAGGGTGGGAGGGAAACGGCGCTTTGCTGTTACTAAGAATGTCCGTCTTCTTCCCACAGACTTTCTGAAAGGATCGGAGGCTCATGTCTGCGCTCCCAGGGCTACTGTTGTGGCAATGGATGTTAGAGCCTTTTATTTTGGAGATAATATACAATTAATATGTGCTATATAGGGTGTCATTAAGCAAGAAGTACTTATATGCTTATTTTTATGTTATAATGTCTAATCTCAAGGGCAACATTGCCATTTAATGTAGATGTAGATAAGCAATGATTCAGTCCTGACTTCCACCCACTGGGTGCCCTGGTTTTCTGTGCATGTGTCTAGACTTTATTGTAAGCAGGAAATAAACCCACATACAGATCAGTTTCTTCTTAAAACCAGTTCACGATCTAATGGCCTGTAATTCATGTTTAAAGCTCAGCGAGTTAATGCTGGACCCTTCCCCACCAGTAGCATCCATTCATTTCTTTCTTTGCGTAGCAGAATCAGTACTCCATAGCACACGGAGCCCATGGCTTATTTCCTCACTGTTGTTCCTTTATGTTTGTATACGTTTTTGATATCGGTGATATTACAGTGAAGATATTTGCAGATGAAGCGTGTACCTCTCTGTAGGCATTTCTGTAGTTCAGCTTACCCTTAGAAATACTTGTGTGTCCATACTAATTTATGGGGGGAGAGCACTGTGCAAAATCTCATGCCCTTTTCTAGCCAGTCAACTGAGTTGAAAATCAGCTTCTTGATATTTATTTTCCCTACGACCTTATGAATGGTTATATCATGCCCGAGCTTGGGTTTATCTTATGAAGGAGAGAGACTTTTCTTCTTATGCTGAGGAAAACTAAATTAAACAACACCCAGCATTAGTAGGGGTCTAGCATAACACCCAGCATATAGCAAATGCTTAGGGACAGTTGTAAGGATTAATCAGTCTTTTTAGGTCAGGGAGACAAGTGGTCTGTGCAGGGGACATGCTGGATAGGTGACCTGGGCATGTTTCCTCCAGGCTTGTGTTTACTTGGGGAATGAAGATATTAGATTATGGAATCGATTCTTTTAGTTTCTAGTGGTAAGGTCATTGGTAGCAAAACAAGCTGAAGATATTTCCTGGCTTGTTTCAACATAAAACTTTCACAAAAGTAGTTGTTTGACTTTTTTTTTTCTCTCTCCTCCATCTATAGTAAGGTGTTCTCGTGAGTTCTAGGAAGTTAAACCATCTCCATCCATTGTGAAGATTATAGAAAGTAGTTAAGATGTAAAGAATATTAAGTTTTCCCTTGGAGGTTGATGCCTACTCACTTTGCAAGATGTGTTTGTGCCCCCTCCCCAACCTTAGATCCATACTAGCTGGGTCAGGTTCTGTGTCAGAAGAGGGTGGGTCAAAGCGGGGTATGAATGCGATGAGCGTCTTTTCATCACAGTGGCCGCATCTGGTCCTTCTGCTTGACTCCGCTGGTGTTTGTGTTTGTTTAAGAAGGCAGATGTCCATGTAGACCACATGACAGACAAACTTTCTGTGGTTGCATCACTGATTAAAAATGAAAAGCCCATGAGCTTTAAGACAGCTTCAGGCTGTAGCCACCTGCAGGATGACTGGTTCTTAGACAGAGAGCTTTGAGGGGTGTGGTTAGTCCACTGCTTGATGCCAGTTGTGTTCTTGATGGGCCTTGTGCCATCAGGCATGTCTCCAGGCTGTTCTGTGGCAGTTTCGTGAAAGATGATGTTTGCACACAGAGCCAGATGGTCTCTAAGATGGGCAGAGTCAGTGAGGCTGACAGGGCCAGAATAACTCTGCAATTCCGAAACCCGTCACCTAATACGTTGCCATGTTAGGACAACCTCTTTTGCAGATGGGTAAATTATTCCCGAGTCCAAGCCATACTGATCAGAAGAAGTGCTTCTTGAGTTTTATATGCCAAGGTCTCTCACTACATAAGCTGAAACACGAGCCTTTTTCTTGAAAATATTTGGTGGAATTGTGACTTTGAATTGTTTTTTAAGTTGCAATTTCAGTGGCCTCAGAACACGGCACACTGTAGTTGCCTCGTGGTTAATTTGTATTGCGAGGCGCATTCTTAAGATGTGTGGTCCTTTGAGTTCTTGCCGCTGCCCAACCCCTTGCTTGTTTTGACTCAGAAGGTCAAATTGTCTTTGTCATTAAGGAGAAAGTATAACGCACGCTGTAGACCAGTAAGGTCTCTTAGAGCCCTTTAATTCCGTAATGTCCTTGATCTGATGGAGCGACTTGGTAAATCTCTTCACGATTCCCATGACCAAGCCATCTGCCTGCATTAAAATAAATCAAATCTGCTTACTCCTCAGCGTCTAACAAATATTCTATAAACTGATGACGATGAAGTGCGTGAACACAAAAATAATTTGCACTCTTCAGCACTTCCTCCCGAGTTCTCCGCCCAGCTCCTCTTCTGCAGTGGAAGCTGGCAGACCGGCTTTCTCTGACTGCACTGGGGAGTAATCGCGCCATTCTCCAGCCCTTTTATTCCCCAACTGTGGCACATAAACTAATTCAGATGTCACATTCTGAGCTTTGCAAGCCCTTTTCCTCAGCATCCTGCTTCAAATACATTAAGGGGAAAACATTACATTTTACATATGACATTTCACATTTATGTTGTATGTGTATGTAGTATTTAAATCCCAGGTATAGATTTTGTGTGTGGCCCAGTTTCTTATGTTATCTAGAGTGTAAGGGCTGTTGACTGAGGCTGTACTGTACTCTGCATGTGTTGGCCTCTATGAGTCTCGTGGCATGTTCATAGGCTAAGCTCAGGCATTTCTTCTCACGACTAGTAACTGAAAACCATTAAATCTTTAATATATTTCTTCCCTGTGATCTTCTTGTTATTTCCGATCACCCCTTTCTCAAATTATGTCTACATTAAATTTGTATCATTTTAGTTTTCTGGCTGATAATTGTCCTTCGCGTCAATCCTTCCTTTACTCTCTGCTGGACTGGTTCCTGTTACGTTTTGCTCTTTACATTCCTCTCCCGTCAATAATAATGGCAAACCCCAGAAGTCTTAAAGGATGATGTAGGGGCACAGAGGTCCTTGTGCTCAAATATAAACACTGGGGGAACCTGGGATGCCAAACACGCAGACTTGTTCCTCCAGAGAAGGAGTGTATCACCTGTTATCCACACAGAAGGCTGGCAGCAGACGTGGTTAGTAGCCTGGCGGCCTATATGCTATCTGTGGCTGAGAACACACCAGATCCTCCCCGAGACCCTTTTATGAGCTTGTCAATCTATGGACCCATCTTTATGGAAGGCATCTCGTGTAGTCTAATCTATAGAACCCACCTTTATGGAAAATGTCTTTATGAAGAGTTTCGACGTAGTTATGCCTTAAGACTTATTGTACACAGAGGACTGAGTTAATTATCACCAGGAAAAATTTCATAAGATTGTACTGTGCTTAAATATGCCTAAAATAAACTACTCAGGGTCAGACTCCCAAAGCTGGAACTAACAGTGGCTACTGAGTTGTGTTGAATCCAGCTACCTTTTTGCCTCTCTTGGATCGTTACTCTGCTGGCTGGCGGGGGGGGGGGGGCACGGGGACCAAGGATACGTTTTGGGGAGCTAGGGAGGTATAGCTCAGTTGGTGTGGTGCTTGTCTTCTACAAGGACCCAAGTCCAGTCCCCAGAGCCTATGTGAAAAAAGTCAGTGGTGATAGAAGCCTGGATCTGGACCACATTTGTAAGCCCAGTGCTGGGGAGGCAGGAACAGATGGCTGGGGTTTCCTGACAGCCATTCTAGTTTCCCTAGTAAATTCCAGGCCAATGAGAGACCCCGTTTCTAAAAGAAAAGGTGGGTGATGCAAAAGAAATGGCACACAGGTTGTCTTGTCTTCTGACCTCCACATGTGCACTTGTGCACACACACACACACATGCGCACACACACACGCACACACATACACGCACACACACATGTACACACACACATGCTTGTGTCATTCCATGTCCTTTATGACTCTGCTCAGTTCTCTGCTCACTCAGGTTCTCTCAGGCTTTATCACTGCAGTGCACATCTTGTGGCAATTCACCACTTAACAGGTTCAAAGTTTAGAAATGAAATCAGTCTTAATAAATTCAGAAAAACTGACAAAATGAAAGAACCCTATGAAAACTTGCAGTAAACTAAGAATAAAAGAACACCTGGGAAAACATTGCCGTGGCCATCAGGCAGATGCAGCTGAGGCGCGAGGTACAGGTGTGGGGCTCACTGCGTCTGTTGGCACCGTGTTGCTCCACATTGCACCAATGTGAAGGCTTCATTCCTGGTGCAGACCTGGCCTTCCATCTGGTATCGCTTCCTGCTCAGAGGCTGCCCATGGACACCTCCTGTCCTGTGTATCTCTCTTCAGTGATGTCTGGCTTCTCTTTGTATCTGAAAACCACGTTAGTGCACTCCTTTTGGGTCTGTGCCTTGCTGTAGGGTCTCACTAGCCCAGACTGGCCTTGCACACATGCACGCTGCTGCTGCTCCTGCTCCCATCTTCTAAGTGCTGAGATGACAGGATTGTGGGGTCATGATGTCTGTCACCTTCTTTTGGAAACTGTTTGACCCAGGGAAGAATTCTAGGTCGAAAGTGTCCTTTTCTCCTTTGAAATGCTAAATCTTCTACGTTGTCATGCAACTTAAATCTTTCCAACAGGAACTGTTCTTCATTCTTTGATCCTCTCTGTGTGTTTTCTTTTTCCCCTTCATTTGCGTGCTTTTAAGATTTTCTCTTTATTTGTAAGCAGTTTGGTTATGTTACAATATACTTGTTGTTCGAGAGTTATACCTTTCACTGAATTTTGGCAGTTAGTTCTTAATTTACATTTTTGTGGAAGTTAAATATGTAAGTAACTTCTCATGAGATTGTCATATGTAAGTAACTGTTCTCATGAATTGTCATATACCTTGCTGATATGCTATTGTAGTTTTTAGTCTTTAATTTTCAAAATGACATTATTATTTTGTGTGTGTACATATGCAGATCAGAGGAAAGCTTCTGGGAGTTATTCGTCTCCTTCCAACCACATGGGTGCCCTGGGCGTGAACTTAGGGCACCAGACTTGGCAGTAAACAGTTTTATCCACCTCGCTGCACAGGTTTCATCCTTCTACACATGTTTTATGGATCCTTTCAAGTGTTCTCATCTATTTCTTTGAAGTGTGTAGCCTGCCCAACTTGGGTTCCTTGCAGCCATTCATCTAAGATGGTGTATGCCTTAGTTAGGATTTCTGCTACTCCAGAGAACCCTCACTAATACAGGAGACAAGCATGATAAGTAGCAGGAAGTTTGAGAGAGAATAGATTCTTCTTTCCACGTGTTTATCTACTAATAGAGGAACGAAAGATCAATACATTACTCCCCTCTTGATACACATGTTATTTAAATGCCGAGCTGGTTCCACAGACTCTAGAGCCCTCATCTACCAGATGCACCAGGTCTTGAGCCCTGTGCTAGTCTTTAACTTACGCGGATAAACCAGCATGGCAGCGAGCATGTGGCAATCGCGTGGAACCCCCTGTTTTACCAAATCTCAGCAGGTGACCTTTCCTTTCAGGAAAAACCTCTTTGTTTTCTTGATCATTTGGGATGTTTTCTTTTAATGCTTGGATTTGGCAGGCTTTTTCCAATACCAAGGTGCCCACAGTGAACTCAGTGTGGGTAAGCAGCTCGGAACACTGCAGCTGAACGGGCTCTGGCCACACGTACCGAGTGGTGCCAGCCAAGTTATCCCTCATCCCGTGCCAGCACAGACAAGCTTCAGCTCTGCTGTCACCATCGCTTCCCAGAGTCACACACAGACCCTCTATTTTTGGTCTTGAAGCTTTGAGTGTGGATGTCATCCAAATGTTCAGTACCTCCTCTATGCTGTGCCCTGCTGTTCACTTTTGTGTTTGCTCGTTCCTTCTGGAGGTGAGCCTGAGTGATCACCTGTCTCCCCGTGGAGAAGGTAGCGGTGTGCTTACAGCGTGGGATGGATTTCAGTACCCAGAGTCCAGGGCCTGGGAGAGGACATAAGATATCACAGGAAGAGACCGATCACAGCAGGCTCAGATGCCTGGATTCGATGTTGCCGTCTTAGTCAGGCTCTCGTGGCAGTTTTGTCTCTGTTCTGACTGTTGAATGTGGGAACTGTCTGTGAGAGTGGTGACCGTCCCTATAAAGCCTTTAAGAACCTTACAAATTGTAAAGCATCAAACTTTAAGCCCAAGGATACTGAACTATCCAGAAAGAGTGAGTCCTAGGTGGTTCCCTCCAGAGACCACATTCGCCCTCACCTCTGTCCCCATTGGGTAACTCAGCTCTGGCAATGAGAGTTCTTTTAAAAAAAATGTGTATCATCAAGGAATGCTAGAAGACTCATGTTGCCAAATTCAAAGAGGAATTGTTCAAAATTAATACATGTGTTTTGGGGTCAATAAAAGGAAAAATGCATAGAGCTTGCTTCCCTGTCTCCCCTGGGCTTATAACTTTACAGGAGTGATTTGTGAATGTGTAATGGAGTCGAGGCTTTCCATACGCATTATTTAATTCATCTCCAGCATATCCTAGCTTATTTTCATTATATATAAAAGAAATGTGATGATCAGAAAGGTCAGTAGCTGACCTTATCTTTTATTAACTGCAATAAACTTTAAAAAATTCAAACTCATTTTCCTGCTTGAGAAAACAGTAATAAAAATATTATCTCATCTTGAAATCCCTCCCCCTTTTCTTAATTCCTGGGACTTGAAGGCAATGCTGATGCTTTAGTGCCCCGCTGGGATGTCACTATACTTCTAGAGCAGTCTCCCTGGGCTTAGCTCTTTCTTTCTCTCTGTCTGTATACCGTATTAATACCATAACCCTTATCAGTTTACTGTTGCTTCCATACTTACTTATTTGTGCACCCCTTCCTGTCTTAACCAGTCCTCCACAGATGCTCATCTCTTAGGTAGACAGTGATAATTGTGTACGTACTTTCCATAACTGTGGAGATAATTTAGATGTGCTCCCGGAGCATGCGGGGCTAACAGAGTCAGACTCAGAGCGGCTC
Organism: Arvicola amphibius; assembly: GCF_903992535.2. Taxonomy (NCBI): domain Eukaryota; kingdom Metazoa; phylum Chordata; class Mammalia; order Rodentia; family Cricetidae; genus Arvicola; species Arvicola amphibius. The sequence continues at coordinate 40,341,347 of NC_052056.1, forward strand.
AGAGGAACCTGAGTACACCAGGCTAGGCAGAGCATCGTGGGAGCCAGTGTCAGCCGTGGTCATGTGGGAAGCAGCATGGCTTGTTCCTAGCGGGAAGAAATGTGAGTTAAATTTGGATGGCATGTTTATTATTCAGCTCTTTCAAAACTACCCCTAATGGTATCGCTTTTCTTTTGTTTCCGGAAAATTAATTATCTTTTGGTAGCTATGGTAACTCACTTGAAGCCCTGTTATGCATGCGATCTGTACCCGTTGAACTATGTGCTTCAGCAATTCTAAACATTTTTGTGCTTAGTCGGCAACTCTGCAAAACAGTGCATCACTTCCTTCTGTTGAAGCTGGCTTTCCTTGTAGACTTGTGAGGACAGTTTTGTAAGTAATCCAGAATGACAGACTGGCTAACAAGCTACAAGAAATGCCCTCCATCATTGCCATAGGTTGTGCTATGATTGCTTGTATGGACGTCTTCTTAGGCACTTCTCGCTTTGAGGAGCTTTCAACAGTTGGGACTTAGTTTGGTTTGCCCAGCTTCCGAGCTCTGTGGCTCACACATTTTCCTTCTTTCTTTGGAACCAGTGCCTCTCATCTTGCCCTGGTATAGCTAGTCCTACCTCAGTGTGTGTGGCCCCTCCCCCTGCTTCCTAACCTACCACTAACTTCCCAGCCCAGCTCCCTCCCTGATCTGATCTCTGATTGCTTTTGCCCTTCCTCCTTTGGAGGACTTTGAGCCAGGACTTTAGCTCTCTGAGGTAGACTAGATCATCTCCTTGTCTTTTCTTCTGTGGTTAGGCTATTGTTTAACTCTTGAGTCTTTCTTTTATGGGGAGTGGGACCGATAACCCCTGCCTGCCAAGTGACTGGGTTAGATGAAGAAACAGATAATTCCTGAGGCTCAGTGAGTTTCCCACTTTTCCTCCAGCAGTAGCATTAGAAAATGACTCTTTTCTAAAGGAACTATTTAAACATTTTAATCATATGTGTAACCATGTGTCTCCGTGTGGGTACGTAAGTGTGGATACAAGTGCTTATAGAAGCCAGAAGAAGTTGCTAAGTCCCAGGAGCTAGAGTTAGTGGTTGTGAGTCACCCGGAAGTGTGGCAGGACCTGAGCGCTGTGCAGTTTGAGCACAGAAGCGTCTCTCCAGCCCCTGTTTTTCTTCTTAATACTCTGGATTTAGTCACTAACATTTACTTAGCACCTGATTTATGTTGGACTTTGTTTTAGGTATTGAGGATACATACTGGAGGCAAAATAGACAACAACAAATGAAGAAAAAAACATCCAAGGCACTAAAGAACAAGATAACACTAAAATGTCTGTTTCAGTCACTCCTTAAAATGCTCATCCACTACACATATAAGTAGATTAATAATAGTACGACAGGAGAAGTTATGTAAGTCTCCTTAAGGTTTTTAAATGCTTTTAATGTTTTTTGAATGCTTTTTATGTCTTTAAAATGCTTTTTAAGTGTTTTTAAAATGCCTTTGCCTCTGGAATGCTTGCCAGGTAAAACACGGATTCCTTGGTGGGGTGACATAGTCACGTTAGCTCCCCAGTCCTCGTCACAGACACCCTTGTGTTCATGTTAAATAAGCTGGATTTCATCACGCTGTTGTTGCAGCTTCTGGTTAACTGAGTCCCTTTTCTTCAGGGCGTCCTCAGGAAGCATCAACACTTAGCTGTCCTTGAGCCCTGCTTGTGTGGCAGTGTCTGACGCAGGGAGACCAGGCGGTAAAGGTTTGGGGACACATTTCTCAGGCGGTGCTTTTCCACTCAGGGGTGTTGGTAAATAAAATGGTGCTCAGGTTGTAGTCTCTTTAGTTTAAATTTTCAGAGTTTACCAAATCTAAACTTCTGAGGTCTATGACTTACATCTTTTCAAGAGACTTAAAAAGGTATATGGGTGGATACGTATTGACTCGCCTCTGATTTTAATGTTAACAGTTTCCAGCCAGAGGGGGAAGAGTCCAGCTAGGTGTGGTACTTTGTGGGAATTGACTTAGCTCTCTGTAGAACCAAAATTGTAGATGCCAAAGCGCTTTCAGCATCTCTGTTCCTCTTTATGCTCAACCCTTCCTTCCTGCCCTCCTATCTTGGTTCTTGCATGTGCCATGTAGTAAAATCCTGGAGAAGAAAAGTAGTCTCTTCCAAAATAATGCAGCATATACACGGAAAAGTTTGTGCCAGAATTTGGGTAAATGCTTTCTCCAAGAAAAAAAAAGGTAAACTAATGCATTAAGTACCATTTCTTGTCCCTTCGTTATTTCAGCCTCTTCAAGAGCTGAGCATCCTATTTACCTGGGACCTTCTGTCTCTGTAATCTTACCCCACAGTGATTTCGCCCCCCAAGCATGGCACAAAAGTGCATTTGCAGCAGGTTGATTTAAGCACAGTGGGGGTGCCTCATGATGTACCAAATACAATCCACGTAGGAGACCCTGCCCTCAGCCTTTCTGCTTCTGCTGCGTCCTGGCAGTCCAGGCTGGCTAAGTCGACACCCAGGAGAAGGTACTGCAGTCTCATTTCAGGAGCTGCGGCAGCTGGAGAGAACGCCAAACAGATGGGCTTTTCCACCCTGATTATCCCGACTTCCTAAATTTAGAAATACATGCTTTAAAAAAATGTAAATTACCCAAGGGGGTGGTGTAGCACGTGCCAGGCTGTGCTAATGAGTGCAAATAGATGTCATCTGCTGCCGACTTGCCGCTCGGTCCCACTGCTCTGACTCAATTTTGTTTCCTTTAAGTTTGTTTTATTTTATTACTGTTTTTTTTTCTTCTGAAGCTGTGCTGGCAAGTCTCTGTTCACATGTTGATTATTAGTTTAAGATGTTCCAATTTATTTCCTTCTTTTTGAGACAGGGTTGTAGACTGGATTGGTCACAAACTTTTGAGGTGGACAAGCATGGCATTGAAGTCCTGGTCTTCCGCTTCCTGAGTGCTAACATGTATATAGGATCTCAACCTAGCCTATGACCTTTTCTTTTCTTTCACACTTGTGGACCAGGCTAGGAGAGGAAGACATTAGATAAAAACCTTCTTTTGTCTTACTTTTGCTGCAAACTAGCTGGGTGGATTTTGGCAGGACACTTCTTCCAATGTATGGGTGGATTAGATTCCGTATCTCTAGTGAACCTTTAATCATGAGTTATAAGGATCTCGCTCTCTCTTTAAAGTCTATTTGCAAGTCATTTTAAACATTATCATGTCCCTAGAATATGGCACAGTGCCCATTATAGAGTAGATGTTTAATTGGCAAAGTAAATATTGGCAAAAGAATCACTACTATATATCTTATGTTTCCCTTTAGGAAAACTCATTGAGAAAACTTCTTAGAAACTAAATATTTAATGACCACTTTGTTTTCATTAGAATACACAATACTAGGTCTTTTCTGTATCCTAGAGTTGTTGAAGGGGTCAAACAATGGTCCAGAGATATGGAAGGCATGCACAAACAATGAGGCTTAGAAGTACATGTCACCCTCCGCTAGGGTGTAAATTATCTGGAAGAATCATATCATTCATTCATTTGCTCTTTTATTTGAGACAGGGTCTTGTCATGTGGCCAAAGTTGGCTTGATATGGTGTAGTCCAGGTGGAACTTGAGTTTTCAATTCTCCTTTTTCAGCTTTGATTGCTGGAATTATAGGAATGTACCATCATGTCTTGGATGGGAATCACATTGTATGTGACATGAATGTTTATAAGACCACTCTTATTCTAAAGTTTTATCTACCTATCTATCTCTCTATATCTATATATAAAACGTTATATCTCTATATATCTATACATCTCAGTCTGTATGAACTGAGGGGAGATGAGTCTAGAAGATTTATCTTAGAGGTGGAGTGGAGTGTGGACATTCGGGAAGCAAGAGGGTGATGGGGAGGCAGGGAGGGAACATGGATGCGGTAGTCAATCTCAGCAGAGTCATCAAGCAGAGCAGAGACTAGGCCGGGAAAGGTGAGCCTTTTCCACATGAAGGGAGGTGGGATCAAGGGGAGTTGAGGCTAGAGACACAAGATGGAGAAGATGGAAAAAGGAAAGAGAACTAAGATAATAATGAAGTTATTGATGATATTAGACCAAAAGAAAAGGAAGATGAGGTGGACAGGGGACTCTCTGATGCATGTAAAGAAAGAACGTGATACTGGGAAGAAGAAAGTGGAGTGGAAGGGAAACATTAGCACAGCTGCACCAGCTGCTCTTGCTTCAGCTGCTACCAAAGCCAAGCACCTGGTCACTGTGGAAAAGGGAAAGATAAAAATCTCTGGTAGCTCTCCTGGTTGAAACACAGATGCAGAAACTAAAGATCAAACTTGGATATTTTGAAGAACTGGGAACCATAATGGACAGAAACAAAGAAGGAGGCCCCAGAGCAATGGAGGGAGCAGTTGCTTCCTGAATGCCAGAACTTCCACTGGGACAGTTGAAATATGCTGAGTTATGATGCCGACAATGGAGCAGCAGCAGCATGGCCAGAACCCCGAACAAGCACACCAGCACCCAAAAGGACCTGGTCTGGCAGTAGCTCCCTCCCTACCCTTGGATGTTGTTACCCTATCTCCCCAGCCAGATTAATGCCTGATGCCTGGGAAGTGATGCTTGGCTTCACGATGCCCATTGTGGCAACCCAACCAACATTGGGTTGCTCTGCCCTTCCTGGTATGCCTCTGATGCCTGGAAACATCTTAGGACCCTGGGTACCCTTCACAGCACCCAGCATGCATCTTCCTCCTCCACCGTAGCAGCCACTGCCTCCACTTGGAGATGGAGGTGTTTTTCCACCTCCTGATCCAGGCCCACCAACCTCGGCCACTGCTTAGCCTGGAAGATATAGGGAGCCTCCGCATCTACTTCAAGTTGAAATGGGGATGACAAGACTTGTGACTCAGCTTTCTTGGTTTGCTTTCTGCTGTGGGATAATTCTTCAGTATGGTGTGAATATCTATTACTCTCATTGGTTAATAATAAAGCTGATTGGCCTATAACAAGGCAGGATAAAGTTAGGTGGGATAATCAGACTGAGGACTAAGATGAAGAAGGGCAGAGTGGGGCAGATACCAGCAAGCAGCCCAGTAAACAAGATGCTAGAGGACAGGTAAAGCCATGTGCCACATAGCAATACATAGATTAATAGAAATGGGTTAATTTAAATATAAGAGCTAGTTAGCAATAAGCCTGAGCTACCAGACGAACATTTTGTAATTAATATAAGATAAGCTTTTATGTGTTTATTTGGGACTGGGCCAACAGGACAGAAAAACTCCATCTCTGTTTACATCTTTCAGGATTTTTCTTCTCATAGACCCAAGCATGAGTCCCATGTCTCTCCACTCCTTGGTACTTCTTGTGTTGGGTCCTTAACTGATACTCATGTACCCTGGTCATCTGAAAAATAGCCCATGTTTCCCCTGTTCCATGTGACTGTTGTTGGCACTTGGTCTGCAGGTCCTGTTGACATTCGTATTCCATGTCCCTCTTTGCTTTGTCTTACGCTTCACGCTTCAGTGGATAATACTATATAATTACCATCCTTTCTTCCACTGTTTTGCTTGTTTTTGAGGAGAGAATCCTCAATTAATAGAAACAGAGAGAGAGAGAGAGAGAGAGAGAGAGAGAGAGAGAGAGAGAGAGAGAGAGAGAGAGAGAGGAAAAAGGCGATGGCCAGAAGGAGGCCACAGAGGGACCACCTTAAGGCAGTGGTTCTCAGCTTGCCTAACGCTGCAGCCCTTTAACACCGTTCCTCATGTCGTAGTGACCCACAACCATAGAATTACTTCATTCCCACTTCATAACTGTAATTGTGCTGCTGTTGTGATATAAATATCTGATATGCGACCCCTGTGAGAGTCACGATCCACAGGTTGAGAGCCACCGAGGCGTTGTAAGTGAGCTTATCTCTGCTTGTCTGAGCTAAGAGTGGAGCTACCAGTGAATTTCCTAAGACTTTTGCCACCCACAAATGCCTCCAAAGGAGAATATCTGGGGACCGAGGCGGCACCCTGTTGATGGTGTTCCTGGGTCAGGACAGTGAAGGACTGCACTCTGCCTGGAAGGACATGTTTCGTATTTAGTAGATGGCAGAGGAGAGCACAAACATCAGAACAAGCCTGCTCCTTCCTCCTCCATCATTCTGGGTTTCTGTACAGAAGATTGACCTAGGTAGCTTGTTTTCCTAAGGGCAGTGTGAGGCTTAAAGTTAAAGGTTGGAGTTTGGGGAGGTGTTCCTTAGATTCCCATACTAGCCAGGAAAGTTGCCTGGATACCCTTAGGAGTCTTATCTGGCCCTTCTCCATCACAACCCTCTACCCTCACTGCTCAGAATCTAGTCTACCTTTATATGTGTTTCCCAAAACCTTACTCTTATAAGAAAAAAATCTTTAACGTAGGTAAATAGATGATGCTAAATGTTTTATCTCATGAAACCTGGTTAGGGTTAAACTACTGCCTGCAGTAGCCAGGCAAGGGGATTTTGCGAAGCAGTCCTGAGGTGCAGAATGGGAGTGGAAGCATGGGCAGCGTCATACCCTCTTCCTGGGTCATGGAGGATGCTGAGGGTGTGGGGCAGCATCATATCCTCTTCCTGGGTCGTGGAGGATGCTGAGGGTGTGGGGCAGCCTCATACTCTCTTCCTGGGTTGTGGAGAACACTGAGGGTGTGGGCAGCCTCATATCCTCTTCCTGGGTCGTGTAGGAGGCTGAGGGTGTATGCAGCCTCATATCTTCTTCCTGGGTTGTGGAGGATGCTGAGGATGTGGGCAGCCTCATACCCTCTTCCTGGGTCGTGGAGAATGTGCTGAGGGCATGAGGACTCACTTGGCTCCGGTTGGGGTGCTCACTGGGAGGGTGGGCCACTATTTCAGAGGAATGACCACAAAAGTGCCTTGATTTGAAAGTCTGTATCTACCCCTGTTGATGATTTGATGGTTCTTGGTTTTGTCTGCCTGTCCTTCCCGCCCTCTGTCCTTCCATGAGTTGCAAGTGGGTGTTTTTGACAGAACTTCACTTAGATTTATTATTATTAATTCAAGGTGGAACATTTTATGCACATCGTTTTAAAAACTATGTGTTTTATGTCTTTCCATATGAGAGTGTTTAGGGAGGTATCTATAATACTTGTCTATAGCCACCCTGCCCCCTTGTTGTTAGAACGCGAAAGTCCATGGTAGAGGTTTGCCTTGAGATTCTCATTGGCCTCTAACTAGGTGGCCTGGTCACCATCAGAGTTCCCAGCCACTAGAGCTAAGGAAACCTCATTACTTTCTTGTGTGTGTTCTACATTTCTTGGAGTGGAACTGGAAATGATCTTGTTTCTCACAGAGGTTACAGACCCCAGTGCCTTTCGACAGCGGCCCTGGTGTCCCTCACTTCCCTCCCTCTCTTCCTACAGAAACTCACTTCAGATGCTCACCTCTCCCCCTGGAGTCGTAGAGGAGGCTGGGATTCTGGTTCCTACTGTGGTCCTCTGTAACCTTTAATGAGATTGCCTTTTGAAAGATGCCAGTGTTTTTTAAAGCAGTAACTGACAGAACCCCAGTTCAGAGCAGCTCTTCCTCTGTGTGTCGCAGGCTTCCCTCCTAGACAACACCCACGCCGTTCTGGGAGGGGTGGATACTGCGCGGGTTTGTACTGATGCATTTCTCAGTGTAGGCTTTTTTTTTTTTAATTGTTTGCTGTTTTGTTTAGTTGTTAAATGAGGGGAGTTCTGAGATTTGGGAGAAAATGAATGAAAGGAACTTAATTTGCTCTTTCATTGAATAAATGAAATGTCATTTATAAAAAATTGCAAAGAGAATATTTCCATCTTAAATTGGAGGAACGATGTAGAATTTGATGGCGGTTCAGTTAGTAGGTGAAGAGTATAAAACCAAGGTATGTTTGCTCATGGGGAATCAAAGCCAGCCTTTCGTGTATATTGTGTCATTCTGGTGAGCAGGCTGGACCTCAGAAATCTAGACTCATGGACACACTCCCTTTGACCCTATTAAATAGTACCCTCCTGAGCAGAAACTGGGTGAGGCTCTCCTTATGGGGGCAGGGGGATAGGAATTATAAGTAGACTGAAGGATGTCTGTGAAAATCGTAGTTTGGAGCTTTGGAATCTTGTGAAAGGCTGGGAAATACAATGCATAATTTTGAAACTAGCAAACCCCAGCAGTTTTTCTCTTCCTGAGTTTGTCTGGGGAGACTCATCATGGAGGCTGCCAGTTTTCCTGTTTCTCAGAGGTGTTCAAGATGCTCAGGCCGTCCTTTCTCCCCAGGGCTTTCTCCTAAGTTGCATGTGCATCGCTTGTCTACCTTACACGTCTGGGGATGGACAGACCCTGTCCCCGTCCCCCTGGCCTGGGAGGTGCTCTGCTCAAGTCCTCCCCCTCCCCCTGACAGACAGCACATGTGGAGCTAAGTGAGCGGTGCTTTTCAACCGCTGCATCTTCTCACCCACCTAAATTATTTTTGTAGTATAATTTTAGTGTGGAAATAAATGATGCCTTATTCTAAAATTCTGATCCTTAGGTTATAGCCTTTGTTGTTACCATGGCAGTTCCATGGAAAATGGTAATTATAATTGGTTCTACCTTGATGCATTAGTGAGAGGTTTAAGCAAACTAATTTACGTGCTGGGCATGGTCACTACCCAGGCAAAACACACCGTGTGCTTTTGTGTCTTTCCTGTTCTCCATCAGTGTCCCTGATTGGCAAGAAGACATCTGAGTCTTTATGCCCTCTGCAACTCAGACTTCCTAAGAACTGTGTGCTTGATTTAAAAGTTTGACAAACAGCTGAGGTGGTAGCGCATGCCTTTAATCTGGAGGCAGAGACCCGTGTATCTCTATGAGTTCCAGGCTAGCCTGGTCTACAGAGTGAGTTCCAGGACAGCCAGGGTTACAAAGAGAAACCCTGTCCCCAAAACAACAAAATAAAACAAAAAGATTGATAAACACGCATTCCCGATTTGTCATGCACGCTGATGCTCAGTGCTGCTATCTACAGAGCATTGTTAGTCTCTCAGGCATAGTCTCAAGAAAAACTACTTTTTCTTGTCAGCTACAATGGAAGACAGGCAATTATCCTAATTTTAGAAATAAAGACAGAGGAGTTCTGTGGTGTGATTAAACTGTTCGGTGGTTGTCAGGGCTGTGGGAAGGCAGATGAGAACCCTGAGAACCCTGAGAACCCAGGTGGGTCTGCTTGTCACGTCACTGATCATGCCTCAGAGAGAAGACCCTTAAGTGGTCACTTGTAGTGTGAGAGGGCCTGCTTTTGGTCCTGTCCGCCCAGCTAGCTTAGCTCCAAAATAACCACACAGAAATTGTATTAATTAAATCACTGCCTGGCCCATTATTTCTAACCTCTTATTGGCTAACTCTCACATATTAGTTGAGCCCATCTCCATTGATGTGTATCGCCACTTGATTGTGGCTTACCGGCATGAGTTTAACCAGCGTCCGTTTCAGGCAGGAGATCCATGGCATCTGCCACTCTGCCCTTCTTCCCAGCATTCAGTTCTGTTTACTCTGCCTACCTAAGTTCCACCCTATCAACTAGGCTAAGGCAGTTTCTTTAATAACCAACGAAAGCAACACAAATACAGAAGGACCTCCTACACCAGTCTCTGATGAAGTTTTGTTTGTTGTTGTTGTTGTTGTTGTTGTTTTTTCAGTGAACTTCATTGAGGTTCAATTTGAGTTGAAACCACTTCAATTATGTAAAGAGAACAGTTTTGGGAAGGCTGGATATATCCAATGAGTCACCATTTCAGTAAAGATACAAGGCATTTTTATTTCTGCTTACAGATCATCTGTAATAGATTTAAGAAGTTTCTGGTCTGTTTGTTGAGACTGTGTATTAGTTTGTGTTTAGTAGGCTTCTTTTGAGGGAGTCCTATAGTGCATACATTTTAAACCTAGTATTCTTTAAATATTACTATTAACACTTATTTTACTTTTTTAAGGATTTATTTTATGTGTAGGCATGTTTGGCCTCCATGGGTTCTGTGTTCTACATGTGTGCCTGGGAGGTCAGAAGAGAACATTGACCCGCCTGGAACTAGAACTGTGGATGGGTTGTTGGGAGCCACCATGTGGATGCTGGGAACTGAACCTGGGTTCTCTGCAAGGTCAGCCCGAGCTTTAACCTCTGAGCATCTCTCCAGCCTTGTCATAATGACTTTAGAACTCATATGAATACCTTGATAGTCTGACTGTTGTTGGCAAGAAGAACTTCTTGTGGATATACATGTTTTTTTTTATTCTCCTGCTGGGGACACTCGAGTTGTTTCTGGCTTGCGTGTTACCATAAGAGATACATGTGTAGACACATTTCATTCTTTTTATGGGGAGTGGGGTGGGGGTGTTGTTAATAAATGTTAGCAAAATGGTCGGTGTTTCTATTTCTTGGAATCTTTCTAATTGTTTCGCCAAATGATTGTGTCATTTTCTTTGAATTGCGTGTTCAAATATTTTGCTTGTTTGCTCCTTTTTTTTTTTTTTAAAGTGTCTTTTGTTTCCTTACTTTTGGGTAAATGTTCTTAACTTTGAAGAGTTCCCCATTTCTATTGTTATATCTTGAAATTCTTTTTTTCCCTTTATTTTCTATTCTGCTTTTAGCTTGTCCAGTGAATTTTAAACTTCAGACATTTACAAGTTTCTAGCCCTTCATCTTATTTCTTATTATAGCTTCTATTCTTTAAAACTAGTACTTACTTCTTATTATAGATGCCCAGTTTTTTTTTTTGTTGAACATAGTTGTGAAAAACTAAAATCTGTGTCTGATAATTCCAGCATCTGACTCAACTTGAGACTGTCATCCGTGAAGGTCATTTTAATGTGTCCTCTTGCCTGGGCCCTGGGATGGCCAAAGCTGGTTAATATCATTCTTAGTGTGTCTGTGAGATGTTTCTTGATGAGATTAGTGTTAAACTAGTCGGCTGTAAAAGGACCTCACCCATGTGGGTGGACATCATAATGTTGAGAGTCTGCACAGAACAGGGTGAGAGAAAGATGGGGTTCTGGAAGTTCCAGACGGAAGAAGCTTGGGCATAAATCTTCTGACGTTGGCGCTTCCGATTCTCAGGTCTTCAGAGCTGGACAGGAATAGCATCCTTTCCCCTCTGACCATCAGTCTCACTACAGCAGCTTTCCTGTGTCTCTCACTTACAACTGTGTGATAATGGGGCTGCTCCGCCCACAAGAGTCATATATGCCACGGTACCTTGTTATACATCTGTCTGTAGAAGTCTCTCTCTATATATACTAGGGGAGGGCAGGAAAGAAGGGAGGGAGGGAGGGGAGAGAGGTGAACAGAGTGCAAGAGAGAGCCAGAGAGGGAAAGATAGTTTAAAATAGCAGCCATCAACTGTCAATTTTTTAAATTAGTTTTTTTCTTAGCCTTTCTTTATGAGGTGTAATTTTAAATTCTGTCACCATTATATTGAGTCAAGTGTAGTTTGATGGAGTCTGGTTTCTGCCACCTCACCCCATGGCATCCTGGTTGTTACTACTTGCCCAGTCAGCAGCCATTTCACTTAGACAGCCTGTAAACTGTGTCATGCCGTGGCGGGTGGTGGCTCAGACCTCATGTCAGGCCACCTTAAGTCTTCTCTATACATCTATGCTTCAAAATTTCTATGACATTGCGAGTTCCACGTTTTTACCCTTTTCTCCCTCAGGTCCCTCCCATATTCTCCAGCTGCCTTGACTCAGCGCAGGCTCTTCCATCTGCTGGTTGACAGGTGTTCTCGGAGGTTTTACATGCAGCGGCCATGCTAGGTGGTGGGCCTTTGACACAGTTCACACTAGTTTTGGTCTGTCCTGTGCTTCAGGTATCTTCAAGATAGTCAAGTTATCTTCCAGAAAACCTGGTGGGATTTTCATACAGAATTTGGCTTCTTCCTTAGTCATCTTCCAGGGTCTCCCTTATTCTCCGTTGGCTCTGGTCCCTTGAGCTGCTTTCTCTGCTTCTTAGGGATAATTGTTATGATGGATTTTTATCAATGGCAACTTATTGTTGAAAGCCACCACCATCATGAAGTCATCCTAAGGACAAAGCTGCAAATGCTTGAAACTTGTTTAGGCCGAGCACGTGGGTAGCTTGGACTTCCGCCTACACCTGAGAGGGTGAGTCTCCGTAACTAGTCTGCCAGTTTGATGCCAGTCACTTCCAGAAAGACCCTCAGAGACACAGCAGGGACAGTGTTTCACCACTCATGGGTGCTCATCTTATAGTCAAGTGTCACATAGGGCTGACTATGGAAGGCTCCTGTCTCTCCCTGCTTCTCTTTCTGTGTTTGGTTTTTAGTAATTAATTTATAAGCAACATTACAATGGGAAGACAGCTGTACATACTGAACATTTGGATGCCTGTGACTTCATGACTACTGTTTGTTCGAAAGGTCCTTCTTATCCATGGGGTATCCTTTGCTTCCTACAGTGGTGGTCCTAGCTCTGGAACAGGCCTTTGAGAAGAGGCAGGTGAGAGGATGCTGCCGATAGGAAAGGTTCTCTGCAAACCTTCCCCCATGTGTTTACATATCATCTCTTTGCTTTTCTTCTCTCATTTGCTCACTGTGATCGCTCTTTTCATTTGGCTTAATTTGACCAAATGTACACCATCAATATTAAAATATTATGTTCCGTGCCATGATTTGACTTTTCATGCTTAATTTGTAATCTGAGTATCACATAATTGAAGCTAGAAATCCAGTCCCTTGTGGTGCTTTTAACCTTCTCTGTTTGTGTGGTCATTGTAAAGAGCATCATCCAGAGATGAGTGAAGCAAAAAGCCCCCCCCCCCACCTCCGGAAAGGTTTGGAGAAAAAGCAAAATAATCTTGAATCTACTATTAGTTGCTTTTTTTCATTTTTCATAATATGGGTTTTGCAAAGGACTTTGACCTTGTAGGAGAAGAGAAAGATTGGATATTAGCATTTTGATTATGTTAATTGACCTCTAGAATTAATGGTGTAGAAGGCTGCATGCTGGAGCTAGCGGATTAAATGATATATAGTTTGTAGCTTCAGATGGTATATGTTAGGGTTCTTTGGAGGACCAAGTGCATGCATGTATGTGCTCTAAAAGGAATTGGCCTCTTTGTTTAGGGGGCAGCAAAATCTGCAGCGCTGACATCCCAGGCTAGATCTAGACAGAAGCCACTGTAGAGCCAGAAAGAGCCGATGTCCACCTTCGATTACCAGGCAGGATTTGCTCTTGCTCTGTCACCTGACTGTGTGAGGCCTGCCCACAAGTAGAAGGCAATCTCCTTTTCTTATCCAGATAACTTTAATGTATCCAAAAATACCTTTATGGAAACATCCAAAAATGTCCATATGTTGGGGCATTTCTTATGTCCCATTGAGGCAACATTTGTGATGAACCCCCTCAAGTAAAAAAAAAAAGAATATATATCTCTATCTATCTATCTATCTATCTATCTATCTATCTATCTATCTATCATCTATCTATCATCTATCATCTATCTATCTATCTATCTATCTATCTATCTATCTATCTATCTATCTATCTATCATCATCTATCTATCTATCTATCTATCATCTATCTATCTATCATCTATCTATCTATCATCTATCTATCTATCTATCTATCTATCTATCTATGTATCATCTATCTATCTATCTATCTATCTATCATCTATCTATCTATCTATCTATCTATCTATCTATCTATCTATCTATGTATCATCTATCTATCTACCTATCTATCTATGCCCTAACTTTGGAATTCTTAAAGATGGACATGGATGGAGTGGTCAGAGTGTCACCGATGTCTTCGGGGCAGAGGATGAATGTTTATTCTAGAATTGCCTTCCTCTCTATTTTCCCTGGGTCTCTCCTTAACTCCCACTTTCTCTTCAAGAGCTCTTAACACTTGGATCTAGTCCTTGTGCAGAGTGAGGAGGAGAGAAAAAGAGGAAAAGTTTTCCTGGAAAGCCTTCACACTGAACTTTTATCAGAGGTTTTAGATTCATGAGCTCAAGGCCACATTCCAAAGCCAGCTGGAGGGGTTTGGGTGAGCCATTGGCATATTGGGATTGACCTCCATTGCAGATTACCAATGAGGCTTTTCCTTCCTTTTGTGGGGATACCTGAGATCCTGAACAATAATAATAATCGTACAGTTGTATTATTTGCTTTATTTTTTAAACCAATAAGTGCCTTTTCTTGTGGAAGGAAGGCCATTGAGATTTCGGCCTACCCTGATTCATATTTTACGGTGCTCACATTCATTTCTCCAGTTCTCAGACTCTTGTCCATAATGCAGGCAATGCAGGTAAGCTGAAAGGCTCCACTTGACCCAATGATTGGGAAGGAGGAAGAAACCTCGATAATGCCATTTTAGTAGAGGGTTTAAAATCAAGTGTTCATTTGGCAAGGGATTTAAATTTTAAATTTGTGCATCCTGGGTAGAAAAAAGACTGTTATATACAGACCAAAACCTCTGAAACCCCGAGTCAAAGTCAGTCCTTCCTGCCGTGAGTTGTTTGTGTTAGGTTGTGTGTTCACAGGCACAAAAAGCCTGACTGACGTATGCGCAGACTCAAATGCCAGATTGTCTGGAAGCCCTGGAAAAGACGTGAAAGACCCAAGTAATCGCTCAGCGGTTCAAAGTTCGTGATGGACGGAACCCAGGGTCTCACATCTCACACCTCACTCTAGGCAAACGCTTTAACACTGAGCTGTGTACATGCCCAGCCCGAAAGTCTAACATTTTGTGCTTATTTTAATAGTCCGGGTTGGGTGCCTGGAACAATGATGGCTCAGTGGTTGAGGGTGCTTGCTGTGTTCTGGCAGAGGACTGGGTTTTGGTTCCCAGCACTCCTGTTAGCCAGCTCACATCTGATTGTCTGGAACTCCAGCTCCAGGTGAGCTGATTCCTTCTTCTGGTCTCTGTGGTCACGAGTACATGTATGCACACATATATTTGTGCACATACACTTAAGTAAATTAAGTCTTTGAGAAATTGAGACTTCCTTAAATACAATAAGAGAGCACAATAACAGAGTAGATGGTATTATTCATTGTCAGTGAAAGGCAAGTCTACTGTTACATATTTTTCTTCTCCTCCCTTGGATTTTGAAATACTAGAGACATTCTGTTTCAAGGGATAACCAGATGATGTGATACAATGATACAATAAAATCCTTGAGTGGAGCTGGGCAGTGGTGGAGCACGCCTTTAATCTCAGTTCTTGGGAGGCAGAGGATGGCAGATGTGAATTCAAGGCCAGCCTGGTCTACAAGAGCTAGTTCCAAAGCTACGGAGAAACCCTGTCTCGAAAAACCAAAGCTCTGAGCTGAAGCTGTGAAACGTAATGTTTATAGTCTTTCTTTTTGCCTTTTTTATTCTTTGAAAATTCTCTCCACTACAGTGTGTCTTGATTATCCTCACCCCCTACTCCATCCTCCTGTCTCCCCCACACCCTTCTAGTGCACCCCCTTTCCAAATTCTCTCACACTCTTTTCGCAGCTCACTGAGTCTGGTTCATGCTGCCTGTGTGTACCTGGGTTAGGAAGCATCCACGAGGGAATGGGCAGTCTGCCAGTAGCCATCCATCAAAGACAAATTGCTCTCCTCCCAGGAGCCAGTTGCCAGTTCACCCTCAGAAGTGTGATCTTAGGATCCTCACCCCCCCCCCCATCCTGTAATTTTTAACGGGCTTGATCTTGTGCAGATAACCACAGCTGCTCTGAGCTCATGTGTGTGATAGCCATGGCACGTCCGAAGGACATTTCACAATACACCTCCTTATCCTCTGGCTCCTACATTCTTCAGCCCGTTCTAGGACCGTCTTCAGGCCTTGGCAGGGAGGGTGGGTCTAGGTGTCCTGTCTGTGTGCCAGCACTCACAGTTGGTTAAGCACAGCCATTTGAACAATTGTTTAGTCTCTGCCTTCATCACTTCCTACTGTAATAGGAAGTTTTTCTGGCCAACGTTGAGGGCAGCACAAATCTTTGAATATAAATAAATACTTAGAAGGCAGTTCGACAGTGTGACCATTCAGTAGAATAACATTAGTAAGTCTTTGCTTGGGCCCGTGACTTCACCAGCCTTGGGTCCGTGACTTCATCAGCCTTGGGTGTCAACTGTGTTTTCAATTCTGCCTGATTTTATATCAACACAAGCTGTAGTCACTTGAGAGGAGGGAGGCTCAGTTGAGAAAATGCCTCCATAAGATCAGGCTGTAGGCAAGCCTGTGGAGCATTTTCTTAAGTGATTGATGTGGGAAGGCTCAGCCTATTGTGGGTAGTGCATCCTTGGGTTGGTGGTCATGGGTTCTATAAGGAAGTGGGAAAAACAGGCCATTGGGGAGCAAGCCAGTAAGTGGCATTCCTCCATGACCTTTGTATCAGTTCCTGCCTCTAGATTCCCACCTGGTTTGAGTTCCTGCCTTGATTCCCTTATTAGACTGTGATTCAGGACATGAAAGCCAAATAAACCCTTTCCTCTCATCTTGCATTTGGGTATGCTATTTCATCACAGCAATAGGAACCCTAACTAAGACACAGTACTAGGTATGAATTCCTTCTTGTAGAGCATGCCCCGGATCCAATCAAGAGGGTAATTGGTTACTCCAGTAAACTGTCCTGCTGCTATTGTGCAAGTGGGTACACTTTCATGGTAGGGTGGTATTGAAGCATGCAGGGTCTGTGCAGGGTAAAACTATTGGTGCTTTTTGTCCCTAGAAGACTGCATAGCACCTTCCAGTACCATGAAAGCTAGACAGCCAGCAGGTGGAGAATTTCCTATTGAGCTCAAGATCACTTTCTTTATGTCCTGCAAGCAAAGTATGTTGTGTCTTCAGCAGTAGGATATTACCATTAATTGTGGTGGGTGGACAAGATCAATGGGAAAAGCCTGTGCTGTTTTGGGGGCTTCTAGGGCTTCCCTGACTAGTATCTTATAAGAGGTAATCTGTTCCTGGCACTAGGATGGTCTTTAACAACCCATGCCTTCTGGAAATAACATAATTGTTTATAGTATTTATTGACTTACAGGTTAATAATTCTGATGTGTGCTGGGTTTAAATCAATGGTCCTTTCTAGTCATGTTATAAAAGATAAGTCGTGTTAAAATATGTCAGGGTCTCCAAAGTTACCGTTCATGCTCTTGTTTCTGATTACTAGAATGATAATCCAAATACTTAAGTTGTAAGCTGACTCACCTTATATTTTATAACTATCATGCATTCTCCTCTCTGTGGGTGGAGGTTCTTGGCTCTGCTTTAAAAGAAAATATTTATATAATTGTTTTATATAGTGCTTTAATATCAGAAAAGATGCAGATATCATCACCAGTTTACGGGAACTGAAGAGTTTACATACACTAGTTAAGAAACCCTAATACTGGGGAACGTGAGGAGGAAAAAGAATGTGGTATTAAATATTAGAATCTTTGTCTCTTCTGTCTTTGCAAAAGTGACTTTTGCTTATTAGACATATCCTGAGAGCACAGGATATTTGCCACAACACTTTATAGGAAATGCTTTACACAGTACTGTCAGGAGGCCCAGCAAATTATAATTTTATTATTGCTTGAAAGTCCTTAGAGTAGTCATATCGTAAGACAATTTAGGGAGAAGAGTCAATAGAAGGGAAGGACAAAGGTGATTTTTATAGTAATTTTACCAACACTGAGAAATTCCCAGGTGTATATTAGTCAGAATACGGACTTGCAGATGCACTGTATGAGAATCAGGTAAGGGTTGTGACTAATGAGGAACTCACAGGTCAGCAAAGCAGATGTATAAAAACAATAGTTGGAAGAAAGCGGGCACATGACAGGCTTTGCCACCAGCTTATCCTGGTGATGATACCAAGGTAGATGCGGCACTTGGTTGGCAGCTTCGGCTGTCCTTCAAATGCTGACCTAGGTCTAACCCCAGAACTACAGGCTTGCAGGCTAGAGTGACACTTTAATCTTTTCCAAGAAGCTGAGCTTGCTTCCAGCAAGTTCACTTGGTTCATGATTACCTGAAATAAACTTAACCCTATTGCCCTGGTATAACACTCGTCATGGCGGTCACGACACTGAAAAGCCAATTGTCAGTGTGGTCCAGGCCAATGCTGCTAGTTGCCAGTGGGGAACTTACTTTGACATCCATAGGCACCAATTTGTCCAGAACCAGTTTGCCCTCTCACCTAGACTTGAGTTCCTCCTTGCTCATTCTTTTAAAAATATTATTGTCTACAGAGTATTTGGCATGGGTACCAAAGTGCACAGTACAAGATACTTTCTTGGTGTTTAGACTTTAAATCAGGGATCCCATTGAAAGGCTTTATAATTTGAAAAGATTATCCTCACGTGCAGAGTAAATTAGAATGGGTCGAGGATAGTAGTGGCGAGAGTGATTTGAGGGACTGTTGCAGAAACGATAGTGACAAGAACTAGCCTGGTAGCTGGAGCAGTAGGTAGAGGTGGTGGATAGATGGAATGTTTTGACATCATAATGGTGGTGGGGTACGTGGTGATGGACACAGTGTAGGGGCTGCAGGTATCAAAGATGATGAATCGGTGTCTTGCTCAAGGACCAGTACGAATCCAGCACAGTGGACTGAGGTGATGAAACATGTTTGGAGGAGGGGCAGGCTTAGCCTTGTGAGTTGCTTGGTTTTAAGATGCCTCTAGGAAAATCCTCCCACATTTTATTTCTGTCCACAGTCGTCCTCCCCTGTCTAACTCAGAAATCACCCTTGATTGTTTTTCTTACTTTCTACACATTATAAGTGATAAAACCATCTGAATTTGTATCATTTTAGAACTTCCTGGATTCCTTTCTCTCATTTTCACCTGCTTTATGCTTGCTTTATGCACTGGTCATTTTCCTGCTGGCCCATTGCATCAGCTTCTTAATCTCTAGTCTTTATTATTATTATTATTATTATTATCATCATCATTATCTAGTCCATTATTATTAATATTAACTTTCTTTGCTCCAGAGTTTCCCCACCACATCTTCTGCAAATCTCAGTGGCTTTCCCTAGATGGGTTTGTCACGCTTACACTGCTGCTTCAGCCAGAATAGCTTTAATTTCCTCATTGGAAGGATGGTTAAAAACAGATTGACTTAGCTGAGATAAAGGCTGGAGAATCCTTCAGCTTGGTGAATCTTCACCTTGCAAATGGCTACTGTGATTTTCCTAAAAGAAATACGCTGTGTTTATTTACCCTTTGAATAGCCTTCAATGACTCACTCTTTACTTCAGGATAAGGTTTGAACTTTGCACCTTATCAGCAGTCTGAGGTTATTTTCCCCAACCCACTGTTGTGGGTGAGTGTCCCTTACATACTCATGTGTTGAAGGTTGGGAAGGGATGGAAACTTGAAGGGATGGGGTCTAATGGTAGATCCCTGGGTCCCCTAGAGTTGTGTCCTTAAAGGGAATTGTGGTACTTGAGCTCTTCATCCCCCTCTTAGCATTACTGTTCATGAAGGAAGCAGTTTTTTCTGTGTTCCCTAACATTGCCATCTGACATGTTCACCATGCCCGAAGCAACAGGTCCGTCCAAATTTAAAACAGGACCACCAGAGCTGAGCCAAAATAAATAAATATTAGGCTTAATACAAGCTCCCAACAGATATGTGCCTCACAGGTCTTTCCTTGCGTTCTTTTGATGCCGTTTCCTTTCTTTGGTGGTGGTATTTGAAGCATACTTTTAAAAATAATTCAGTGAGGGGTATCATTTTTTTCCCCTATTTCTTGTGTCCTTGGCATCACATCTAAGAAACCATTGCTTAACTCCAGCAAAAAATTTCATGTCTGTCTCCTTTCCTTGACCTTTTCCTTTTCAATTCTAAGTAGCCATGAAATGCTTGTAACCACACTTGTATAGTGCCAGGGTCAGACCTACAAAACAGGGCGCACAGGTCATGTGACCATTGCCATATGTGTGCTTGGAAGTAGGGCAAGGGTCATGATGCCAGCATACCCTGCCAGTCCCGGTCTGGTATTTGTGAAGCTCTTTTAATAAAGACTTAGCCTTTATCTGCCCATTGCAGATTCTTGTAGACTTTGTATATTTTTTTGCTCCTGTTTAAGGAACACCATGTAAATTAACTTGCGCTTGGAGTCTTAGACTGTGGTTTAATATTACATGCAGTAGAGGTCTATGGAAGAAGGGGGTGAAACTCAGGGTGTGTAGCTCGGTCATTGGGGGAGCTCTACCATCCAGCCTGTGCGGAGTAGAGGTTTCAAATGGCAATCAGTGATCTTACTTAGTTCACACTTTGGAATATTAGATGTTTGGGATGTTTGGGGCAAATTTTTCTGCTGTTCCTCTTAGTGCCAGTTTAAGGAATTACTAATTGTCCATTCTTGCTGGAAAGTGCTGATTTCCATTTGAATATAACAGTCTTTTTACTAAAACTTTCCTATGGTTGATTCGAGCAAAGACAGAAGCCTTCTGTTTGTGGACTGAATGTTCAGCCAGCCGTGACGTAGCCACTATTATCAATGAAGCCTATTCATCGTGCTCTGCGCTAGTGCATTGTACGGGCCTTGCCGAGGGTCTGGGAGACTTAGAATGCAGCCCCCCCCCCCATACACTCTTGCTATTAAGTGATTTTGTTCTATATCTTTTCTAGATCCTGTGTATAATTAGATCTTTTGTTTCCTCTTGATTTCCAATAGTGTTTTGCAGATGCTGGGCACTGATTGAGAATTTGTTCATTTTCTAAATAAAAAAAGGGCAATTAATGCTGTTGAAAGATAATTTTGTTCTGTTCTTTTATATGTGAACATTTATATCACAGTGCCATTTTAGATGTACATAATATTATGTTTTTATAAAATAAAATGAAGTAGCCATTGATGATCTTAGATTAAGAGCTTATGAGTTTCTAAGCAAATCATTTTCAATATTTAGTTTTACACATATCTTGAACCCTGAGTTAACTCACAGGTTAACTGTAGAATTTTAATTTGACAGATAGAGCTGTAGAAATACAAAAGGCCTCATTCTACTTCCTGACTAGAATGCTATAGAAGTTACCAAATGAAGCCTTTGTCAAAATCATGTGCCCTGAAATATGGCAGCCACTTTCTCTGAGTGCTTTTTGACAGCCAGCCTGCCGTAACACAGAAACTGAGTGGCCACACAACCGTGTCACGACAGTGGCATTCCCTGTATATTGGCTGTGGGTGAGGGTACAGTTGTGTCAGCGATGGTACAGTATTAATGACTGGACAAGAAAATAGATTTTTTTTCTTCTAACCATCTGTTCCATTTTAACAATTATTCCATGAACACGGGAATCTGCTTGTTCTGCCTTCCTTATTCCCAGTTCCTCTCACGCACCTTTGTTTCAGGGACTTTCCAAACCAGTGTCCTCCATCTTCGGAAGACATGGTGGGTGCGGGGTGGTGAGGAATTCCAGAGCAGTTCCTTTTGTTTGTGGGAACTAGGTAGTCAGTGGGGGCAGTCAGCAACCGCTCATCTCCTTCAGAGGCACCTTCCTTCCCACCCCCACCCCCATCTGTAGAGATTCTCTCAGCCCACAGATTTTTCCTGGGCTGAAAATGAGTCTCGAGTTGTTCCGAACTCCGGCAGCCACCTGAAGTCTGGTTCCGTGCACAGCTGACTTCTAGGGATATGGATGAGACCGCCAGGGAAGGCTATTCTTAGTTCCCCAAACCCTTTTGTGTGTTTATAGAATGTGCAGAAGAAACGTGTTAGCTGTAAACCCTTCGCCTGTTCTATTGCTGTTTACCACTTTAAGGCAATTAAAGCCCAACATGATTTTAGAATTTGTATTTTACCACTTACATGTCACAGTTCTCATGGCAATTCTTGTATTTCCTGAACTTTGACATCCTCATTTAGAATTTGCGTTTCGCCAATGGTGTGTCTCCGGTTGTCTCAGAACATGGTTGTCTTCCTCCATTAATTATTCCTGGTCCCCCTGAGTGAGCATGATCAGGCCACAGACTGACTTTAGTGAGCACCTATTCATTTGCAAATGCGGATCCATATTGATAAGAAGGTGGGGACACATAATATATGGAACACTTCCTCCAGTGATTCTCTCGATTTTCCTGAGCACAATGCAGGGTTCTTCCTAACTTGATTATTCTGGTATGGCTATGATTGATCCGTGCCTCTGGTTCCCCTTCTCCCTTCAGATCTGCCACACTGCTGCCACAGCCACTCCAATAAAACACGTAGTCTCTTGCTGCTCATAGAAACCGTGAGCGGTTTCCTGCTGTGTTTTGAGAGAGCCCAGAGCCTGTACTGTGAAGTCACAGCCATAGCTTCGTGCCCTTTCTCTGCTTACCACTGTGCCCCCACGGATGATCTGCAAATGTCCCCTCCACTTGTCTGACCCCAAGTCTTCTCAGATTTTCACCTTCTCTCATCCGAACTGTCCTGAAAAGCCTCTGCCCCTAGAAGTTCATGTCTTCCTTGGAGCCTCAATTTCTCTCCTTGTGTGCTGGTGTTGCAGAGACAGCTCAGCAAAGACACTCCTGTTATATCACTTTTTCAGTCCCCGTGGGCTGGAGATTTTGTAAAGTGTGATAGAAATTAGATAACAGAAAAGGGAAACGTAAAACAGACACAATAGAAGCCTCATTCAAACATTTATTAGCTTCATCAGACCCCAACTTACACAGTACTATAAAAGAGTGACATGCTTAGTGTCAGTCTTTCTACCTTAGCAATCTGCTTGTAGGCCACTAACAGTTCACAGGCCAGCCGTAGCCCAGGCCTGCTGGTTAATGCAGAGCAAACAGTTTTTCTATTATTTACGGTTAGTCACCAGGCAGGGGCTGTGTCTTGATCTCGTGTGTTACATGGCTTCCCACCTTTAGTCTATTGCCCTCAGAACAACTGGGTCTTAGAACATCACCCTGCACAGCCAATCAGTAAACGTCAGTTGACTGAATTGAGTGTAGCATGACTGTCCCAGCTGGCCTGCATGTGAGCTGTCAAGTATCTTGGATTAGACTTTCATTTACATGACTATTGCTTCAAACTTCCTGATACTATATGGTCAAGGAAAAGGCTTCCTAACTCAATCTGCAGCCGAGGCAATCTTCTTTGAAAGTGCTTTGGTTTTAAGTGGCCTCTAGAAATTGGAGTGGATAGGCAAGTGGCACCATTAGATTCTTAGCACTGTGAGGAAACCCCTATTTGTTGAAGGAGAGGCAGTTAGGAGCAGAGTGTCTTTAGTAGATCGTTGCTTAAGACAAATGCTTCCTGAGAGTTACAAATGAAATGCTTTTTATTTTTCTGGTCTCACTGACAAACAATAGATAGGCAGTTGCTATGTATCCTTCAGTTTTTTACTCCAGGGATGACCAGACCCCAGTGGTTCAAATGTTGCACTAATTTATTTATTTTTATTTATGTGTATGTGTGTGTGTGCACGCTGTCTTGTCTGTATGAGAAGGTTCCATGAGGTGCTGAGAAGAAGGAATATTCTTTTATGTTTAGATGGAATGTTCTGTGGATGTCTGTTACGTCCATTTGAGTCATAACATCTGTTAGTTCTCTTATTTCTCTGTTCATTTTTTGTCTGATTGACCTGTCCGGTGGTGAGAGTGGAGTGTTGAAGTCTCCCACTATTAGTGTGTGGGGTTTAATATATGATTTAAGTTTTAGAAGTGTTTCTTTTACATATGAGGGTGCTCTTGTATTTGGGGCATACATGTTCAGTATTGAGATTTCCTCTTGATGGATTTTTCCTGTGACTAATATGAAATGTCCTTCTTTGTCTCTTTTGATTGATTTTAGTTTGAAATCAATTTTGTTAGATATTAGAATAGCTACACCAGCTTGTTTCTTAGGTCCGTTTGATTGGAAAAATTTTTCCAACCCTTTACTGTGAGGTGATGTCTGTCTTTGAGGTTGAGGTGTGTTTCTTGTATGCAGCAGAAGGATGGATTCTGTTTTCGTATCCAATCTGTTACTCTGTGTCTTTTTAATAGGTGAGTTGAGTCCATTTATATTAAGGGATATTAATGACCAGTGATGGCTAGTTCCTGTTATTTTAGTTTTCGTTGTTGATGATGTTATTGTGTGTGTTTCTCTTCTTTGGGATTTGCTGCTGTGAGATCATCTGTGTCTGTGTTTTTGTGGATGTCGCCAACTTCCTTGGGTTGGAGTTCCTTCTAGTCCTTTGCGTAGGGCTGGTTTGTGGCTCGGTGTTGGTTAAATCTGTCTTGTTTGTATGTGCACCACATGTATGCTGCATATGCTGAGGCCAGAAAAGGGCACCAGATCTTCTGGAACCGGAGTTACAGCAGTTGTGGGCCATGTGACATGCATGCTGGGAACTGAACCTGGGTCCTTTGCAAGAGCAGCAAATGCTCATAATCGTTGAGCTATCTCCCCAGGTCTAGGGTCTTTATGTTTTGAAAGCTGAACTCCCAGATTCAGGTGCCTATAATTTTCACCTTTTCCTCTGACTTAGGGACAGTGTTCAGTTGTGGTGGGAAGCCCGAAGGAATTTAATTTAGCCCAGGGTTTGCTTCTAACTGACTTGCTTACTCACAACTTCATTTGAAATCCAGACTAGACTGATTCTATAGTTGCTTTAAACTTGTCCCTTGCTCCAGGACTCTGGGCCCCTTGCCATGCCTTGTCTTTCTCTAGTCACTTAACTCTGGCTAGCGATCTTCATAGACTACCATTTATATAGTGTGCTGGCCTCGAGTACACCATATTAACCTTACCTTTGATTCTTTCTCCTTCTCCCAGTGTGTTGTAGCTTGTAGCTTCCTCATCTTCATCGCTTCTGTCTTTCAACCCCTAGTCTATTAATGTTGGCTGATTTGTTAATCTGAACTGCCCTGTACTTTTGCGTCAAAGTTTAGTTTAGCAGTCTGCTTCTAGCGGGTGAGAAACCGACATACATGGGTTGTGTGTTTGATTCCTGATTAATACGTTACTGAGCTGTTTAAGCTTATAAAAGTTCCAAGGCCCAGTTGGAGTGATGTAAATAGTCATATGCCCATGCAAAACAGAAGGGCATTGTTTTTGTTCATTCATTGTTCTTAGAAAGGTCTCATTGATCATTAGCCCGATGGAGGATAGGAGATGGTATTTCTCTGTCTGTGCCTTCTTGGCCTTTGGCAGCAGAGGAAAGGATGTGAGTTCTGCCCACAGACTGTCCGCCCTGCAAGGCTGACTGCCAAGGGTCACATGCCTGCTGAGTCGATGCTGCATTCCTTTTCCCCCTTTGTATTTCTCAAGGCTACTGTTGCTGGCCTTTTTGCCGGGTGTCCCTGAGTTATAGCCCTTTTAATTCTTTGAGTGATGAACTCAAGCATTGTTGAGCAACTGAAGCAATGTTTATGGGGTTTGAATTACCTTCACCAAGGAAGCTAGGCATGCTCTTGATGGCTTTGTGGTACCAGGCTGATAGTCTAGAGGTGGCGAGTATTACACTTGTTTTGTAGCCTTGGTCCTGAACTTATGACTCTAATACGAGATTATGGTCCTCAATGCTCACAATTTGCTCCTTGGTATTCCAAACCTACAGAGAGGGAGGAGGCAGGGAGGGGAGGGAAGGGAAGATGAGTAGTGCCTGAGGCCTGCAGCCCTGACCACTAGCCCTGGAGGAAGGGTCTTCTTCCTCGGGAATGAGCTCATGACAAGTTCTCACACTTAGCTGACCTTGTCCTTCCAGGCCACGTTCCATCTTGTATTTCATTTGTGCTGCTTGCTTTGCCCCTCCTTGTAAGATCTCATATACACAAATGTTCAGGTGTCAGTAGGAAGCTCTGCTGCTTGGAAGATGATGGCACCCTTGCCATCATTTTGAAGAAGCTTCAAAAGGAGCTTCTTCATATTTACTGGCTCGTGTGTTTGTGAAGCAATTTGTAAGAGTTTAGCGGCTGGTTGTCTGATGGAATGAAACTCATTAATGCTTAACTTTTTTTTAAGCTCCTAACCTCAGCTCACCTTTATACTATGTTCTAGCAACAACTGTGGTCTTAGGGGACCCTGTTACCCAGAGTTACCTATTTCGCTGATGAGTGTGGAGAAAAGAGAAATCCGAGGATAGGAAAAACCTCAAACATTTCTCTTAGTCTTTGTGTTTTCTTTTCTTTCTGTGCGTTTTATATGTTCTTCTCATTCTGAGTAGGAAGCACATGAGCTTATGTAAGACTTAGGTTTCAACACTGACCCCTTTGCTTTCCTGCTGTGCCACCTTGAGAGAGTTTGCTGCCCCCTGGTGCTGCAGTTTCCTCTCTGGGATGCAGCCAGAATAACCAGTTACTTACTAGTTACCATACCAGTGACTTACCAGTTACTACAAGCATTGACTAGAGCGAAGGGCGTGTGCACGTGGCATAGTGCACGACTCATTTGGGCCCCTTTTATTTTCCTGTTGACCATACAAAATTATTATTGGCTATAAATCTCTCAGCTGTATCTTTATAATATACAGAATAATATAGGAAATGTTACAAATTATGCAAGTGGAAGCTGAGGTAGTTAATGAATACAGTTCAGTTTAGTCCACTGGTGTTTATTGCACACCGGGCCCTATGGCCAGAGAAGGTAATTTCCCTGCCAGGTTAGCGATGTGATGAATAATGCAGATTGGCCAGTAGATGTGTGCATGGGAGGACTGGGTGCTGAGTAGGCACGGCTGCTTTCTACTGCAATCACCTGGGGGGGGGGGGGAACTTGCTGTTGCCAAGTGATACAGGAGCTAAGAGAGCAGAGGCAGGGTCAGAGTCCTGGATGGGGGCTCTTCTGGGCCCTGGCTTGTTGAAGAGGGGGCACATTCTAGCCCAGGGAATCACTGGAGGGAAGATAAAGAGTGAGCCTAAAGTCCTCAGCAAGTGCTGCCAGAGTTCATCAGCCTTGCTGTAGGGGGTGAGGTGGAAGATGAAGCTGTTAAGGACAGACGGGCACTTGGGCATGGAAGGCCTCATTGTCATGCTAAGAAACTTGGTTAATGTCCTCTGGAGAATGGGGGCTATTCATTCCAAGCCCCTGTACTGGGTTGTGACAGGACTGGATTTGCATTTGATAAGAATTCCTCTGGTGTGGGGCAAGGATGTTTTGGACTGAGGGCAGCACTTTGGAGAAAGGCTTGTGAAGCCTCTGCAGAGGTGAGGATGGTGATGAGAGCCTGGCATGAGGGCTGGAGGGATAAAGAGGGGACTAACTGGGCGTCATTTAGATTCTCTCCATGACAGTGTCATTGTAAGGGGTCAGAGCGGCCAGGCAAGGATAAACCTCTTAGGTTCTTGTTTTGGGTATTGCTAATTGGAATAGTAAAAGATGGGATTTGGGGAAGATGATGAACTCAGTGGGATGGATTCAAGGGGAGTGTGAGAGTTAATCTCATTTGTCGGTTTGACAAGATCTAGAATTACCTGAGAGATGAGCATCCGGCTATGCCTATAGGGAATTATATTCATTACATCCCTTGAGTGGAAAGACCACCCCACTGTGGGTGGCATAATTCCCTGCACACATCCTGGGCTGAATAGAGAAAAGGAGCCACAGAAGGCTTTGGTTGCTCCTTCAGGCTCCGGCTGCTTTCCCTTTCCTGACATGAGGTGCTGTACCTTGAACTCTAGGCTAGAATAAACTCTTCATTCCTGAAGTTTCTTTTACCTGGGGATCTTATCATTGCAGTAGGGGGAAAGAAAGGAAAAAAAAACAAAACCAAAACAAAGCAAAAACAAGATAGAGATGAATACCAGCAGCCACGTTTGATACACGGGCTAGAGGCTTAGTGGAGGTCAGGGCTATAAACTCAGCCTTGGGGTTCACCTTAATAGATAGCAGTGTTAGAATCAAGTGAAAGGAACGTTTGTCCCTGCTCTGTGAGAGTGATAAATATACAATGTGTCACAAGTGAAGCCTTGCTGGGAATTGTCCAGGAGCTCTCTCCTCCCTCCCACCCGAGTTCTTTCTTTAGTGGAGACGGAACACACCACTGTCTCCCTTTTCTCTGTCAGTTACCATTGTGCTTTTCTGGTCGACATACAGTTTTGAGATGAGGTAAGATGGAGTTTTGAAGGGTGTTGCATTTTAATGTGATTTTATATAACTCAAAGCTGCATTTTAATGTGGCTCAGCATCTTCTAATGATTCCGGGAGTACTTCCAAGCAGCTATTATTATTATTAATAATAATTTTATCACTAGTCCCTAGACAAAAGTTTAGGGAGAATTATTAGCCAAGCCAGGAGGCCGTCTCCATGTGGGAGTCACTGTTAGCTCCCTGGTCTTGTGCCCTCAGCTGTCCCTGATGCTGTCCTGAAGGACTGACAGCCTTCCCTCACTCAGTGCTCACATGGCTCTTCATCATTTCCCGCATCATTCCCTTGCCCCTTACTCCAGAGGGGTTTAGCCAATCACAGTCTTGATGTTCATATTCTTTTTTTTTTTTTAAAAATATTTATTTATTTGATGTATACTGGTGTGAGGGTGTTACAGACAGTTGTGAGCTGCCATATGGGTGCTGGGAATTAAATCCAGGTCCTCTGGAAGAGCAACCAGTGCTCTTAACCACTGAGCTATCTTTCTAGCTCACTGCTCTAATGTCTTATAGTCTGCATATGAATTTAAAAACATGTTCTTCCTAGCATCAAGGTTTTTAGCAGCTGTTCCCTTCCTAGCATTTTATGTTTGAGTATAGATGGAAAATTCAGCCCATCTGACTGGGCTCCATTTAAACTGTGGCTTCACCTGTCATTCATTCTTTCCATCTGTTTCTTGCCTTCCCTTTCTTTTCCTTTCTTCCTGACTCCCATTGCTCTCCTGTTGACAGAGGTTTCTGTCTCACCAGGTCCCACAGCCATTTAGTCCCAAATAAACACACAGAGGTCCACGTTAATCATAAGCTGGTTGGACTGTTAGCTCACGCTTCTTATTAATTTTTACATCTTACATTAACCCATTATTCTTGTCTCTGTTAGCCTTGTGGCTTGGTACCTTTGTCAGCGAGGGATTCTCATCTTGCTTCCTCTGCGGCTGGGTGACAACCGCAAACTTACCTTTCCCCTTCCCAGAATTCTTCTGTTCTCCTTGCCCCGTCTCTACTTCCTGCCTGGCTACTGGCCAATCAGCATTTTATTAAAAATAGTACCAGTGATAGGATAAAAGACCATTGTCCCACAGCACTCTCCTTACCTTTTTAGTTCTTTTAAAAAATATTTATTAGTGTGTGTTGTGGGGGGTGCCACGGTGTGCTTGTCGAAGCCAGAGATGATGTATGAGAACTGGTTCTCTCCTTCAACCACGTTGACGTCAAGGTTCAGATTCAGGTTGTCAAGCTTAGTGGCAAGTGCCTTTACCTGCTGAGCAATCTCTCCAGCCCCTCTCTTTTTTTTTTTCTTGTATCTGCTAGGTTAAAAAGTATTTTAGGTCTGATCATCATTCCCTTCCAACTCAGTTACATCTGATAGGTCTATATATTATGCTTGCCGTGCAATCAGCCTTCCTTTTCATAGTTACATCCTAATTTTCAGCCGCTTTGATTGTTAAGAGAACAGATAGTTTCTGCATCTCAGCTAAATCTGGAAGCTTGCAACCCCAATTAAGCTTAGTCACCAAACAAATGAATGAGTAAAATGAAGTTAGCTTTGAGTAGGTGACTTAGGGACTCGGGTTTGTGTCTGCTCTATTTAGATGGAGCAACAGTTAATGTAACTATTTAGATGTAAGCTACAGTTAATACTTGCTGGGAGGCTGAGGCTAGGTAGCCTTGGGTTTAAATCCCAGCTGTGTGAGGTTATTTCTTCCCTGTAAGTCTGCTTTCTGTTTTATCTAGAGCAGTAATATCTATGAGAGCCAGGCTCACTAAAAACACCCCTTCGCTTTGATTTTTTTCTCATCTCGTGTAGAATATTACCTTAAGGTGTGTTACCTTTGTTTCTGCCTGGTGGAGAAGGGTTTTTAAGGATGGATGAGGAGAAGCAGGAGGGCTTCTTGCCAGTGGCCAGGATGTGAGCTAGTGAGCTGCTTGATATTTAGCCTCTCTGGGGAGCAGAATTCTACCTCAACCTTTGAATATTGAATTCTTTGGAAGGACAGAGATTTAGATAAGTTCCTTTTGTAGCTTTGAAACAGTCAGTGCCCAAGGGAGCAGAATTTCCTCAGGCTGCGGCTCTTGAGGCAGCAGGCCAAACCACCCCTGGGAGCCAAGGAGTTGCGGTTGCTGACCAGGACAGCCATAGCTTACAGGGCAGCAACAATTACAAAAGAAAGCAACACATCTCTGACTTTGTGTTTGCAAGACTCAAGGTTTATTGAAACCTTTCTCTAATAGGAAAATTCTCTAGGTATTTGTATGCCAGTTTTCTTACCAGCGTGAGCCATGTACCCTCCGTGCTTGGGAAGCAGCATGGCGTCGTCTGCTCTAATGCACACCGCTTGAGCTGACTCTCGGCGAGGCCACTTAATCACTTAGGAGAGTTACTTAACTCCTTGGGCCCTAATTTCCTTATTTGTGAAATGAAGATGGCAATAACACTTATCTTACGGAGCAGTTGCAGTAAAGACGTTAATGCTTATAAAGCTTGCTGTGCACCCAAGGCACAAAGTACCTGGGTGGGGCAGAGACAATGCCATATGTTCTTTTAGTTTTGTTTTCCTCCTAGAACCACAGGGCAGCCATATCTTCCTGGGCCCTTGCAATTATACCGGTGCTGTGCACCTGTTCTATCTGGGACTGGAAATGGAGGTAAGGGAATGAGGGGGGTCATTTATGGGCAGAACGCTGCTGTGTTTATTATGGAGAATACATGTTGAGGTGCAGATTCACAGGTGATGGTTAACTGGGTTCCTAAGGAGTCATGCCAAGCGGTTGTATGTGGTGGTGCTGGGAGGAAGGTATATAAAGCAGACATCTAGGTTAATGATGGGGGTGGCTGGGGAGCGAGAAAGAGACCATCCATTGCTTTTGCTATGAGAATTATGATATGTTTAAGAACTGCAATAAAAACCATGGAGTTCACTACAACAGAGGAAGAGGTAGGCAGGTTTTGCCCCCTCTGCACCCCATGGACATAGTCATAATGTCCTTGAGACCATCCCTGGTGAGTCACAAAATGCTGTCACTGTGCCAAAGGACACCCCAACCCTAGTTGTGATTTTTCTTGCCATTTATTATAATATAAAACTCGGACAAATATAAGAACCTGAGACAGTCACCACGACCATGACACACCTGCTACCATTCACCTCCTGGACCCCAAAAGGACCTCCTCTTCTTCTCCAAGGGCCACTCTTTCTCTTGCCCTGAGTCTGCCAAGGACTCTGGTCTATTCCAGCCAGCTCAATGTGAGCCCTGCCTCTTAAACCAAATGCTCTATTCAATTGGACAATGAACCACAGCATAAACAGAATTCCCCTAAGGTTCTAATTCTAACATAGTAAGCTATATACAATAAAAATAATTGTCAGGTATTGTCCAAATAGAAAGGAACGGTAATAGCCTCAACAGAAGTGAAACTGCATACAAGAAGAACAACTATCAAGTAAGAAATACGTTCTCAGTGTCCAGGCCATATGTAATTGACAGATTTAGGGAGATTTCTCTATTATCTGTCCTTACTTGAAGAGCCCAAAGTTTTGTACCTAATTTACTTTGTACCATGATTTGGAAGAACTGTAACTCTTTAGTTGTTAACTCCATCAAAGACCGAGAAGGATATACTATTGCCTGAGTAAGCAGGAAGCACATAGCAAGCAACTTCCAAGATTAAGAGAAATGACAGAAACAGCTGGCTGTGGAATAATCCTTCCTTACATTGTGAAAATGTATTGCTCTCATTGTTAATTAAAAGCTGATTGACCGATAGTTAGGCAGGATTTGGGGCCCAGAGAGAATGCTGGGAAGGAGGGTGGAGTCAGAGGAGGAAGAAGCAACATGGGAAGTTTATAGATGAGGTAAATGAGCCTTGGGGCAGCACATACACTAATAGAAATGGGTTAATTTAAATTACAAGAGCTAGCTAAAAGGGAGCATAAGCTATCGGCTGAGCATTTATAATTAATGTTAAGTCTCTGAGTCATTATTGGGGAACGGCTGCTGGGACACAGAGAAAAGTCTGTCTACACCCCCTCCCCTGATGCAACATGAATCAATACATTCTTCCCATTCTAAGGAATAAATTCTCAAATATTGCTAAGCATGTGACAGGAAAATCTGACATCTGTAAATGTTCTTAGTATTATTTTTCTTTTTTAATTTTTAATTATTCACACACTTTTCAGATTGACCCAGTATGACCTTGAATAGGAAAGTACTGAGCTAGAGATGACTCAGTGGTTAAGAGCACTGGCTGCTCTTCCAGAGGACTTTGGAACTCTAGTTCTGGGGGTTCTGAGACCCTCCCACAGACATACATACAGGAAAAAAAAATATATGTAAAATAAAAATGAATAAATCATTTTAAAAAATGAAAACAAAAAGAAGTACCAAAATAAAATTTAAGAAAAATACAAGCCAAGTATTAAGGCAAATGACGTAGAGGTCTAAGCCAGGCCAGCTTTATGTATATATTCAGGTTGATATTTGAAAAAAGAGCAAAACTGAATCCACAGTGTGATTGTATCATTGGTCGCATTTCTTGCATGTCACTTCTCCTCACTCCTATAATGCCTGCTTTAAAGAAAATGTCAGCATGGAAAGATTTCCCAAGTTCTCGTGGAATGATTAATAGTGCAATTCTGCAAAGGAGAACAAATAAACTCTGTTTGTTTCCTCCTGCGGAGGTGTGGGACACAGGAGGCTTGCTGATTAGAGAACGCGTCACTGTTTGAAGCGATTAGATGGGTAATTTCTGATGATGAACTTGGAGTGCTGCCTTGAGCTCGGATGGGGAGGAAGGACATCGCCTCGGGGACTGCTGGAGTACAGTGATGTATCGATAACACAGTCGGAGGGTCCACTAGAGAAGTGGAAGAGGGGTTGCCTAGAGTCAGGTCTCACGGTATCCGCCAGTGTCACACTAGTATGAAAAGTTACTTCCTGTTTCTCTTCTCCCCCACAGCAGGAGTCAGGCTCTTCTCTCTCTCTCAGGCCCCTTCTCTCTCAATGCCTACCTCCTTTGTGGAGGAGGGTCCTGGGCATGTGAGGATAATAGTTTTGGGGTCATGCCTTTGTTATTTTATCTGAAAGAATAGGCACAATAATATTAAAATAGTGGGAAAAGATAGTTTCAAGATTTAAGCCCATTGCCATCAGCACAAAGAGGAAAAGTTAGGAAAGAATTTTTTTCTTTTGTGAGTCAGGATTTCTCTGTGTAGTCAAGGCAGATCTCAAATTCCTTACCCTTCTGCTTCAGCCTCCGGAGTGCTGGAATTTCAGATGTGTACTATCACATGCCCAACAAGCAAACTCTTTTTTTAAAAAAATATTTACTATTTATTTTATGTGTATGGGTGATTTGCCTGCATGTTTGACTTTGTACCAAGTACCAGAGGAAGCCAGAACTGGATTTAGTGATAGTTGTGAGCCCCCATGGGTGCTGGGAACTGAGCCTGGGCCCCTGGAAGAGCAACAAGTACTCTTAGCTGCTGAGCCATCTCTCCGGTCCCTGACAAGATTATTTCTAAGGAAAAAATATTGAAGCATTTTTGGAGATTGAAGTGATGATTAATAAAATGGCGAATTAAAGTTTGACACCCCAGTTTGGTGTGTGTGCAGAGCTGGGATTAGCAGTGCTTTTGATACTTTTTTTGTTGTTAACTCAAATTCCTTCTCTAATTCTTTATTTTATCCAACACATTGTTGAGATAATAGGACAGGTTTGCAGAAATACATGCTCTGTAGTATGATCTCAAAACTTTCTGCAAGCATTTAGTTTTTGTTTTATATTGTTAAACAAGGCTATTTTTATTTGTAACACAACCTATATAAATGGGGAAATTCATTTTAAAGGAGAGGTACTATCGACGGAAGTAGAAAAGCAGAGTATCGTTTAGAGTTATATTTGGTTTTGTGAACAAATGATTTAATTTTGACTTCTCAAGGCAGCGTTTCTTCACTAAGAGGCAGCAGAGAGGGGAGAATTTCTTTCTGTGGAACTTAATCTGTAGCCATCTGCTGCTGGATCTCATTATGTTCTTCATGTAATTAGAGTAATTAGGATGAGGCTTGTGCCATATATTGGTCTTGGAAAGGGGGCTGAGCTATTTCAAGGCTTGCTATGAGACACCGGAGATTAATGGCTTAATCTTTTAGGTAAACTGATGGAAGCCGAGAAAAACATTCAAGCTACAAAAAGAAGGGTAATTGTCTTTGTTATACAATGATATACATATAATATCTTAATTATATAAAATTAATATTAATATATAATACATATATTACTCGTGATGATGGTAACTATGTGTCTTGGCAAATGCATTTCAGTGGGCTAACTCCAAAGGTCCCAGAGACAAGGCTGGAGAGGGGAATAGATGAAAGATGGCAATGGTGGTACAGTGTTCATGGTGGGAACGTGGCCGCAGGCTGGACACCACCCAGACTGAGGAAAAAAAATGGCAGAAGGAGAAATAAAAGGAAATGGCAAAATTAGAGGTGTGCAAAGTTTCCTGGGGAAGGCAGGAAGTGTGTGGTTTTCACGGCGAAGAAGGACAAGATCAGGTCCTGAAAACACCTGCGTATACAAGCCTTGTGGGGTCCCCAGGTTAGATTACAAAACGACCCCAAGCTTGTCTGAGATGCAAGAACCATTCTACATCTTGGGAGGAGCTTCCCATGAGAACTGACAGTTCTCCCTGCCTCTCTACTCATTTTCCTTTCTTGTGGTCGCCAGTACATGAGTTGTAAACTTCATTGTGAGTTTCGAACCATTGAGCTGTTTGTCCAGCTGACCTTTCTCACCTCTAAGTCAAACCACTCCTGGCCACCAAATTTGGTTTTGAGTAACTCTACTATCCTTGTGTCTTTCACTCACATGCTTATATTGAAGACTCACACTGTCCCAGGTGCCAGACTTTTCCTCTGACAATAGGATGACCCGGGAGGAAACCAACACACTTTATTTGCCACGGAGAATGAGATACATTCCCAGCTAGCCTGCTGACCCCTGTCTTTCAAATGCACGACGTCCAGTCTTGCTGCTCTGTGTTTGCCTTTGCTCTTGCTCTTGGTTCTCTATGTTCTGTGCCTTTCGTGGTCCAGCTTAGCATCCCTGTTGGGATTGTGCCAACCACTTACCGTCTCTCGCTGTTTTATTTAACAGTCCTTCAGAGTGCAGCCGAGTTGTTGGCAGTAGAATTGGTGGTATTGGTTGAGGCACAGGTCTGTAGAAACAGGAGTCTTGGAGGCCAAGATGGCTTGCCTACTTTGAATGTCAAGTCGCTGTGGCACCAGGTTTTAGGGAACTAAGACAACTTAGTTTAATGAAATGAGTGGGGTGCTTTCTTTTACCTCCTCTGTTTTATCTTCTGTCAAAGGCCTGGTGTCACCAATTCCAAGGCACCGAATTCCTGACTCAGGCTCTTGAGAGAGAAAGCCATTTTTTGTCGTTTTGCGGGAAATTATCTGAATGTGTTGAATGCCTTTCGCTACTGGGTGGGTGCCCAGGCCTTGTGCACAGAATGGTTAATTCTGGGCTGGCCGTGCCCCACTCTATTCAGATCAGGGCCCATTTATGTGTGCCAGGCCACTGCTGGGCTTGGCATATGTTGGTGAGCAAGAGAGGCTTGGCCTCTCTCTCTGCCTATGACAAGCTCTGCTCCCTGCTGGGAGGGGCAAGTGCTTGGGTGAGAGATGGCTCAGTGTGAGAGGAGCAGAGAGAACATTGCCCTGGGATGAGAGACCGGGAGTGAGCAACCACGACAGAAGTGCTAAAAATAGAGGGCACTGAAATCCATGTTGCCAGTGGAAGCTCTACCTGGAGCTCTGCATGGCTTCTTCCAGAGGCCCTTTCTCTTCCTTCTTTACTTGTCTTTTATTTACAAATTACATTGCTTATATACTCAATTATTTCAATAGACATATCACTTTTAAAAGAAAATCAGTGTGTGTGCGTGCATGTACATGTGTATTTTGTGTGTGTGCGCATGCATGCACAAAGTGTGTGGTGTGCTTGTGTAGGTGACAGAACAACTTTGTGGAGTTGGCTCTTTCCTCCCACCTTTACATGAGTTCTGGGGATCAAACAGAAGTCACCAGGCTTTACAGTGTCTGTCTTAGTTAGGGTTTCTGTTGCTGCGATAAAACATCATGACCCAAAGCAAGTTGGGGAAGAAAGGTTTTATTTCATCTTACAGCTTATAAGTGCATCTAGGAAGGTCAGGGCAGGAACTGAAGCAGAGGCCAGTCATAGAGCAATCCTAATTACTGGCTGATCCCCATGGCTTGCTCAGCCTACTTTCTTATAGCACCCAGGACCAGCACCTCAGGGCTAGGACTGCCCATAGTGACCTAGGTCCTGCCACATCAATCCATCAATCATTAATCAAGAAAATGTACCACTGGCCTGTCCATAGGGCAGTCCAGTAGGGGCATTTTCTCAATTGAGGTTCCATCTTTGAGAATGACTCTTGCATCAAGATGACATGAAACTAGTTAACACATAAAGCAAGAGCCATCTTGCTAAGTTTGGATGTATTTCCTTTTTTTAATGATCTATTTATTTTTATGTGTAATTACCTGCACATATGCCTGTGTACCCTGTGTGTTTTATATCCATGGGGAGGTCAGAAGAGGGCATCAGATTCTTTGGAACTAGAGTAACAGATGTTAGATGCCAAGTGTGTGCTGGGAACTCTGGAGGAGCAACAAGTGTCCTCAAACTGCTGAGCTGTCTCTGCAGCCTCCAGGTATATTTCTTAATGTTGTACACCCTCAAATTTATGGGTTTCCAATGGCCTTTAATTCTTGACCATTCATGGTATGGGCTGCATTGTATGGAACTGTTTTAACAGATGTCAATTCTTTATTAAATGTGCCTGTACTTTCCTTCCACAGGGGCTAATGGGCACCTCATTTTTTCAAAATGACTGCGAGGCTCTGGGCCACTTATCCGAAAGTGTTTTCACTTAGGCTTGTCTCCCAAGTCTTTAGCTGGGGTTGCTATGACATCAGTCATAACTAAGTATATTGCTCAACAACTAACTATTGAATGGTTTTTTGGTAATGTACAAAATAGTGATTCAGTTCTTTCTCTCGTAAAACACATATTTTAGCAAGGCAGGAATACATAAATCTAAGTATGCACAGTGTCCTAAATAAGCAGGCGAGAAGCACATTAGAAAACAGAAAAAATTATGAGAGAGGGTGTCCAAAAGACTGAAAGGAGAGAAAATAGCTGAATATTTTCAGTCTGGATGGATTTAAACTTTTTATTCTAACAAGCATCTTAAAGAGACTGCCTTTCCACCTGAGCATGAGGAACTCAAGTTCGGATCCTAGTATTTAGATGCCACCAAAATCTTTGGTTATTTCTGGCCATATGGGATGCACAGAAATAAACCCCAAGGAGCAAGCCTGACTCCAGCTTTGTTGAGAACATGCTCCATAGCAAAACACCAGAGTTCTTCTCTTCTGTTTGATGGCCTTGGCAGTTTCCAAGTGTTCATCTTTTTGTACATTATAAGATTTAGGCGACTCTGATTAAACATCTTGAATAGATCTAAATATGTTAGCCTAGACATAACCATTCTTTGACAATGCCAAATTGCTAATCTTAAGGGTAGGAAGCCTTGGAGTTATTCAGTATCCTCTCTCATTACCAGGTTTTCCTTTTTAATAACTGTACATTTACCTGTTGACTCAGTTTTGATATTTAATATAGTGCTATCTGTGCCTCGATTTGTTGTTTCGTGGTCTTTATTCTCCTCCACCTAGAGAGTTAAGCTTCTTGGGCAGAAGGGCCACAGCCTATATTTGTTTTTTTCTCTTGAGTGCTGGCTTGAAGCTTCAGAGTAAGTACTGCAAACATACCCATTAATAGGGTAGGAGCCATTGCCGTTTGCATTATGTGCCTGGGATGATTTTTTTCTTTGTTTCATCCTTTATGTAACTGTGTCTCCATGACTCCTGCAGCAAGAGAAGCAGGCAGTGGGTGGATGCGCTGTTCACATCTCCAAACAAGCAAAAGCCAAGCGCATTTGCCCTATTTTTAGAAAACTTGATGGTGTTAATTTTTCAAGTGTCACTTAAAAATAGGTATTCTTTTTAATGCAGTGGCCTGAGCTGGAGAAGAAGGAGCATCACAGGCTTGACATCCGTAGTCAGTGCTGCCTCCACGGCTGATGGGATGGAGAAGTCATTTCTGTGTGTCACATCATTTTCTTTGGTTGTGAACATCTTCTCATATTAGGGCAGCCTGTCGACATACCCACAGATGGATTCCCTTGGTTACAGATGTTAGTTCTGTGCTTCATGTATGTGCTTGAAAGGGAGCTAGCTTTCCTGCCTGGCTGTGCACTTCATGTTTATTCAGTGGTAGGGTTGTTGCCACAGATGGTCCTCCTCTGTAGACTTGGGGGAGGCTGGGGCTTCTGTTCCTGTGTTACTTCTCTGGCAGGTCTGATTCCCTGAGGACCTAAAGCAGGCAGCAGAGGACGTGGAGGGAGGGAGGGAGGAAGGAAGGGAGGAAGGGGCAGAAACTCGAGAGGTTTCAGGCACATAAGAATCTTATTCTTTTCTTCTTTACCAGCTTTCCCACTCATTGGTTTTCCCCAGGCCTGGAGAACACCTAACCTATTTCATAGAAGTAGGTTGTGAGCCCCTTTTAGAGGATAACCTGCGAAATGTATATTTTTTGCATATAAAACTATTTAATACATCATTTTTTTTAAAAAAAATCTTTAATGTCCCTTTAGAAATAATTTGCATTTTGCGCCATTCAGCGTGCGAATCAACCTGGTTGCGGTCCCTTCGCACTTTTTGGTTAAGAAGATTTCCTAGAACAAAATCAATCCCACACTTCCCTGTGACCCTGAAAATAGCCTGGAATTCTCCCCATGTCAGGGTAAGGGTGTTGTAGTGTGTCCTTGCAAGACTAGAAGAGAATATTCAGGAGCTTCTCTGCCTGACCTGTGACCCTGCTTGCCAGTGCACAGAAGAAAGAAAACAGAAGCTTTCCTACACAGAGAAAAGAGACAGCTTTGGTTCTTCACCGCATCTCACTCACCTGTCTATTGGAGGTGTTTCTGAGGATCAGGCATACAGGATGCTGTGGGAAGGAATGCCAGGCAGGAGAGGGTTCTGGGAGAGAGTCTTTAAAGCCACCATCCACTGAGATGTAAAAAGCAAGTAAAGATTAAAGAGCGAGATTAAGTGAGTGGTCACTTGTCACTGGACACCAGCACAGAGACGGCGCATGTGTCGGAGAGTGGTTGGTGGTGGGAGCTGGAGGCAGCTTTGCTGATGAGTCCTTATATTTATTGTGAAGTCTGATTTGGGGATTCACGATGGGCGAATAAGCCTGGAAAGTGAAGTGGCTTGTTTTGGAGAATGAATTTGCCAATGCAGGAGATTCTTATGAAGTTGTATTTAAAGGTTCCCAGAGAATCTATAGGAAGACAAGAGAAAAGGTTTCATATAGATGATGCTGTTGACCATGGCTTTGATGAAGTTTTTCTTTCTTTTTTTTTCTCTCTTTCAGGTGACAAGGGAACTATTTGGGCATTTACGTGAAAAACTTATATGTATTCATTTGTATTTTAGTTTAATATGTTTGGTATTCTTGGGGATTGCTTATTAATCATTTCTGTATGTTAAGGAACCTTTTAGAGTGTTTCTCATTGTGAATCTAACAGCGTGGCTGTGCTTGAGCCTGTCCCCTGTCCCCAGTGTCTGAAGTCGGGAGCGGAAAGTGGTTTTCCTGTTGTGTTGCTAACCTCTCCCTTTATTAGCTTATCTCTGAGGTAGGATTACAGAAGCCAGTGGGTGTAGCTGTCTCTTCTAAATGTGGCACTGTGTTACCCGTTCCTGTGCGGGCAGAGTTCTGTGTGTTCCAGAGACATCCTGGGAACAGAAAATAGACAAAAGGAAAGGGAGCTTGATTGATGTGGTTAGCTTCACAAGCGTTCAGTTTATGAAGGGATGGAGTGGGTGTGAGGGCTAGGAAATGCCTAGATTTTCGCTCAAGTATTATTTATTTTGAGATGGAGTCTCACTTTGTGGCCTTGAATGGTCTTAGAACACTGTATCTAGAATGGTATGGCCTCAAACTCATAGTGCTGAGAATAATGGCCTGTGCCATCATACCTGGTGACCTTGACTCTTTAATGTAATTCTGACCCCTTAACAGATCCTCTGCCTGATTTTTTCCTCTGTTTATCCATTATCTTTTTGTTTAAACAAAAAGATATATAACTCTTTAATGTGCATTATTTTTTA
The DNA here is from genome assembly GCF_903992535.2 of Arvicola amphibius. Lineage (NCBI taxonomy): Eukaryota > Metazoa > Chordata > Mammalia > Rodentia > Cricetidae > Arvicola > Arvicola amphibius. Next base: position 40,381,643 of record NC_052056.1, read on the forward strand.
AAGGGGATGTGTATGTGTGTGTGTGTGTATTTGTGTATGTGTATGGGCCCATGTATGTGGATGCCTGTAGAGGCAGAAAAAGGAGTCAGATCCCCCTGAACTAGGGTGGGTCACAGACAGTTATAAGCTGCCTGGTATAGGTGCTGGGACCTGAACTAGGTCCTCTGCAAGAGCAGTGCATGTTCTTAACCACTGAGCCATCTCTCCCACTGCAGAGAACAGACGGACCTGTCTGCCACCTCCTCACAGGTAGTCCTGTCTCCCAGATGACGGCAGGGGATACCTACCATCTCATCCATCTTCAGCCATGAGACTTTCTTCATGCCGCCTTTGCTCTAACCTGAACTTGTCAGTTCTTGTATCCGCTGCCGTGGAAAGATGTGATATGAGCTGAGAGTTGTTGCTTTAATGCTGCTGCCTGGGAAGCCCCTTGCTAAATGCTTGGTAACAGAAACCTGAAAGGTTAAGTGCCTTTTGGAAAACTTTACGTCATTCTGATTTTTAGCCTGTGTACAGTTATAATTAGCCAAATAACCGAGGCTTGCGAGAGAGATGAGCTGTAGGGAGAGTCAGGCTTTCTAACACCTCTCCTCTGCCACAAAATGGCCATGTGACTTCAGACCAAAAAACAACAGCCTTTCTGTGCTGTTTCCTCACATGTGAAACAGATATTCACAGTGTTTACATCCAGGAAGGTCACAGTATGTGACAGTACTCAGCACAGGCATGCATAGGTCTTAATTTAACTCAGTATTTGTTGGGTACATATGATGCGTAAGATTAGGTGGAATAAGGCATCTCTAGCCTTGTCTGTAAGCGGTTTACGGTTTAGCAGTTGAGACTTGACTCATTTACAGTTACTTGCTATTCTGTCTGAGAAACATTATTAGTTTCATTTGTGCCTCAGGCTTTAATTTAGAGATCAGCATGCTAGTTACAGGATTCTGTGGCAAGCCTCCCATATGACAGAAAAGCAAAGTGTGTCAGCCCATGGCTGGACCATGCATAGTCAGGCGATGGAAGAGTCATCTGCTTTGACTGCGGCCTTGGTGGATGGTGTGAGTACTGCCAGGGTCAGTCAGTCTCGGAAACAGGGCTGGGGAGGAAAGCCTCCAAGGTTATGAAAAGAACACGGGGATCAGAGCAAAGTTAACAGGCACAGATGGCGTCAGGCAAACTGCGATGGGCTGGTGGGTGTGTGGTAAGGACATTCACCAAGTAGGAACACAGATAACTCATCTGGATTTTGTTTTATTCGCTTTGCATTTGTGTAAGAAGGGAGACAGCCTTCCTGTGCCCTCGGCTAGGTCGGATCACCCTTGGGTCACTGTGTTCTTTCCCTTAATCTTTCTGTCTGCTCTTTTCTGAACACAGCAAGTGTCTCCACTCCTTGGACCTTAACCACCCCGTCCTTCTATATTTCTGAAATAACATTTGTGCTGCTATTGCATAAATAAGATTTGACAGATGCGTCCCCCACTTTTGTGGTGTGGATGTGTGTGCTGGCATGCTTTTGCATGTGTGTTTGTGTAAGCATGTGGGCAGGTGTGCCAAAGGGATCTAGCTTGCTTTGGGAATCCTCTGTCTGATGCCTTCTGAAGCTGGAATTGCAGAAGGCCAACACACTCAGGCCATTGAGGATTGAAACTCCAGTCCGCTTTAACTACTGAGCTACCTCCCCAGCTTTAGTAGATATATTCTTAATTGCAACCATTTTCTATAGGAGTTTTAGAAGATAGAAAATTCCAAAGGAGAACAGGGTCTGCCCTCACTATTTAGCTCTTGGAGAGCATGTGCATGCCACTTCGGACATATCTGTCCTCTGAAAGATAATATTTAGAAAATGGTTGAATTTTTCAGTGGACTGACTAGTTCATGTAGAGGACAATAGCTCCACAGTTACTTGTGATCTCTGGTAATTTAGAATCATTTGTCTTCAAAAATTATAATCACTTCTGCAGGACAGCATTTTATGAAACCCTATCCTTTATAAGATTACCATGATTACTGACCTTGAATCATTTATTTGCCTAAAAAGTAGTGAATTAGAGATAGGAGAAATAAGAGCTCTTTATTATGTGGTCAGAAAGTTTTTTTTCTTCCTTTACTGTTTCTTCTTTACTTGTGTGTGTGTGTGTATGTGTGCGCGTGCACACATGGCCATTTGTACACGTCCTTTCAGCTCTTCAACTTAGCTAACAAGTGGAGTCCCATCAAATCTCTGTGGCATCCTTTAGTGTAACTCATTTTAGGACTTGAGTATGACGCGGTTCTCAGTCTGGCATGAGGAGGACTGTAAACAGAGACTCTGCTTTGGTTTCCCAGCCACCCGGACCCAATAATCACACAGAAACTATATTAATTACAGCACTGCTTGGCCAATGGCTCAGGCATATTTCTAGCTAGCTCTCAAATCTTAAGTTAGTCCTTTCTAATATTTAAAATTTTTACCACAAGGCTCATGGTTTGTTACCTCTTGCTTCTTGGGCAGATACATGGCGTCTGCCTGACTCTGCCTCCTTTCTCCCCTCATTCAGTTTAGTTTTCCTGCCTGGATGTATTCTTTCCTGCCATAGGCCAAAGCAGGTTCTTTATTAACCAATGGTAATCAAACATAGTCACAGCATACAGAGGGAAATCCCGCATCAGAGGGACAGCTGTACCCCCTACAGTTGTATGTTGGGATCTATGTATGTGCACACTCTCCTGATAAGGTGTTTGTTCTGGGAATTTAATCTGATTCTCAAATTGCTGTGTCACTAGGAAAAGGATTTAAGGGATTGTGTGTTAAGATGTTGCTGTGTCTCTCTGTAGTTGTCATATCTGAAAGGGCATATATCTGGGCATAGTATACCAGGACCTCATAAAAATGGAAAATTATGAGAAATGTGGTTTATTGGTTAGAAAAAGATTCAAAGGGAATTGTCATATGAGTTATCAATTGGAACTGTATTGATAGATTTGGTCACAAGAGTCTAAAACACCAAAATGATGATGTTTTGTTCTCCTCTACAAAGTCTCAAAAATTGGACAAAATGTTCAGTTGAAATAGTCTGAAGAGTAATCTATATAGATCACTTATACCCATATGACCAGGGTCTGCCCGATAATCAAACACAGTTCTAAACGTGAAATGCCTTGGCTTTTCCCTGTATGACTTCTCTTTCCTCTGCCTGTTTTTCTGCAAGAAATCTCTCCTCTCCTCTCCCTTCCTCTCCCTTCCCTTTCCCCTCCCTCTTCCTCTCTCTGTTTTATCTTAAGCCAGTGTTCTCATTCTGTTCTCAACTTGTGACAGTCTGTCTGTCTGTCTGTCTGTCCGTCTGTCTATCTATCTTTATCTCTCTCTGTGTGTGTCTGATCTTAATCAAGTGTTCTCATTATTTTCTCAGCTTGTGACATATTGGTGACAAGGCTTTCCTGGCCCTCCCTCCTTCCTTCGTTAGCTTTTCCCATTCTCCAGCCCCCTCGCCGCCTTGCGGTCAGTGTAGTTGTGGAGTTGTGTGTTAACCATAAAACACTATGACTAATCCGTCCATGCCGATAATGACCCATTCAATTTGGTTAAGTTTGTTCTTCTGTCTAAAGTTCTACCAGCACATATACAAACCTTGAGTGGAGTGGTACTCCACAACCATCACTTCCAAGGTAAATTCATGCATAGAATGATGCAGATGAGTCAAGGAGGATGTGAAGGTCCTGTAGAAGGTAGGGTGGAAGGTGGGGCATTTGTCATGCTTTTATAAAATCCTATAGAAAATTGAAGTAATTGACATCCCAAGGATATTTCTGGCTTCAATATTTTAAGAGTTAGAAAGCATTACTTTGACAAAGACCAGTGCAAACAAAAGGCTTCTCTGCATGGTTGAGTTCATAGGGTGGTTACTCATTGAGCTTGGCAGAGCCCATCATACGACTATCATTAGTCAATTACAGTCAATATCAATTAAGGGGTATTAATTAAAACTGTAGTTTCCCCCAAGGAAAAATTATTGATTCTGTCTCCCTATGAAACATTGACACTTTTACATGTACATATAAGTATATGTGCATATATATATATGTAAATACAAATATATATCTGTAAATAAAAATGCAATTTTTACTCCAGACAAAAGGAAGACAAAAACTGAGTGTTTTTGGAATGTGTCTGCTAATTGCGACCCAGTGCTTTGGGGTCGCACGGCCTGTCTTTTGCAGCGCACTGTAACTATATACACCCGTTACCGAGCTTTTCTTGTCATCCTTATTTTATGCAGTGTGCCTGGCCCGCTGCCTTGTGCCCACGAGTCTCCCATTTACCCGTGAATGTAGTACTCTCTAGCCCTGCAGCTCAGCCCTCAGCAGCAGGATGGGACTGCATGATCCAAACGAACAGCAGGAATTCAGACCATCCCTGTCCGCCTGACCTTTGGAGCAGATCCAGTGAGCCCTGCGTTCTGGGGATCGAGGGAATCATGCTGTTCCATTTTCAGAGAGTCAGTTCACTGCAGAACAGAAAGTCAGAGGATGAGGAACATGTAGTCCACTGGTCTTCCTAGCATGCGTGTGTGTCCAAGCAAAGCCTGGGAGCTTGTGCAAGATACACTGTCATCTTTGCGTTTTACCTCCTCATATTCTAATTTCGGTATGTAGTAAGTCCTTGGAAACAGGTGCCCCTCTTGAAGCCAATGACTGTGGTTCAGGGACCACATTCCCATGGCCGCCAAGCCCAGGGTTTCCCAGCAGGGTGACCTGGCAGAGACCCTGAACCTCGGTGCTGCAGCCCTAAGCATCGAAGACCTGCCTGTGAGACCCTTTAAAGGCTGGCTTTCAGATTTCATGAAAAATTAGCACACAAGTTGTTTTGTAACTTTTTATGTTTGCTTTCCTCCCTTTCCTGTGTTTCTCCCCTCTCCAGATACTCATCTGTCCAGCCAGCTCCCCTTTCTACCCCTAGTGCGGGTGTGCTGACACAACCTGAGCTGTTAACCTTTGTAACCGGCTCTTACATAGCTCCATGACCACAGTGGCCAATGTGCTTGTGATTTCCAGACCTTGTTTACTTGAATTTCTGGTTACTCACTGGGAGGTTTTATGTGTCTGTCTATAGAACCTCTAGCATCTAACATCAAACCCAAGTCATTTTCTCCACATCCCCTTTTAGCTGTGTGTCTTACTTCAATAAGAGGACTCGCCAGTAATCTGCAGAGAGTACTTGACAATCGGGGTCTGGTTATTTATTTATTGAGATGGGGTTTTACTATGTAGTCCAGTCTGGTGTGGAACTCATTATGTAGACCAAGCCAACCTCATACTCACAGAGGGCCTGGTGTCTCCACTTACTGAGTGCTAGAACTAAGGGTGTGAGCTAGCATCCCTGTCCAGAATAATTGATTTTAGTGCCTCTCTTCCCTCTCTATACAACAACTGCTTTCATTGATAGTCATGTTATAAAGCAGTCATGGCAAAGAATCTTTTTCATGCTGAAATAATGATGTCAGGAAGAAAATATACATGTTGTAATATGAAATGAAAACTTAAATACAGTGTGTAATACTTAATGTCAGGAGCTAGGGGTGGGAGGGTTCCTAGGAACACAATTCTGAAAGAGTGAAGTGTAAAGTGATTTGTCGTATGAGGACAGAGGGGAGACCAGTCAAGTTGTCTTTCTTGCTGTTGGTGCTCATTTTGAAGTAACTCTTAAGGCCAGGCATGTACACAAGGGTTGGAAATGGGAAGGACTTTAGACTTGACATGGACTTGGTCCTTTCCAGTAAGCATGTGTCAGGGGCCAGGCCACATAACTACACA